>NW_027185889.1:4417688-4425927 GCF_028583685.1 Petaurus breviceps papuanus | reverse complement strand
GATAGATAGATAGATAGATAGATAGATAGATAGATAGATAGATAGATCTGGCATTGTGCTAAGTGTTCTTAATATAAATGCTAGCAAATAAAATAGTCTCTACCCTCAAGCACCTTATGTTTTAATGAAGGAAAATGAAGACTTTCTGGTAGTTGATGGAATGAATAGTCTACTTATATTGACTCCTTCAGAAAAAAACCATTACAGTTGTGCTTTTATCTTCAGCTACCTTATGTAAAATTATAAATACAGGGAAGTCAAGGTAGAAAGCCATGTAAGTCTCCATAGTACCCCAGGACAGGGTGGGGCAGGGAGCGAAAGAATGGATATCTCTTTTATTTTTATAAAATATTCCTTTCCAAATATATCCTTCTCCTTTCTTCTTCCCAGAGAGCCAACCTTTGTTATACAGAATAAAAAAATAAGTAAAAAAGTATTTTGACCAAACAAACTAATACAGGATGACATTTCATCTTGGGGTGTGTGTGTGTGTGTGTGTGTGTGTGTGTGTGTGTGCGTTTATTTATTTTGTACTGGACCTGGGACTCCATATGTATATGGATCTCTCTAAAAGGAATTCCCTCTAATAATGCAGGGTGGGACTTTCTCTTTAATTTAACTTCTTAGAGATTTGTCTAAATCACTGAGAAGTTAATCAATTTACCCAGAGTCACACAACCAGTATGTGACAAAGAGAGGACATGAGAGATGTCTTTTGATTCCAGGCCCAGCAATTTTAATACTGAGCCACTTGGTCTCCTAAATGTTCATCTTATTAATTCTAGGTAAAAAAAAATATTCTACTATAAAAGGTTTTCCTTTTATAATAAGTTAGCAATTATATGGCCAAAATACTCCATGGGGAGGAGGGGAAGAGAGACATATGAGATTACCTTCCACCCTATGCCGCTCCTTTAGACATCAGCAGGGATGGAGTAGTGGTAGGAAAATAACAATGGCAATAACAACAGCTAACATTTTGCAGTGCTTTAAGATTGTAAAGCACTTTACATATTTGAACCTCACAATCACCTTGTCAATTTACATACTTTTATTGTCCTCATTTTCAAATAAGGAAATCTTGTTGATGCTACACCAAGTAGGACAAGTCTGAGGTCAGATTTGATCACCGTTCTTCCTTATTCCAAATCCAGTGTTCTTACAAAAGTGATAAGAACGATATAATTTGGGTTGCATGTATATACACACAAGTATACATAAGTGTCTGTGTATATGTATGTGCTCATGCGTATATAAGTATGTGAGTGTGTATATATGTGTGTACATATTTGTATGTATATTTTACGCTATATATATTTGTGTTTGGGTGTCTCTCCCCACTTCCCTACATCCTCCATTTAGCCACCAAAAGGATTTTTTTTTTAAGTACAGATCAGATCATGTCACATCCCACTCCCTACTCAATAAACTCAAATGACCTTCTACCACCACCAGAAACAAATACAAAATCCTCTCTTTGGCCTTCAAAGTCTTTCCTTACCTAGCCCCCTCCTATTTTTCCAATCTTCTTACACCTTACTCCCTGACACATGTTCTTCCATCTAGTGACATTGGCCTTCCCATCATTTCACAAACAAGATACTCAACCTCTAAGCTCCAGACATTTTCACTGGCTATCCCTCATGTCTGCATGTTTGAAATGCCTTCCCTCCTTAATACTGTCTACTGAGTAGTACAACCATATCTTTTACAGGAAGGCTTTACCAGTTCCTCTTAGTTCTAATGCCTTCCCTCTGCTAATTATTTCCTATTTATCCTGTATGTAGCTTGTTGGTATATATTTGTTTGCATGTTACTCCCATTAGACTGCAAGTTCCTTGAGGGCAGGGACTGTCTTTTGTTTCTTTTTTTGTATCCCCAGTGCTTATCACAGTGCTTGTCCCATAGTAGGTACTTAAAATTGTTTATTGACATACATACATATATATATATATACACACACACACACATATATAATGTGTGTCTCTCTATATGTATATGTGCATGTGTATATATGTACACATATGTGTTTGTGTACATACACATGTTACATACATAAATGAGGCAGCATGGCAGAGTAGATAGAAAAGTTACCTTAAAGGCAAAAAGACCAGGGTTAAGGTATTGTCTTTGACCTGTACTGGATTTGGGACTATGGGAAAATCACTAAACTTCCTAGTACTATAGGAAACTCTATAAGATTAGGACTTGTAGACAAGTTGCTGGCCCATATTACTGGATGGAATGAAAATTAAATCAAAAGTTCTAAACCTACCTTAAACAATTTTAAATTACATATTGATAGACTACATGTGAAATAATTTTGTAATGATTAAAAAGTTTATAGGATACTTATAAATGGAATTCTAGCAAATTTTCTTTTCCATTAAAATTAATCAAAATAATATAAGTAAATTTTAGCTAAATGGAAAAATGACTCTAAGTCTCCTTAGAGAGGTAGCTAAAAGATGTCATTTCATGAGATACTAGATCATCTCTCTTTGTAATGCTCATAAGAAAGAAAAGCAAAAAAGACCCCCATGAATTAATTATAACTTACATACCAACATCTGTTGCACAGCATGAGAGCTCAGACAATGTACAACCTAAGATACTAAAAATGTGTTGATACTTGCTGACTTCAATGTGAAAATAAGTACAAGGAATGGCACTGGGAAAAGATGTTGGGAAAATGTTTCAGAATTAAGAAATGAAAGAATATAAATATTTATCCATTTGAATTTTTTTCCAAGAAAATATTTTGAATGTGTTTTACATAACAAATTTAGAAAAAAAATCATCAAAAATGAAATCTGTAATAACAAATATGAAATCACTGATTACCAATATGTGCTGTCTATATGTAGACAATCAACTAATTAGGAAAGAAAAAGATAAAAAAAGCAAT
The DNA here is from genome assembly GCF_028583685.1 of Petaurus breviceps papuanus. NCBI lineage: Eukaryota > Metazoa > Chordata > Mammalia > Diprotodontia > Petauridae > Petaurus > Petaurus breviceps. The sequence continues at coordinate 4,423,019 of NW_027185889.1, read as the reverse complement.
ACCAAATAAATATGAAATGACACTGTAGTCGTTATAATAATTCTCTTCTGACCTACTTACACAAGGTGTTGACACTGAAAAATGGGAAATGGGAAATGGACAAAGACAAAGATATTTACTCTGACTACCCATTTCCAGAAAGACTTGAAGCAACATAAAATAATTACTACAACTGGGTAGCCAAAAGAACTCATTAATCACTCCAACCAAAATTAATTTTACTTTGGAGACATAGAAGCTAAGGGCAATATCAGTTTAGGGTAAAAGCTCATTTGAAACACATTACAGAGGAATATAGTAGAGTAATAAGAACAGTATTACCTCACAAAACTCTGAAAACTACTGATTCAATCAAGCAACCCATCAATAAATGAGTAATCTACTATGTTCTCAGCACTATGCCAGGTGCTGAGATACAAAAAATGAACAACAACCCCTTAGCTCCAAAAGTTCACATTCTAACATGTGGTACTCTAGTCAGTTTAGTATACAAAGATTATTTATAGATCTAGAAATGGCACTTAATTACATCAAACTTAGAGGAGCTGCTAATCTAAACTAAATGAAAGCAGTAGAAAACTATGCCAAAGTCCAAACAATTTTTACAGCATTAAGTACTTAATTTCCAAGCTAAACAAAAGAGGCCAAAGCCATAAAAAAATTTTTAAATGAGCATATTATTATTCAAAAGAATATGGATGATTAAAAGATTATCAGCTGTCTATTCAATGCAAACTCTTATTTCTGTAAAATACTTAAGAATCTGATCTGGCCACATATCAAGGGCAACCTTGATGAAAATATGAGATGGGAACAAACAGGTTTTTATGGGAAATCTTCTATTCAAGACCTTATCTTCACAAATTTAATTGAAAAGTATAGCAAATGCATCATGCATCTGGGTTCATTGTTGATAAAAAAAGGGCATTTGACTCATTTGATCAAAATACATCCTTAAAACTTCTCCAATAAGTTTTAATATATGTATGTCTTACTATCACAAAAGATTCCTTGAGATGTTTAGCCACAGATGTAACTCTGTATAATGATCCTCTGATTAACAGCATCAAGAAAAGCATACAACATGGAAGTCTGAGCTTGTTACTGGTGTATTCCACTACCATAGAGGATGTTAATCAGTCACTAAACTTTTATTGTGGGCCTACTAAGGGCCAGATCCTGTGCTAAGTTCTAAGCCTGTATAGTAGAGTTCAAATGGAAGATATAATTCTTATAGATGGTAAGTTCCTCCAGATGCTTTTTATCAGTAAACATGGTGTTGAGTACATTAAGCCCCTTAGTAATGTAGTACTTCCAAAATGAGACCCATAATGACTCAAAAGAGATCAGTGTCACAATTGTCACAGGATGTATGAAAAGCCAAACTGGTGATGAATACCTATTTCCCAGAGTATGAAATATAATTTCATTGACAGACCACTGAATCACTCTTTAGCTATATCTATCCAGGACAGATATTCCAAATCGACACTACAGTAAATATAGAATTGGATAGGAATAACAACAAAATGTTAAGAAAATTAGAGGAAAGACTCCATTGTGTTGAGTGGATCTTCTATGGAGGATTTATTAAAGCCCATGGATAAAAGGAAGTGTGGTAGACTGCAGAGAGTACTCCATCAGGAGTAAAAGTTCTGAGACTTCTAGGAGTGAATTCACGATGGTAGAATAGAGAAAGCACTCAGGTGAACTCTTCCAACATTCCTCTCCAAACAACTTTAAATAATGCTTGAAATCAAATTCTTGAGTGGCAGAGGAAACAAAAATTCAAAGTGAGACATTCTTCCAGCCCAAGAAACATAAAAGATTGGAAAGAGACATGTGAGATGGAGTTAGGGAGGGTGTAAATTTGAAGCCGGTTCAGAGCCCACATGAATACCAGACCAGTATTATGGTAACGTGGTGGTAACAGAAGTAGCAATTTGGGGAGCTCTGAAGCTAGAGATGGTAAAGGAATCTAGAAACTGTTGAAAAATTGATTATAGGGGTTCCTTGTGCTACCTCTGGAAATAGAACCAGAAGCTATTTGGCAAATCCGTTGTCTATAATCCCTTCTGAGTCATAGTTCAAGTGTAGAGATGAGCATTTTTTATTAAGAAGGAACTATATACCTGAGAAGAGTTGCTTTATGTCATAAGCATTCAGGTAATTTGAAGAATAGTATTGCTTCTGGTCACAAGGGATCAGGGGTCCTGAGGAACTGTATTGATTGTTAAACCAAGCAACTAGGGAACATTCCTGGGGAACAACCAGAGTACAGACTAGGAGAGCAAGGAGACCACCTTTCCCCAGATTATATAACCTTAGACACACCAAAAATTTTCAAACTCTCACACCTAGATCTAAAAATATTAGTTCAAAAAAAAATATGAAGCTTGAGAGAGTGCACTCTCCACCACCACCACTACCCCACACACATACACAAACACACTGATACCTCCCCCCAAACACACACACAAGAGTCCAACATTAACATTAAGTTCAAAATTAAGAAGGGTTAAAAAATGAGCAAATAACAACAAAAGAATCTGACCATAAAAAATCACTATGGTGACAGGGAAGATCAAGACCCAAAGACTCAGAAGAAAACAATGAAATCAAAATAGTCACAGGCAAAAACCTCAATGGAAAAAAAAATATGGATTGGAGAAAAGTCCAACAAAAAATTCCTGGGAAAGCTAATTTTTTTTCCCAATTTATTTAGTTATATTTAGTTTTCAACATTCATTTCCACAAGATTTTGAGTTACAAAACTTTTCTCCCCATCTCTCCCCTAACCCCACCCCAAAATAACAAGTCTGCTGAATACCCCTTCCCCAATCTGTTCTCTCTTATATCCTGCCTCATCCCCCCACCCCTAACTTTTTAGTAGGGCAAGATGGATTTCTATATCCCAGTGCCTGTATTTTTTATTTCCCAGTTGCATATAAGATGAAAAAACATATGTTTTTTGAAACTTTGAGTTCTAGAGTCTTTCCCTTCTTCTCTTCTTACCCTCCCCCACTGGGAAGACAACCAATTCAACATAGGTTGTATATGCGTAGTTATGCAAAACATTTCCATAGTACTTATATTGTGAAAAAATAACTATATTTCCCTCCATACCATCATGCCCCCCACTCATTCTATTTTCTACTTTGACCCTTTCCCTTTTCAAAAGTGTTCGATTCTAATGACCCTCATCCCCAATCTGCCCTCCCTTCTATCACCTCCCCCATTTTCTATCCCCTTCCCCCCTATTTTCCTGTAGAATAAGATACCCAATTAAGCTAAATTCAATGATAGTATGTTTGTCCCATTCCCTTTCAACTTCCTGCACTTCCCCTCCATTGTAACAGTTCTCTTGCCTCCTTTGAGAGATAATTTACTCTAATCTATCTCTCCCTTTCTCCTTCTTCCAATATATTCTTCTCTCACCTCTTAATTTTATTTTTAAGGAGGCAGAGTCCAGATGGCTGAGTAGAAGCAGGAGCTCCCTGCTGCTCTGGCTTCCAGCTTCCCCAATCAATTTAAAAAGGGGACTCTAAACAAACTTTAGAGTTGCAGAACCCACAAAATGACACAGAGAAGCTAACCTCCCACTGAGGGCAGCCCTGCAGGCCCACAGGAATTGGCTACCACAACGGTCTGGGAGCTGAGCCCAGCCCATGCCTAGGCTTTAGCCCCAGGGCAGGCCTGACCAGCCACCAGGCAGAGTGACTCCAGATCAGCAGTAGCTGAAGCCGTTTCCTGATTTGTCAACACATAAATGGGAAGGACAAAGTGAGAGGTCAGTGCAGTCTGGACTTTGGGACCCAGTAAGTGGGAGTAAGTGCGTTTTGCCCCTGAGGCAAGAAGCATCTGAGCCACATGCACAGCCAGCCAGGGCCACGTGGCAGCTTCAGGTCCTGGCCTGCAGAGTGTAGGGGGACCAAGCACCAGTCTGATGGGTAATCACTCTTGCTTTAACCTGCTTGTATCTGGATTGTAGTCTAGGGTGGAGGTCCTGGGGTGTGTGTCCAGCTTACCAGAGCATATAGAGACCTCAGAGAGGGCACCCACCTAATACCTCTGGCAGCTGAGAAAACCCCAGCATTTGGGACAAAAGCTCCCCTGTCTGGTGGCAGAGTCCTGCTGTGGCAAAAAGCCCAGGGGTCAAGTGACTGAGGTGAGACATGACCAGGCAAAGGAAACAAAGCAGACAGAAGATTCCAACATTAGACTTCTATTTTGGGGACAAAAAGGAGCAAAGCATGGAACAGGAGGAAGACAGTGAAGTCAGAACTCCTGCACCAAAAGCTTCAAAGGAAAATACGAGCTGGTTAGAGGCCATAGATGACCTTAAGAAGCAGATAAGAGAAGTGGAGGAAAAATTGGGAAGAGAAATGAGAACAATGCAAGAAAATTACAAAATGAGAGTCAACAGCCTGACTGAGGAAAATAATACCTTAAAAAACAGACTAACTCAAAAGGCAATGAGGAGAAGAATGCCTTAAAAAGCTGAATTTGCCAGAGGGAAAAGAATCTCAAAAGCTCAATGAGGAGAATAATTGCTTCAGTATTAGATCAGAGCAAATGGAAGCTAATGACTTTATGAGAAATCAAGATGCTGTTAAACAGATCCAAACAAATGAAAGAACAGAAGGCAATGTGAAATATCTCATGGGATAAACCACTGACCTGGAAAATAGATCCAGCAGAGATAATTTAAAAATTATTGGACTACCTGAAAGCCATGATCAAAGTAAGAACCTAGAAATCATCCTCCAGGAAGTTCTCAAAGACAACTGCCCTGATGTTTTAGAACCAGAGGGCAAAATAGAGCTTGAAAGAATCCACTGATCACCTCCTGAAAAAGATCCCCCCAGAAAAACTCCTAGCAATATTATAGCCAGGTTCCAGAATTCCCAGATTAAGGAGAGAATATTACAAGCAGCCAGGAAGAAACAATTTGAGTATTGTGGAAACACAATCAGGGTAACCCAGGATCTGGCAGCTTCTACAGTGAGGGATCGAAGGGCTTGGAATATGATATTCTTGAGGTCAAAGGAGCTGGGATTAAAACCAAGAGGCACCTACCCAGCAAAACTGAGTATCATGTTTCAGGGGAAAATTGGTCATTCAGTGGAATAGAGGACTTTCAAGCATTCTTGCTGAAAAAACCAGAGTTGAATAAAAAATTTGACATTCAGATACAAGAAGCAAGAGAAGCATGAGAAGGTAAACAGGGAAAAGATATCATAAGGAACTTATCAAAGTTGAGCTATTAACATTCCTACATGGAAAAACAATAATTGTAACTTATGAAACTTTTCTCAGTAGTTGAAGGGA
>NW_027185889.1:4396285-4417588 GCF_028583685.1 Petaurus breviceps papuanus | reverse complement strand
TATATATATATATATATATATATGAGGGTATATGTGCATATGAATGTATATGTGAATGTGTGTATATATGTTTACAAGTATACATAGATAGAGGGCACAGGACCAATTTAACAGGAAGGGATGATACTTAAATGATGAAATTAAGAGGTGAGAGAGGAATATAATGAGAGGACATGGAGAGAGACAGAATGGAGTAAACTATCTCATACAGAAGAGGCAAGGGAAAATGGTTACAATGGAGGGGAAGAATAGGAAGGCAAGGGGGAATGGGTTAACCTTGTTCCCATTGAGTTTGGCTTGAGGAGGGAGTGAAGTACACACTGAATAGGGTATCTCACCCTCCAGGAGAGTTGGGGGGGGGAGAGCAATGAGAGGAGGGGAGATGGAAGGGGGGGCAGGCCGGGGGGGGGGGGGGTTGAAGGCACCCACTTTTGAAAAGGGATGGGATCGGGGTGGAGAAAAGAACAAGTGGGAGGGGGGATGGGGGGGGGAGGGAAATATAGCCAGTCTTTTACAATATATCTACTATGTTATTGTTTTGCGTTAACCACACATATACAACTTCTACTGAACTGCTTGTCTTCCCAGTAAGGGTGGGTGACAAGGAGCAAGGGAATGAATCTGGAATTCAAAGTTTTAAAATCAAATACTCAAATATATAATATTATTAATACTATTTTAAATGTAATTGGGAAATAAGATACAGGCACTAGGGCATGGAGATGCACTGGAAAAGCCAACAGGGGTATGGGAGAAAATATGAGAGAGAGCAGATTGGAGGAGGGGGATATCCTGTGGGACTGCTATTTTGGGGTGGTGGGTAGGGGGGTAAAGGGGGAAAAATTTGTAACCCAAAATCTGGCAGAAGTGAGTGATGCAAAGCTGAAGTTAATAAAGCATTAAAAAATTATTTTTAAGATATCATCCCTTCATATTCAACCCATCCTGTGCCCTCTGTCTATGTATACATGTACACACATATGCACATACTTACATATATGTTTATACACACACAAGTAGTTCAACTTTACTAGGAATGTAAATAGTTCAACATACGTTCCTTATGATTTCTTTTTCCTGTTTACCTTCTCATGATTCTATTGCTTCTTGTATTTGAAAGTCAAATTTTCTCTTCAGCTCTGTATTTTTCATCAAGAATGCCTGAAAGTCACCTGGCCATGTAACCTTGAGCAAGTTATTTAACCCCAATTTCTTAGGGGCAGCCAGGTGGCACTGTGAGTAAGATCACTGGCCTCAGAGTCGGGATGACCTTGGATCTAATCCGGGCTCAGATACTTAGTACCACACCCAGAAATAACTGGCCGTGTAACCTCGAGCAAATTACTTAACTCCAATTGCTTCCAAAAAAATGCCTGAAAGTCCTCTATTTCATTGAATGACCACATTTTTCCCTGAAGCATTATACTCAGTTTTGCTGGTAGGTGATTCTTGGTTTTAATACTAGCTCCTTTGACCTCTAGAGTACCATATTCCAAGCCCTCCGATCCCTTAATGTAGAAGTAATAGATCTTGTGTTATCCTGATAGTATTTACACAACAGTAAAATTGTTCCTTCCTGGTTGCTTTTAATATTTTCTCCTTGACCTGGGAACTATGGAATTTGGCTATGATATTCCTAAAAATTTTATTTTTAGGATCTTTTTCAAGAGGTGAACAGTGAGTTCTTTCAATTTCTCTTTTGTCCTCTAGTTCTAGATATCAGGGAAATTTTCCTGGAATATTTCTTGAAGGATAATTTCTAGGTTCTGTTTTTGATCATGGCTTTCAGGTAGTCCAATAATTTTTAAATTATCTCTCCTGGATCTATTTTCCAGGTCAGTGGTTTTTTCAATGAGATATTTCATATTGCCTTCTTTTTTTTTTTTAATTTCTTCGGATCTATTTTATAGTATCTTGATTTCTCATAAAGTCATTAGCTTCCAATCACTCCAATGTAATTTTGAAGGAATTATTCTCTTCAGGGAGCTTTTAAAATTTCTTTTCCATGTTGCAAATTCAGCTTTTTAAGACATTCTTATCCTCATTGGCTTTTTGGACCTCTTTTGCCATTTGAATTCATCTACGTTTCAAGGTGTTATTTTCTTCAGAATCTTTGGGGGTCTCCTTTAGTGGGCTATTGACTCACTTTTTATGATTTTCTTGCATCATTCTCATTTCTCTTCTCACTTTTTCCTCCACTTCTCTTATTTGATTTTCAAAATCCTTCTTGAGCTACTCCATGGATTGTGATCAGTTCATGTTTTTCTTGGAAGCTTTTGGTGCAGGAGTTCTGACTTCATTGTCCTCCTCTAGTTTCATCCTTTGATCCTTTTTGTCCCCCAAAAAGGATTGTATGGTCTGATTGTGCTTCCTCATCTTGCTCATTACTTAACTTTTGAACTCTTTGCCACGGTAGAATTCTGCTTATAGAATGAAGAGAGCTTTGTCCCAAATTGTTGGGGTTTTCCCATGTGCTGGAGCTATTAGTTGGACAACCTTTCTACAATGCCCACAAGCTCTGGCTTACTGGCCACACACCCCAGGACCACCACACAAGACCATGATTCAGATCCAGGCAGGTCAAAGCAAGAGCGATTACCCTCTGAAAGATTATTACCCCATGATCTGTAGGCCAGGAGTTCTGAAGGCACCCATGTGGCACTGCCATGCTTCCTGCCACTTCTCTCCCTGGGGGCAGGGTCCAGACAGTTCTGTTCCTTCACCCTTACAACCGACTTCCTGACTGACCTTTTATTTTCTCTTTGGTGTTTATGGGTTGAGGAGTCTGGAAACAGAAACAACTGCTGGTGATTCACTCTCCTGAAGTCTGCTCTGTTTGGTTTGGGCACTGGTCGGGGCTGCCCTTGGGCTGGAACCAAGGCTCACTGGGGTACTCACTAGGCTCTCAGGATGCTGTGATAGACCTTTCTTGTTAGCCTGCCAGGCTGCCTTCAGTGGGAGATTTGTTTCTCTGTGTATCTTTGTGGGTTCAGTAGCTTTAATATTTGTTTATAGTCATTTTTTACAGGTATTGGAGATGGTTAAAGCTGGAGCCCATGCCAAGTTTGTGCTTTTACTCTGTCATATTTGCTCTGCCCCTAAAAATTATTTTCAAAATTGAATAAGAGTGGTAGAGGAAAAATTAGGAAAAGTAATGAGAGCAAAGAAATAAAATTAGGAAAAGACAACTAAAAACTTGGTAAAAGAGGGAGAAAAATACTGAAGAAAGTTAAAACAGAATTGATTAAAATTGGGGGGGAATACAAAAGCTCATTGAAAAAAATAACTTTAAAAAAATAGATTGGACATATGGAAACAAGTGACTCCATGAGACATCAAAAAATAAAAAAATAAAACAGAAGCAAATATGAAATATATCATTGAAAAAACAATTGACCTAGAAAACAGATCAAGGAGAGAGAATTTGGACTGCCTGAAAGTCATGATCAAAGAAAGAGCTTAGACATCATAGTTCAAGAAATTATCAAAGGAAACTGTTCTGATATTCTAGAACCAGAGGGGTAAAAAAAAAGAAATTGAAATATTCAATAACCATCTGAAAGAGACAGTAAAATGAAAATTCCTAGGATTATTGTAGCTAAATCCCAGAGCTCCAAGATGAAGGAGAAAATACTTCAGGCAGGTAGGAGGAAACCTTTCAAATACCATGGAGCCACAATAAGAATCACACCAGATTTACCAGCTATCACATTAAAAGAGTGAAGGACTTGTAATATAATATTCTAGAAGGCAAAAGAGGTGAGATTACAACCAAGAGTAATTTAGCCAACTGAGCTAACCATCTGAAGAAAAAAAGAGGGGGGGGGGGTGTACTTAATGAAATGAGTTATTTCAAGCATTCCTGATGAAAAGAGCAGAGAAAAGATTTCTATGCAGCTAAACATTTTGTAATTCTATCCCTGGGTTTTTCTTGGCAGGTAAATTCCCAATTATTTTATATTTTCTGAAGTTATTTTAAATGGAATTTCTCTTTCTATCTCTTGCTAGTGGATTTTGCTGTTAGTATATAGAAATGCTGATGATTTATATGGGTATAAATTTTGCTGAAGTTGTTTCTTTATTGCTTCAACTACTTTTTAGGTGATTATCTAGAACTTTCCAAGTATATCATTACATCATCTGCAAAGAGTTTTATTTCCTCATTGCCTATTTTTTATTACTCCAAATTCTTTGTCTTGTTCTATTTCTATCCTAGGATTTCTATTATAATATTGAATAATAGTGGTTATAAGGGATATCCTTGCTCCAATCCTAATCTTATTAGGAAGTCTATCCTCTTCAGTGATAATGCCTGTTTTCTTTTGTTGTTGTTCTTGTTTTAGATACTACTTATTATTTTAAGAAAAGGTCCATTGATTCCTGTGCTTTCTAGTATTTTCATTAGGAATGGGTGTTACTCTTGTTTTATATACAAATGCAGATCTAAACAATTGGAGTACTAACAATTGAGAGAACCAAGAATGCCTCTTGACAGAATGCCTCTTCAGGAGAAAATAACATTGGTCTTGAAGGAAACCAGAACTTCTAAGGGGCAGAATTGAGGAGGATTCACATATTAGGCATGGAGGATAGTCTAATCAGTGTATTGAGTTATGTAACTTTGAAAGAAAAGTAAATAAACGTACTTGACCTGAGTGTGGGAAACATGAAGAAAAATATATGTAATCAGCCTGGAGAGATAAGACTGGAACCACATTGAGCTAAATTTCAAGAAAGTATTTTAATTATCAGAGTATTTTGTCCCAGAGACAATGGGAAGCTACTGAAGCTTCTACAGTAAGGGTGTGACATGGTCATACATTTGCTCAGGGGATGTAGATTGGGCAGGTGGTTGGAAGATGTATTGAGGAAGGAATAAACTAAATATAGGGAGAGCAATTAGGATATCACTGCAATAGCCCAGGAGAGAGAGAATAAGGATCTAAACTAGAGAAGTTAAGGGATAAGAAGAGAAAGGGGGACATATGCAAAAAAAAAAATGAGGAAATATAATCAACAATACTTAGCAACTGATTGGCTATAAGGAGTAAGTGAGAAAGAAGAGGTAAGCATGCATAATTTACACATTCTAAATTTGTATACCTGGAGGAATGGCCACACCCTTGATAGATACTGGGGAGTTAAAAAGAAGCATGAGGCTAGAGAGGATGCTAGTGAGTTAAGTTTGGACACATAATATTTGAGACACATGTTGGACACCCTGGTAGAGATGTCTAGGAAGTAAATATGTGGTATGAAACTCAAGAGATAGACAAAAACTGAATGCGTATAACTTGGAGTCATCTGCATAGAGATGATAATTGAATCTCTGGGAGATGATGAGATAATCAAGAGACAAGGTGTATAGAGAAGAGGACAGGCACCAAGACAGAACCCTGGGGTATACCTGTACCTAGAGCATGGATGATAATTCTGTCAAGGAGTTCGAGAAGGAGCAGTCACACAGAAGAATGACATGGTAGCTGTGAAAACACAGTACAAAAATATAGACTCATTTTATGGACCTATGAATGAAAATTTGGCAAGGTAAGTAGGCCAGCATGTGAAGTCATGTATTGCCTCCAACTATATCCCCCTTATTAAAACTACCTCTTAATCTCTGATTTTGAAATACAATAGACTTAGTACCTTGAAGAAACAAAAAATGACAAAACATCAATGACATTCCCACTAAGATCTTTAATCACTCAGTTAATAAGATTCAAATTTCCCATTTATGGATTAAGTAAATGAAGTAATAATGAGTCAGACACCAATCGGCTGACAATTAACATTCCAAGCTCCTGAAACCTGGCCCCTTTTCTTTAACACAAGACAATGCTTGTGTATCCCTAAATCATCTCAGATCTTTTTATGTTTGAGATTTTTAAGCTGTTTTTTTTCTAACTGTAGGGTTTTTTTTTCTTTCCTTGAAGATTCAAGCCACTGTAGGACAAGGCTTAGGGTGCTATAAGGAGGGTTTGAACATTGACCTTTCTGTACACTACTCTTTCTCTCTCCTAGAGGTTTTGTGTATTCACTGACATTGTCCACACTGGGTATCATACCTTTACCTGCAGGTGTTCTGTCCAAAGAAATGTAAATTTTGATCACTAAAACTTCACAAGATATCTTAGGGTTTATACACTAAATTTCTATTTAAGGATGATGCCTAAAATCACTGGATCTCATTGATTGGCCAACAAATATGTCCCAGTCCAAGCCCACTGACTGATTGTTTTGGCCCTGATTGTCTCAAAGTGAATGTAAATAGCAATTGTTTCTGTTTTGGTTAGAAACTCTGAGGGTCTTCCCCTCCCAGACTGATTTTTAAACTAGGTAAAAAGGTTATTCTTTGCCTTATTTCTTACCTAGTCTTAATCACTGAATGGGCTTTGTTTGCCTCAGTCAAACTGAGACTTGGGAAACATCTTAGCTTAAAAAGTTTATGGTGTCCCACTGCATCCAGGATCATCTCTGATCATCTATATCTATATCTTGCCACTGGACCCAGATGGTTCCAGAGGAGAAATTGAGGCTGGTGACTGCACAGCCCTGCCTCTCACTTAAATCAAATTCACTTTCAAGTCATGGCATCACCTTCCTGATGTCATGGTGCTATTCAAGAATGAAGGACAAACAACAATTTCTCTTGGCTTGTAATGAATGTGTGATCATATCAATGTAAATGAGCCCTTCAGTGGTACAGATCAAAATCCTCATTTAGGTAACTGAAGCAGAGAGAAGAATAACTTGTTCAAGGTCACACAGGGAACAAATGTCAAATCTGGGATTTCAACCCAGGAACTTATATCTCTTTTCATTTCTACCTAAGGAAAAAGTGATGAGACCCTGAATTAAGGTGCCACTTAGGTGAGTGGATCACTTCTCGATGATTGGATATGGGAGGTGTCAAGGTTGAAATCATAAATTCAATACCTTCCTTTTACTGATGAAGAAAATGATGCCAAGAGGAGGTAAATAAATGCCTGTGGTTATGCCATTAGGACATTATCAAGGCAGGAATCCAGCCCAGTTTCTGCAGCTTCAAATCCAGTGTCTTTTCTAATACTCCACAGTTTCAGAGAAATAAAACCTAAAGAGATTAAGAAACTAATTCAAAATTCCACAAGGGGTAGATCTAGGATTTGAACCCAGTTCTCTGATTCCAAATCCTGTATTCATTCAATTATCCCCATTTGGAATTTGAAGGAACATATTTTTACTTATTTATTTCAGTTTCCCTCTGACACAAACCCAAGTATTTATTCCAAAATCATCTTTTGTCTAGCTTCTCATTTCCCTATTTTTCCCACCCAGTTGGATACCTTTTGTTTAAGTCTGGCCCCTACTCATTGTCCCTTTTTGATGTCTGTTCCAGATGAAAACACTTTTTTACAAAATTCTGTTGGTTGTCTATCCAACTCTATGTCACAATCTGGGCAGGATCCAGCCTTTATCCACTTGGTCTTTCTTTTATGAATGGTCATGCCAAGTTCTTATGAGTGGTTATGGACCTCTTCCAGGAAAGGTCTGCAGTATTCCAGGGTTTGATGAAACCATCACAATGTTCTATGCCAAAGTGTGCATTTTTGTACATTTGGAGAAGTTTACCACGCACATCAAATGAATAACATCTAGAGAGTGAAGAAAAGGATTATGGCAGTCAAGTGGTTGTAGGACATAGCCAATCAGATGATTCAATGAAAACATGAGTCAAATACTTCAACAGGAAAATGAAGGTTAGGAAAAGAAGGTAATTGGTTGACACATTTGAGTGTAAGGCATGCCAGTTCAAGCAATCTAATGACATCCTTGCAATTTTAGGAAAAATTGAGGAGGACACACAAAATGTTGAGTGGGACCTCTACGGTGACCTTTAGGGAGAATATGGGATAGTCACAAGAGGGATCATGGTCTACATTGTTAGAGAAAATATCTTAATTTTGACATATTTTCATGTAAGCTTTTCAGTTTTTAGAGGTTCTATTAGGAACTCCCAATTATGAGCTAAGCATAACTGTTGGCAAGTCATTTATTGATTCTGGATCTTGACTGCCACATCTACAGAAGAGAGGGTGGAATTAGATTTCTAAGCCCAATTTATTTCTCACAACTCAACCTTTAGTTGTTTTAAAGTTTGAACTAGATCAGGGCAACCAATACTTTGCCCCAGAGTATTGAATTTACTAGATGCCAGATTTAGAGAGCACTAAAAGCACTTGCTTCTACAGGTTTATTCCTTAGTGACCAAAAACAATTAGAAGTGGAAGCTGCCTAATATTGGATAGTATCTTCCCCTATAATACCATTTTTCCCTCCTCTACCCTCCACAACCATATCTGATGGTCTTTGTAACAATAAGCTCAAACTGGTATCCCAGTTTCTCTATCTCCTCTCTTCCCAGAGTAGGGACCTGAGGGAGGGTAGAATCATATCACTTACTTCAGGACAAAAGTCTCAGGTTATAACTCTGCTTCTCCCAGTATACAATTTTTTTTTCTTATATATTCATAACACTTCCATGTGACCATTTCAAAAATTTTCCTAAGGTATGTCAAATTCTATGTCTACATAGTGTCAGAGAGGTAGCATGCTACAGTGAAGGAAAGTATACTGGATTTGGAGTGAGATGATATGGGTGCAAAACTTAACTTTGTGTGATCTTGGGCAAGTAACTTAACTACCTTGGCCTTCTGCTCCATAATGGCTTTTGAGGTCCTTTCCATCTCTAAATCTGTAATAACCAAAAAATTCCTCATCCTCCAATTAATTAATCCCATCAATGACATAGCAACAAGTATAGGTAGCAAAATCCTAAAAGAAATGTGAATGGTTTTAAGAAGAAATCAAGGGTATCAATAGTTAAATAAAAATGCTCTGAATCACTTCTGATTAAAGAAATGCAAATTCAAACAACTCTGAGATACCACTTCACACCTATCAGATAAGCTAACATGACAGAACAGTAAAATGGCAGTTGCTGGAGGGGAAGTGGAAAAATAGAGAAAATAATACACTTTTGGCAGAGTTATGAACTAGTCTAACCATTCTGGAGAACAATTTGAAACTATGCCAAAAGGGCTATAAAACTGTAAATATCCTTTGACCCAGTAATAATAATACTCTGTCTGTATCCCAAAGAGATAAAAGAAAACAGAAAAGAACCCGAATATACAACAATATTTATAGCAACTCTTTTTGTGGTGGCAAAGAATTGGAAATTGAGGGGATGCATTTCAAGTGGGGAATAGCTGAACAAATTGTGGTATATGCTTGCAATAGAACACTATTTGCTTTAAGAAAGGATAAACAGGGGAAAAACAAACCTGGGAAGACCTATACAAATTGATACAAAGTGAAGTGAGCAAAGCAAGATGATCATTGTACATAATAACAACAATATTGTAATGATTATCAATTGTGAAAGACTTATCTACTCTGATCATGACAATTTTCTAAGGCAATTTCAAAGGACCCATGATGGAAAATGCTGTTGATCTTTACAGGGAGAACTGATGAATTCTGAGTGCCAGTTGAAGTATATATGTATGTATGTATGTATGTATGTATGTATGTATATGTATATATGTATATATTTATATATATATATTTCACTTTATGTTACTTGATCTTCTTTAGCCAATATGGAAATACAGAAAAGTTTTGCATGATTTCACATGTATAGCTGATATATTGCTTGCCTTCTCAATGGGTATGGGATAGGCAGAAGAGAAGTAGAGAATTTAGAACTCAATTTTTTTAAAGGAATGTTAAAAACAAATAACATTTTTCAAAGAAAATGACTGAAGCTGTTGTGCAGAATTCTGTACTAAATGGTCATCATTGTATGTTTTTGAGTGCTGGCTTTAGGTTGAAAACTTAATGTCCATATAAGGAACAACAAGGGAAAAAAATTGCAAGAGGAACAAAAGCAACAGGATTATGATCATAAATATCACCAGTACCAAGTAAATGCTTCTAAGCTTTTTTGATTTGTGATCTGCAGTTCCCGTGCATAAAATGCCAACTTTTGTATTGGAAAAAATATTTAAAGTATATCCTCCAAAAGACCATTCTGCTACTTCACTCAAATAGCAGATTAAAATACAAACAGGATTCAATAAATGCAAGTTTCTTTTCCCCTCTAGAATAAATTGTAGGGGAATAAAAAAAAGGTGACAATGCATTTTTCTCTCTGAGACAATTTTTGAGTTCTATTTCATTGAACAATTATCACAAATTGCTCCCAAACCACTGCTGAGCAACAAGAAAGAAAAAGTTCGATGACTCTGTCAGGTTTAATAAGTATGCAAATGAGTGTTTGTAATAACTTTGACTCCCTTACCAATATGTAGGAATGCATGATTACTTTTCTGATGACACGATTTAAAGAATAGCATCATGGCAGGTAATAAAGACAGGGCATCACATTTTTTTAATGATGAAAATTGCATTTCTGGAAACATTTTTTTTCCATCTGAAGCATTTATTCTGGATACAAGCTCACACATGTTTTTTTCCTTAAATTATCATAATAAAATCACACATGATATGCACTATCAGTGTTCTATAGAACTAGAAGTAGTGTTTATATTATTATTACTCTATGCTCAAATAATCAAATGCATTGGTAGTCCCATCAATCTGGATATTCCCTCCAACCTTGCAGATTGCAACTCCTCCACACAGCTATATTGTGTAACTTTTGTATAGGTCCACTGTTCAGAAATCCAACTATCTACTTTTATAAGTGAGGGAAGTTAGTAAATTACTTGACCCATAGCTAGTAAATTAAGTTAGGATTAGATTAGGTTTTATGACATAAATTCAGTATACTTTCCAAAGCATAAGCACCTTTTTTTCCCCTTTATTTTAGCCAGATTTAATGTCAGTTTCTAGGGCAACTAGGTAGCATAGTGGATAGAGTGCGAGACCTAGAGTCAGGAAGACTCATCTTCCTGAGTTCAAGTCTGGCCTCAGACATTTACTAGCTGTGTGACCTTGGGCAAGTCATTTAACCCTGTTTGTCTCAGTTTTCTCACCTGTAAAATGAGCTGGAAAAGGAAAGAGCAAACCACTCTACTATCTTTGCCAAGAAAACCCAAAAAGGGGGCCATAAAGAGCTGGAAACAACTGAAAAATGACTGAACAACAACAAATGCTAGTCTCTAGGGCTACAAAGGCCAATACAAAACTGAGCATGGTAGAAAGGAATTTACCATGTAATGGAGAAGATATCACATGGTATACCTCTTCTACAAGAAACAATGTGATACGTGCAGGAAAGTGGTTTATGCAAAGTGTTTTAAGAAAGGGAAACATTTACTATGTACCAGGCACTGTTCTAGGCTCTTAGGATATGAATACATAGAATGAAACAATCTCTACTTGTAAGGAGTTCACCTTCTAATGGGAGACAATAAAAAGTTTTACATAGATATTCACGTAATCATCTATATGTATATATATATATATATATGTATTATATGTGTATGTATGCTTCATACATTTATAAACTTATGTGTATATACACATATGTTTCTAAGGTCTGAGTATATACATGTGTGCATATATTCACATGTATGTGTCAATATGAGAATAAAAACAAATAGATACAGAGTCAAAAAATGTTTGAGGGCAAGAAAATATTAACAGTTAGAGTTTATGGCTTCATTACACGACGGGGTTTGAGTATGATCTGTCCATCTTTACTAGTTATTTTATATATGTACATATATACATATATGTGTATGCATCTACATATGCATGCATATACATACATATATATACATACACACATATATACATATATACAAGTTTATTTTCCCCTTTACAAAGAATAAAGGGGAATGAAAAATAAAAAAGACAATGTATTTTTCTGAGACAACTTTTGAGTTCCATTTCATTGAACAATTAACACAAATTGCTCCCAAATCTGAGCAACAAGAAATGTGTGTGTGTGTGTGTGTGTGTGTGTGTGTGTGTGTATCCTTCTTTCTTGGCTAAATTCCTTGAGAAGAATGACTACAATTGGTACCTTAACTTCTTTCCTTATTCTTTTCTATTCTTCCTCTCCCTTCCCCCCCTCCCCTCTGTCTCTGTCTCTGTTTTTCTCTCTCTGTCTCTGTCTCTCTCTTTCTTTCTTTTGATAATCAGGGATAAATGACTTCCCCAGGAACCAAATTTTAGCTCAGGTCCTCTTGACTCCAGAACTGGTGTTCAATCTACTGTACCACCTAACTGCCCTCCTAATTCTCTTCTCAACTCTCTGTAGTCGGTTTTTCTCTCCATCCAACTGAAATTGCCTCTCCAGAGTTAGACGTGATCTCTTAATCACAAATATGTAATGGCTTTTTCTCACTCCTTATCCTTCCCAATTTCTTTGCAGTTTTTCACCCTGTTAATTACCCTCTTCTCCATGATACTCTACTACTCTCCACTGATTCTCCTTTGACCTGTTAGATATTTCTCATTCTTATTTGCTAGATTTTTATCCAGCCCACAACCTTTCTTAGGCCCTCTTCTCTTTATCTTTATATATACATACATATCTACATATATAAAAACATATACCTATATACACATATATGCACATATGTGCATGTGTATATACACATATATATATATATATATTTATACACATATGACTTGGTGATCTTATCATCCCTCATGGATTCAATCATCATCTCTATGCTCATGATTCTCATATCTACTCTTTTTTTTTTTGGTGATTTTCAATCACATCTCTCTTTATGACTTAAAATTTTTTTTTTTTTGCATTGGGGTTAAATGACTTTCCCAAGGTTATACTTCTAGTAAGTGTCTGAGGCAACATTTGAACTCAGGTCCTTCTGAATCCAGGCCAGTGATCTATCCACTGTGCCCTTAGGGGATTTTCTCAGTAAAGATGCTAAAATGGTTTGCCATTTACTTCTCTGGATCATTTTATAGATAAGGAAACAGATAAACAAAATGACTTGCCCAGTTTCACACAGCTAGTGCCTGAGGCCAGATTTAAACTCAGGGCTTCCTGATTCCAGGACCAGCATTTTACCCACTGCACCACCTAGCTGCTCCCAGATCTACTAAGCCAGTCCTAATCTCTTCTCTAACCTCTAGCCTTGCATCTCCAGCTGCTGATCAGATGTAGCCACATAGTACAGTAGACAGAGCACTGGGCCTGGATTCAGGATGACTAGAATTAAATGTGACCTCAGATATTTATTTACTAGTTGTGTGAACCTGGGCAAGTCACTTAACCCTGTCTTCCTCAGTTTCCTCAACTGTAAAAATGGGGAAAATAATGGCACCTACCTCCCAGGGTTGTTTTAAGTATTAAATGAGATAAAATTTGTAAAGCACTTAGCACAGTTCCTGGCACAAAAAAGGGATTAATAAATTCTTCCTCTCCCTCATTACATCTGGATGTCCTATAGAAATCTTAAAACTCATTATCATTTCCCCCAATCCTCCTTGCTTCCAAACTTTTTCCAAATTTTAAATATTTTTTTCTTATTATTAATTTTTTTTAATATTTTCTGATTATGAGGTCCTTTGGTCCTAGCCACTCAATTACAAAGTACTTACTATGCACCAGACTCAGTACTAGATGACCCTTGGGTGACAGGTGTATAGTCCATCACCAGGACTACTTCTCAAGGAATTTTAAGTTTAGAAGGCTTGTCACTGTTAACTTGACTTCAACTATCATAGCCTTCTGGTGCTGCCAGTATGGCTTCAAGCCTACATAGTGCTTTAAGGCTTTTGAAGCGAGACTGACCTACAGCTTTAAAGAAGTCACTTTCAAGTATTTAGAAAATAAACCTTATAAAATATCAGCTCATTATTAGAAAAATAGATAATCCTTAATATTTATCTTCATAGAATCATAGATTTAGAGCTTGAAGGGACCACTCAGAACCATTTAGTTTACCCACTGCTTTTACAATTGAGGAAACTGAGGTATTAGGGGGAGAAGTGATTCACCAAAGATACCACAGTACATATCAGACCTGTTTGTTGAATCTTCTGACACCCAAGGTCCTGCACTTTCCACTGCTTCTACCTGCCTAGAAAATACTAGGTTTCCTTTCATAAAATGTATTTGACATATGTGGTGCAGTAGGGAGGATTTGGACTAATAGATTTAAATCCCGTATTTTCCTCCTCATTCTGTAAATGGGTCAAGAAATAGCTCTGTCCTAAGTTAAGAGAATGTATACGTGCATTCATGTACATATGTGTACACATATATGTGCATATATGTATATATATAAATATATACGTGGGAAGAGGTAGAGGGGAAAAAGAGACAGAGATAGAGAGAGAAGAAAAGAGACAGAGAAACACAGGCACACACACACGCACACATACACACAAGGAGAATAGAATTTTTCCTAACATCCAGAAAATTTTCTGCTAATGTTACTAACTCAAAAATAAAATGATCTACTTCATGAAGCCAGGAAGTTCTTCATGGCTATTCAGAAGCTGGATAGCAGCTTCCTCAGGATGTTATAAAGGGAATTTATGCACAGAGCAGGGATTGAGCATCTAAGTTCCCTCCAAAATTTAAGATTATTTTACCTTTCTCAGTCCTCATATGACATGATACGTTTTCTCATTAACAATTAAATCTCTATGCAATACTTGGTTTGGACTCAGGAAGGCCTGGATTCAAATCCTGCCTCAGGGAATTATTATTTATATAATTCAGGCTAAGTCACTTGCCCACCCTGTGTCTTAGTTTTCTCATCAATAAAATAAGAGGTTTGGACTAGACACATTATAAGGTCTCTCACAAATCTAAATCTATGACCCTATGAGCTAAAAATAGGAGTTTTTTAAAGAAGCACCAGGATCTGATTCATCAATTGATAGAAAAATGCACTAGATCCTTTGAAATATTCTTGAATTTGTGTTCTCCTAGTGTTTAGTCTGACCCTGTGCATGAATTTCAGGGGATCCGTGGAGATCAATGGGGTGGGATGATATACATCTTGATTTTTAACTAAGTTCTAACTGAATTGAAGAATTTCTTTCAATTATTTAAAAACCTTATTCTGACAAGGTGGCTATAGACTTCACCATACTAACCCTTGACTTAAAGGAATGTACTTGATAGGAGTAAGATAAAATAGTATTTATTATAAGAGAAGGTAAAGTAGTATTTATTACAAGGGAAAATATAGTTGCTACCAAAAGTAAATAATATTCTCTTCTCTCACTGAATTCATCATATAAAGTAAGTGTGTATATACATATATATATATATATACATATACCTATACCTATACATGAACATACTCACACACACATTGTCTCCTCCATTTGATTGTAAGTTCCTTGAGAGCAGAGACTATCTTCTACCTCTTTTTATGTTCCCAGTGCTAAGCATACAGCCTGTTACACAGTAGGTCTTTAATAAATGTTTATTGATTAATATAAAGCTTCATATTTTTAAAGAAACAGACATTCTGCAAAGGCTGTTCAAAACATCCAGTTAATTATAATTTTATTGCATCTACAAAATGCGTTTTACACATATGTAGCAGAACTACAGCCTGGACCAAGCTGCATATACTCTTTATTCAGAATTACTGTTCACATGATCCCCAGATAGAGTATGTGCTAGAATTTAATTTTTAAAGGCTAAAATATTCCTGTTTATAGAAATCCACTGTCTTCTTGGTGTTTATGAAAAGAATTTCCAGAGCACAGAATATATCAAAGTGTATTCCAAAGCTTTGAGAAAGATGGTTCTATTGTGAAGCTGCCACAGTGAAGGAAAGTTACATAAAGAAAAACTAAGACCAGCATTGAAAAATGTATCCTAGCCTAAACTGAATTAAGAGATGCAGATGGTTTTGCACTAAATATTTTTGACACCTACCTTCTAACAAAATCTGCTTCCTACAGTTATCTAGTAAACATTTCTCATGAAGCCTTCATATCTAAATATGAATTGCATTATTTTTGCAAATTGAATTGATAAATCAATTCCATGTTGGAATTATTAATTAGCTGCATGATGCCATTCTCCTACCATTGTCCTAATAGAATCATGTTCAATCACAGTGGACTTTGGGCATATGCCTATTTTTGAGTTTGCATCACTGGTAACCAATATGGAAACCCTCACCTCTGGTTTCCTACTGTTTCTGCCCCGCTAATTTTCAGAATTGCAAAACCCTGACCAGTTTCATTCCTTAACTTCTGAGTGAGTTCCCTTTGGACCCTTCCTCCACATATCACTCTCTTTTTCCCTGCCACAAAGAAGCGCACATTCTAGTAAGACATAAGAACACCTTGTTCAAATTTAAACCCTGACAGGAGCTATGTCACCCTGGGCAAGTAATTTGATCACATTATGTTTCACTTGTTTCATCTGTAAAATGAAGATGTTAGATTCCTACCTTTCCAGACCTCTTATTTCTTATTGCTCAATACATAATATTAGATCCAGTGAATAGCTTTTCCTCCTGGCTTTTCCATGAATGAGAACTTGTTGATTCCCAGCATTTTCTCTGGCTGCTTGAATAGCTAGAATGTTGTCCCTCTTTTGCTCTGATTACTGACTCCACAAATTTTTTGAAGTTCCAACTTAAATCCCATCTTTTATTGGAAGTTTTACTCAAGCCCACATAATTGTATTACCTTCCATCTGTTAATTATTTCCTACTCATCCTATATATAGTACCTTGCTTTGTACATATTTGCTTACATCTTGTCTTTCCCATTAGAGTTTAAGCTCCTTGAGGATAGGGCTATGTTTTGGCTCTTTTTGTTTCTCCAGTACTTGGCATAGAGCCTGTAACATAGTGGCACTTAATAAATTTTGTTTGATTCATCTAAGGTCCCTTATAGTTACAAATCTATGATCCTATAATCCTATGCTATTGTGTAAGTAATTAGGGACATACAAGATTATATGTACAAAGCAGTAATGTAAGAAGAAATGCATTAGCATTTGCTCTGCCTAAGAATGGCTTCTTATAAAAGATGGGATTTGAACTGAATTTTGAAGAAAGCCAGAAAAGTCAAGATGGAGAACATTTCAAGAATTCAAGAACATTTCAAGATAGTCAGTGAAAAAACCTGGAGGCAGAAGATAAAGTACTTGAGAAATAGAGAGGACGCCAGTGTGTTTGGATTCTAGAGTTCATGGAGAGAAGTAAAGTGTAAGAAGACCAGGTCTCATCTTCTCTTGCCTCTTTCAGATCTCATTCCAACAATCATCCCCTCTCTCTTCTGCATCTACAAGTTTTATCTTTCTACTATCTCCTTTGACAACCAAGCTGGTCTTCCCAATTCTCCAAAACAAACAAAACCAAAAAAAGACCAAAAATAATATCATGGTTTTCTCCTTGCTGTAAATTTCTAAATTTGTTACTGATCTACAAGTTTTATCTCTATTTTCCCACTTCTAATTCCCTCATCCATTGCAATCTTTTGTTTTTCACAAAGAAAATGTTCTCTTAAAGGTCAAAAATGACCACCTGATCATCACCACCATTTTTTCCTTATGCTTCCCCCATTTGATTTGTCCATGGAATTTGATGTTTTTTATTACTCCTGTTTTAATTTTTCTTTATCATCTGTTTCTCGATTTTAACAATACCCTATTCTCCTATTTCATCTCTCTCTTAACTGTTCTTTCAATATCTCTTTTGCTAACCCTCTTTCTTCTTAACATAAGCATTTTCCAAAGCTCTGCTGTTGTGATTTGGCTTAACCATTCTGTAAAGGAATTTTATTTTTTTTCTTTTTGGTGGGGGGAAGGCAGGGCAATTGGGGTTAAGTGACTTGCACAAGGTCAAACAGCTAGTAAGTGTTAAGTGCCTGAGGCCAGATTTGAACTCAGGTTCTCCTGACACCAGGGCCAGTGCTCTATTCACTGCGCCATCCAGCCGTCCCTGGGAAACAATTTTGAACCATATATAAAAAGTCACTAAACTTGGGCCCATTGATACCACTATTAGGCTTATATTCCCAAAGGGAAGAAAGAACCCAAATGTGCAAAAATATTTATAGCAGGAAGTTTTGTTGTAATACACAACTAGAAATAAAGTAGGGATACATTAATTAGACAATAGATGAACAAGTAATGAAATTTCAGGGTATAACAGAAAAATTGTCATTCCATAAGAAATAATGAGATGGGTGGATTCAGGGAAACCTAGGCAGACTTGTGTATTATAAACTTAAACAAACCAAAGTGAGCAAACAGAACAATTTATACTATGAGTACAACATTGTAAAAGGTAATCACTGTGAAAGGTTAAAGAACTCTGATAAATTCATTGACCAGAAATTATTCTGTAAGGCTGATGATATATCATGCTTCTCTCTCTTGATAGAAAGGTGATGGGATAGAGAGCCTAAATGACATACACATCTTCAAACATAGCCAATGTGTGATATTGTTTTGAATAATAATGTATTTTTCTACACAGGAGGGTGTTGATTAGGAGGAGCAGAATTGGGAAAGGAAATGGTGTTGTAATGTTATTGATATGAAACAAAAAAATAAAGAAGATATTGTAAATGAATTATTAAAAACTACAGGAGAGAGAAGACTTAAAAGGGGACACAGGCAAGAGCACAGTGTTAGAACTACCATGTAAATTTGAAATACACAAAATAAACCAGAATAAGCTATGCAAAGAATCAGTATAATATAGTGGTAGCATGAGGCAACTTGTTTAATTGGCTAGAGTTGGCCACAGACCTAGAGAAATCTCTACTCAGATCATTCTTCTGACACATGCCAACCCTGAACAAGTCAATTAAATTCTCACCACTCTAGGAAACTCTCTATGTGAAGAGAAGGTCCTAAGTTTCCCCAAAGCAAAAATTTTATCTGTAGACTTTCATAGTGGAAATCTATGATTTTATATGTAGTCATCTTTTTTCCTCTCTTTTTGTGTAAGGAAATACTCATGTATATTGACGTTTTTCAAGTTCAGATAATTAAAGGGGCTTAAAAAAATTATGAATACGTTCATCTATGGTGGTGGGAGAGGGTGTTGATGTGAGTGTAGTCATGACCTTAAAGTCAAATGACATGAAATATACTGGTCTAGCTGCCATATTGCATAGAAATTTATAAACATCTGCCCATGCATAGGAGAATTCTGATTGTACAGACAATATAATCAAATAAACATTATGTTTCTCCACTACTAGGATTGATCTTGACAAAATTTTGAAATAAACAACCAGAAATTATCTATTTCAATCCCTTTATTCCATGGGTGGGAAAAAAAAAGATCAAGAGAGATGATGTGTCTACGGTCACACAAGTACTTGGTGGATGCAAGATGTAGGTGTTCCTAGCTCCTCTGAAATCGTGTATCTTCCTTTTCTACCTTGATTTAAGTCTGGCTGTACTGATAAACAACCATCCACACATGCACACAAAAGACACACACACACACACACACACAAACAAATAATGAAACTCATATACCAATATCATGAGATGTGTACTAATGGTTTATTCATGAGCTTAACATTAAGTGTCTAATCTCTGCACAATGCTGTTGTAAATGCTAAGCACATTAGTAAACATCAGTCACAGGTTATTAAAAATTGAACTATCATGGTTATAGCATTGGTTTGGTGTTCAGTGCCTTTTTAATGAGTCCAAATTCCCTTATCTTGTAAGCTTGACATGGTGTCCTCAAGCTGGCACTATGCTGGAAAGGCTGAGATTTTTTTAAACCAAAACTGCTACAGTTCAGGTAACTTCCTGATTCATCAAGGTTTTGGTATTATATTTGGGGTGATAATTGCTGTATATATAGGATTAAATATCCTAGTAAAGGAAAGTTAGAGTACTTTTAATTGATTTTCTTGTGTTACTGAAGAGATAGAAATGCTCATAATGTTCAAGGTCTCAGAATTGACTATTAAAAATCTAATGACCTCATTTGTTCTTAACTCAAAGAAGATCTTCATTTGATCTAAATAATAAGATAATATAAATAAAATAATCAGAGTATACTATCAAACGTATTTTCTATAACAACATCAATACAACTTCAATTTAATCCACACTAATAATTGTTATTGTTATTTGTGATACTTTGATGTTTTTATTGTTATTATTGTTATTAAGGTAAAGTTGTGTGTGTGTGTGTGTGTGTATGAATGTATTTATCTGAACTAGTCTCTTTACTCAGCGCCAGAACATAAGGGAAATAACACAAGACATGTGGGTTAATGGCAGAAAGTAAGAATGTCTGTTGTTGATGAGAGGAAATTGAAGAAAATTTTCCCGTGGTGTGTTTATGTAGCACTGGTGATAATTCCCTTTCAAAAAGATATTCCCAAGGAGCTCTCAGTATGTATAGGATAATAAGCTCATATATTTGGAGCTGAAAGGGAAACCAGAGGCTCTCTCATTCAGTTTGCTCAGTTTATAGAAGATAAAACCAAGGCCCAGGGAAATCAAATGACTTAACTTAGGTAACATAAAAGATATGTTGTTTTCTTTTTCATTATGGATATTCTTTCCATCGTGTCATATTGAAACTCCTACTGTGTTTTATAGGTCTTTGGGATTTGCTTTTGGTTGTTTGGGTTTTTTTTTTTTTAAGGGCAAGCAATGAGGTACAGTGGCTGGCCTTGAGACAAAAAGACCTGCCAAGGTTGGGCACCTGCAGTCCTGAGTTCCTTAAGTACGAACCTTTGAATCCAAACTTCAAGGGCCACGCTTGAGGACCTAGAGTGCCACATGTGGTTCCCCAAACCTACAAGCACTGCCTCTGACTCATACTTGCTCTCCAATCTTGAGCAAGTTTTATAATTGCAAAGTATCCTGGGTAAATCTCTTAAGAGTATAAATTGCAAAGAAGCTGCCAACTTGGATTGGTAGATGAAACTTCCTCATGTGGAAATCCCCATACTTATAAAAGAATAGATGTAAAATCACATTATGTATATGCATATGTGTGTAGATATATGTATGTGTATATAAGTAACACTTTACCCAGTTTTTCTCATGATAAACTACTCTGTGAGACAGAACAAATATTATCATTATTTACTAACACACAATGAATCTGAGAAAAGTTGTGACTTACTCTTTATAACACAAGAAGCTTGTATTCATACTCTTTTCCCTCCCCCTTTTATAAAGAAATGGAAAGTCAGAGAGTTTATATGTTTTTCCCAGGATCTCATTGGCATGAAAGTTTTATAAGACTTAAAGATGGAAGAGAACTTGAAGGTTACCTAGTCCATGGAAGGAAGGAAGGAAGGAAGGAAGGAAGGAAGGAAGGAAGGAAGGAAGGA
>NW_027185889.1:4376913-4396275 GCF_028583685.1 Petaurus breviceps papuanus | reverse complement strand
GGAAGGAAGGAAGGAAGGAAGGAAGGAAGGAAGGAAGGAAGGAAGGAGGGAGGGAGGGAGGGAGGAAACAAATTAGAATTTATTAAGCAACCTATGTGCCAGGCACTATGCAACAGCTCTGGGAGGAAGGTGCCATCATTATCCCCATTTTACAATTGAGGAAAATGAGGTAGACAGAAGTTAGGTGAATTGCTCAGGTCAGACAACTGGTAAGTGTCTGAAACTAGATTTGAACTCAGGTCTTCCTTACTGCAGGTCCAGTGTTCTATCTAGTGTACCATCTAATTTCCTTGGACAACTCACTTAATCCATCAGTGACTCCTGACAATTCTGTTACTATAAATATGCTATGTTACCATAACATAAAAAGTTTATGAAAGACTTAAATGACTATTTAAAAAAAGTTTATATTCTCATTTGTTCTTTTTAATGTATATTATATTTTATTATTTCACAATTATATGTTAAAAATTAACATTCATTTAAAAAAGTTTGAATTCCACAGTCTCTCCCTCCCACCCCCTCCTAGCCCCTTGAAAAGACAAGCCATTTGATACAGATTATATATGTGAAGTCATTCAAATTATATTTCCATATTAGCCATGCTGGGAAAGAATACACACACACACACACACACACACACACACACACACAGAGTTTAAAAAATGTATGCTTAATTCTGCACTCAGGGTTCATTGGATATCTGTCTAGAGATGGATAGCATTTTTCATCATGAACTTTGGATTGTCTTGGATCATTACCTTGATCAGATTAGCTAAGTAATTTGTTCTTTATGAAAGGAGGATAGTTATTTTATCTAAAGAATTGCCTTTAGATCAAACCAAATTGCATTTAGAATGCACCATGAAGGAGTGTTTCCTATCTATGTTAATAGAGAAAGTTTTCTTATTAGGAGTTCCCTAGGCCAATGAAATGAAATCAATTAGAGGAGACTAAAAAAGGAAGAAAAAACAAGCAAACAAATGACAAAAAGAAGTAACTAAGGCCAGCTAGCAAATATCAGATGCAGGAATTGAATCCAGGCTTCCTGAGTGCATATTGAATACTCCTTTTGCTCCTCCCTCCCACTATGCTGCCTTAGAAAGTATTAGTCCTAGCATTTGAACCCAGGTTTTCTGATTTTAAAACCACTACTATTTCCAGAAGCTTCCAGGAAACTTTTGAGTATTTCAATCACTGTGGGCATTTAGAGATTCTTAGAAGGAGTGGGAAACAAGAACAAACTTCATAAAACAGTTAACAGATTTAACATGAAGTAAATCAAAGTGTAACATTGGGAAGGGTAGTAACCTTCAGGTCCTCAACCTTGACTTCTAGGGATTATATCTCCAGGGGAGGTAAGGAAGCCAATTTGTTATTAGAGAAATAATTATCTTTTTTTTTCAAATATTGATATGATCTAGCTCTTCTGAAAATATGATGGTCTACAATCAGAGAAAAACTAAATAGAAAACTAGGGCTAGCAGACAGCACCTTTTAGAGCCCATTCCTCTACTGCTATTAAAGTAGAATATTGAAGAGCATAAGCAATCATCCCCACTCATGAGCAGTGAGCCAATTTGGGGCCTCCTGGGAGACAAAAGGCTAAAGGCCATGCACTGATTCTGGAAATGTGCTGATCTCATTACATTTCATGCATTATTAGTGAAAAATTGACAACACATGGGGAAACATTTTTATTACCAAAAGACCAGAATAATGTGGGTCTAGATGATTCAGGGGACGATTAATGTACAGCTTCAACCTGAGTCAGGTCTGAGCTCATGTTTACAGGGGAGAATGGCTTACTACAGCACAACAGCAGCTTTGAAAATAAAGTTCTATAGTGTTCTCAGTTTAGCAACTAGTAGAGAGTAATCTACATTTATGACTAGCTGTTAAAGTGGGTTTTGTTATCAGACAAGTCCCTCAAGGGCAAAAACTCCAAAAAAAGGAAAACAATTATCAGAGAAAAATATGTAAAGAGTGCAGATGGGATTTTTTTACCTCAGCTAGCATGGATCTCAGTTGGGTATTAGCAATAGTCAACTTTGAATGTTTAGCATATTGCTTTCCCTTAAGTTGTTCTGAGTACTGTAAGGGAAGCAGATGGAAATTAATTTATAGATGGGGAGCTTGAGGCCCAGGGAGATTATATCAAAATCTGACCTGATTTCCTATGTCATTGGTGAATCATGTTTGATTCCCATGTTGATATGCTTTCCAATATCAACAATATGAAGAATATCTTTGGTGTTTTCACTGTTGCTATTATTATTGTTGTTATTAATAAGATACAGGATTTTAAAATTTGCAAAGTTGTTTACTTCTATTAACTTATTTTATTCTCATAGCAATGATCTAAATTAAATATTTGTGGGGCAGCTAGGTGGTGAAGTGAATAGAGCACTGGCCCTGTAGCCAGGAGGATCTGAGTTCAAATCTGGCCTCAGACACTTAACACTACTAACCATGTGACCTTGGGCAAGTCATTTAATCCCAATTGCCCTGCCTTACCCCCTCCAAAAAGCAAAAAAAAAAAAAAATTAATAATAAAATGTAAAAATAATTAAATATTTGAGGTACTATTATCATTATTGTTGTTATATATTGTATGTTTTATTATATTATATATTATTGTTGTTGTTGTTGATTCATTTCAGTCATGTCCTACTCTTCATGACCCCTTTTAAAGCATTTTCTTGGCAGAGATACTAGACTGGTTTTCCATTTCTTTCTCCAGAGCATTTTACAGATGAGGAACTGAAGCAAACAGTATAAGTGACTTGCCCAAGGACACACAGCTAGTAAGTGTCTAAGGCTGAATTTGAACTTGTGAAGATGAGTCCGATTCCAAGCCCAGTGCTCTACCCACTGTATCACCTAGCTGCCATATATATATTGTAAATGAAGATAATGAAAGGGACTCATACAGGTGAAAGTGACTTACCAAGGTGACACAACTGATAAGTTCAAGACAAAGTATTTTTTAATTCAGGTCTTCCTAACTCAAAGTTTAGCACCCTTCTTATTTTGCCATAGAGGAGAATAGTATCTTTGCTGGGTATAAAAATAACTTAAATAATTCATATACCAATGATTAAGAAGTGTTTCATATACTCTACTTGTCAGGAGAAGTAAGCTAAAAGAAGGTTGGAAAGGTCATGGAAGATTGAGGACATTAAAAACAGGATTTTATATTTTATCCTATGGTGTAATCAAGAGTTACTGGAGCTTGGGAAGGGCATGACATGATCATACCTGAGCTTTAGGAAAATTACTTTGACAGCTGAGTGGAGGACAAATTAGAGTGGGAAGAGAGTTTTGTCAGGGAGACCAATCAGCCATCCATTATAACAGTTCAGGTGTGAGGTCATAAGGGCCTGCACCAGGTTGGTGGGCAGTGTTAAAGGAAGGAAGGGTAGTGGTTATGTTTGGCCTCATAGAGGAAAACTAGAGGTAGTAGGTGGAAATTTACAGACATGGATTTTAGCTTGGAATCAAGAGAAATTTTCTAACTCTCTCCTTTTCCAATTGTCCTGGTATAGGCCTTCATGACCTCACATGTTAACTCCTATAATCGAAGTCCTTCATGACCTTTCCAGCTTTCTTAGGCCTGACTCCTCCCCATATAGTCATGATCCAGGTACTGATCTTCTTGCCTTCCCTACATAAAACATTCCACTCCTGGCATTTTCAATGTCTCTGTCTCATGCCTGGAATTCTCTACCTTCTCATCTCTGACTCCTGGCTTTTCTGGCTTATGTCAAGTCCCAGCTAAAATTTCACCTTCCACAAGAAGCATTTCCTGATTCTTCTTAATGCTAATACCTCCCCTCTGTTGATTACCTTTAATTAATGCTGTCTATATCTTCTGGTAGCCAGTTTTTTGCATGTTTCCTTCATTACTAGACTATGAACTACTTGAGAGTGGAGACTGTCTTAAGCCTTCCTTATATCCCATGCTTAGTATAGTATCTGGCACATAATAGGTGCTTAGCAAAAAATGTTTATTGATTGACAAGTCCAGTTTGTCTACATCCCTAAATGTCAAATTCCTAAAATGTCCCAGTTAGAACTGAATATGCAATTTCACATTGATTGAGAATAATACGGCCTAGTTGGTGTGAATTCATTAAAGTACAGTTGTTTTTACATACGATAAATTTGTATTAAAAAGACAAGGAGATTGGGGAGGCCAGGTGGCTCAGCGAGTAAGAGTACCGGCTCCAGTGTCAGGATGACCTGGGGATAAAATTTGGGCTCAGATACTTAGCACCACACCCAGAAATAACTGGCCGTGTAACCTTGAGCAAGTTACTTAACCCTGATTGCTTTAAAAAAAAAAAAAAGACAAGAAGAATTCAAAATAAATATGTAACTATCTTGCCACTTGGATAGGCTGAAAACAGGGTGGTAAGACAAGACAAATGCAGCAACAACAGCAATAACAATATGATTTACTAAGTGCTTTGATTTACAAAGTTCATTCAACATCCCAAATGATGATGATAGCTAGTATCTATATAACACTTTGGGTGATGTCTTTTGTTGTCAGACGCCTTCAATGAAGATGAAAAGGGCATCAAGGTCAGTTACCTCACTGATGGTAAACTATTTAACTTGAAAAGACTGAAAGTCAAGACTAAAGTGGAGTGAGAGTTGGTATGTGACTTTTTGTTCACAGATGACTATTCACTCAATGCAGCCTCTGAGGCTGGATGCAAAAGTGTATGGATTGATGCTCTGCCACTTGTGCTAAATTTGTCCTGACAATCAACACCAAGAAAACAGAGGTTCTTCACCACCCAATACTGCACCATCCATACATGGAAAATCTGGTCACTATAAATGGAGAAATTTTGAATGCTGGGGATGTCAGCATACTCTCCACAGATGTCCACATAAATGATGAGGTTGATGCATGCATTGGCAGAACTAACTCAGTGTTTGGGAGACACTGAAAAGAAGTGTGGGAGAGAAGAGGCATTAGACAATCTACCCAACTGAATGTCTATAGAGTCATTGTGGTGATCTCATTGTTGTATGACTGTGAAACCTCCACAGTATACTAGCTCCATGCCAGGAAACTGAATCACTTCCATTTAAAATTGTCTTACAAAGATGCTGAAGATGACCTGGCATGATAAGGTACTGGACAATAAGTCCTTTCTCAAGCTGGACTGAACAACATTCAAACTCTACTGCAGAGAGTGCAACTCCAATGGGTTGTGCATACAGCCTGAATGTCAAACCCACAGTTACCTAAAAGACTATTTTACCAAGAACTTGCATAAGGCAAATGCCCACATGGTGGTGAGAAGAAGTGACTTGACCAAGTTTTGAGACAGAAATAAGGAAGAATTCAGAAGTAGAGTACAACAATGGCTAATAATAGCTAATGTTTATAATATGCTTTAAGGTTTGCAAAATATATATGTCATCTCACTTGATCCTTTAAAATAACCCATGAGCAAGGTACTACTATCATCCCCATTTTACAGATGATGAAACAGAGGCTGAGAGAGGTTCAGTAACTTACTCAGGGTCTCAGTACTAATCAGTAACTGAGACAGGATTCCAACTCTACTCTTCTTGACCCTAAATCCAGCACTCAAGGGATTAGAGTCTTTCCAAAGGGAAAGACAATAAAAAATTTATTGAACAATATGGCTCAAGATCAAGAAAAGAACAATGCCAAAAAAGCTTATAAAATTCTCAGATGCACTAAGCCTGTTTAGCAGCAGTATTTTTTTTTTCAGAGAAAAGAGAGATGAGGGTTGGGGGGGGCGGTGCGAAGGATACAGGGTCTAAACATTATTACATGCAAAAAATGTGATTAGTCATATTTTAATGGGCAGGAAATTAGTGGTTACCAATATGAGAATTATTCCTAAATCAGCTATGTCTATAGAATCAGGTCATGAGGGGCGGCCAGGTAGCACAGAAAGTAAGAGCATTGGGCACAGAGTTGGGATGACCTGGGATTGAATCTGGGTTCAGACACTTAGTACCATACCCATAAATAACTGGCTGTGCAACCTTGAGCAAGTTACTTAACCCCAATTGCTTAAAAAAAAAAGAATGGGGTCATGAAGGGAAGGCATAATCAATATTAAATTAGAAGGTGAAGATATTGACTTTGGTTATCACCACATCTTATAGAAGATGAAGAAACCTATAACTGTCAGCACAACAAATAGACCTAGAGAACACAGAAATTACCTTGACCACAAACTTTTTATTTCCTTGTCAAAAAAGAGTAATAGTAATCAAATACAATGTGAAGTTAGAGTAAGAACTCATTTGCTAAACTTAAGGAGAAATGTAGTTGAAGATTTGGGGCACTATCACCTTACAAGATCTCAGAAAGCAATGGAGAGGAAAATGAGTTTGTCAAATGTTGGTTTGGGACCCAGCTAAATGATTGGAAACAGAGATGATGCATCTTGAATACTACTTTGTGTCTGTGGATGGGGAGATGTGAGCTATTGGTTGGGAATGGCAAGCTTAAGGATCATTGTATCTTAGATCCAAAGCTGAAAGCAACCAACAAGGTCATTTAGTCTACTGTTCTGCCTCACTTTATAGAAGAGGAAACTGAAGTCTATGCAGGATAATTGATTTGTCCTAGGTCACTAAAGTAGTAAGCATGGAGAGAGGTGATGATCTCTAGGCAATTTGAATCTATATTTGAGGGCTGGATGCGGCCCCCTAACGCCCATGATTCATATACAAGCAAGGATGTATGTGTACACACACACACACACATGTGAGTATATATGTGCATGTACATATGTGCACAGGTTTATTCATACAGACACATATATATTCATATATACATACGTATAATAATCTTCTCATTACCTAGTATAACACAGTTGCCTTAAATTTGTTCAGTGAATGAATAATCAAATGAATGAATTCAGAATTTCAAATATTAAAAGCAGCAACAGACTAGAAAATGGAAGAACAGTATACTTTGGGAGTATATTGGGTATTTTATTGCATTTCTTGTGAAAATTTCAATCAATTAATAGTCAATAGATAAGCAGTAAATATCCTATAGAGAGGCAAACAAAAATGAAATGGCCCCCACCCTCAAGCAGTTTACATTCCATTACAAACTATATATATATGGAAGAATAACATACATAGGAGAGGCCAGCTTGTTTTAATTAATCCTGCTTAGTAATTAACCTTGAACTTTGACGACAGACAATTGTATACTTTATAACTAAGCTACTATTTATACTAATGAAAACTATCTTTAAGCAACCACTTTGTATATAATAAACCCAAAATTGAAACAATAGAACTGGAAATCAATAGATCACAGAAAGCAGCAAAAAAAAAAAGCCATATGTAGTGTGGCAACTTAATAAATCCTTCAGTAGGAAGATGGGGAGACTTTGGAGTAGTTTCAAGAAATTCAATCCCAGCTAAGCTTAAACTGGGATTAGGTATCCTGAATAACATT
Organism: Petaurus breviceps papuanus; assembly: GCF_028583685.1. Taxonomy (NCBI): domain Eukaryota; kingdom Metazoa; phylum Chordata; class Mammalia; order Diprotodontia; family Petauridae; genus Petaurus; species Petaurus breviceps. Next base: position 4,388,795 of record NW_027185889.1, on the reverse strand, counting down.
GTGAGGCAAGGGAGAATAGATGTATTTATAAGCAGTAGAAAAGAAACAAGCAGTAATCAGAGGATATCTGAAATCACACATTCTCAGGAAGGTACTACAAGAAATATGAAAAAAGTATATACAAGGTCAGATTAGAGTAAATTGTTGGGGTAATGGGATGCTACCTCATTTGTCTGTGACTTCACTGGTTTTACAGACTGGAAAAAGAATATCAGAATCTTAAAGTCACAGGTGATGATTTTATCATTGTTTGAGCATTTAAGCTTCAGGAAAGAAAGAGAGGAAAGAAATAAGCTCACTATGTGCTAGGCACTGTGCTAGACCCTTTATAGACATTATCATTTGACCCTCAAAATAATCCTAGGAGGTAAGGGTATTATTATTCCCATTTTACAGTTGAGGGAATTGAGGAAGACAGTGGTTAAGTGACTTGCGTAAAGTCAAACAAGTGCCTAAGGCCATATTTGACCTTAGATCTTCATGACTCCAGGCCCAGAGCTCTAGTCACTGTCACCTGGTTGCTTTCCAGTTTGAGAAATTGACATCTGTTTAAAATATATCTGAAAACAATGCCTGAATTTCTGGACCACAGCATAAAATGAGGAAGTGAAAGGTGCTTGGCCAATGCCTGGTAAAATAAAATTTTTGGCTAAATTTTTGCCTTGGACACCAGAGATCACATTGTGGACATATTTTCCTCTTTCAGCTGAAAAACTTCTGCCATGCAGAAGCCAGCAATAAAACTCAAGGCCCCAGATGTTTATAAACCAGTGAATAAAGAATGGGTATGCACAAGGTGAATTAGAGATCCTAACACAAGAAGGTAAATCTCATCCCACTGAGATTTGGAGTGATGAACTCATACCTATAATGGAACTACATAGAATGCTATTACTTATTCAAAAGAAATATAGTAGAATTAAGTGGAAAAGTATTATATGCTAAGGACACATATTCAAAGGAGGAGACCCAAGAAAGAGGGGAAGAATGGGGCAAAGTGTATGAGTGATGATCAAGGCAGAAAAAATTGAAGTGACATTTTCGTGGGAGTATACTCTCATGAAAACTTACATTTAAGCATTAAGATTTGGGGACAAATACTCTGTGTGTGTATGATAATTTTATGTATATACATACACATAAAAACATTTCCATATTCATATATGTGCACAAGGTCTGTATGTGTGTGCATATATACATATATGTATGTTTATGTGCACATATGAATATACACATATGCATGTGTATGTGAGTACACATACCAACACCTATAGGTACATGTATATTTATGTATATCTCTCTACATAATGTATTTTTATATATATACATGTGTGCATATAGATATAGATATACACACACATAATACTCTTGCTACTAAACAAGTCTGAGTCTGCTTCACTCTATGCCAAAGTTTGTCCATTAGAGGAGATGGGACATTTAGGGACACACAGATTGTCTGTTTCACATCGTTTTAGGTGTGATTTAATAAACTGATATGGTATGCAGTTTTAGATACTGGAAAAAATTAGACTTATTGCTTAATGTCTATGTGTCTATATCAATGTTAAGATGATAATAAAAAAGAACAGAAATTAATTATTTGTTCATGATTCATCTTGTTAAGCAAATAGAACATTCCATTTCTTGCCTTTGGGATTATTATTATTATTACTGTTATTATTATCTAGTAGATTATTTTAATACCCAGTTTTATTATTATATTTATTATTTGTTCTTGTTGTACTCACTATTTGAATACCCAGAAATGTAAGATGGAAGCTACTATTTGAGATTGCACAAGGCCCTGTGCATGTGTGGGTATGTGTGTGTATTCATATAGATTTGTATTGTTTGCATGTACATATAAATACATATTAATACCATACTTAACATGTGTGTATATACCTATATATTCTGTTCAGTCATGTCTGACTCTGTGACCCCATTTGGGGTTCTCTTGGAAAAAATACTGGAGTTGTATGACATTTCCTTCTCCAGCTCAATTTATAGATGATGAAACTGAGGCAAACAGGGTTAAGTGAATTTCCCAGGGTTATATATCTATTAAGTGTCTGAGGTCATATTTGAAATTAGAAAAATTATTCTCCCTGATTCCAGGGTCATCATACTATCCACTGCACCAACTACCATGTATGTATGTATGCATGCATGCATGTATGCATTTATTTGTGCAAGTATACATGTATTCATGCATGTATGTATATACAATATATATATATAATATTATCTCTATCTAAATCTCTCCATGTTTCTATATATAACCTTTAAGTTATTAAAGTTTCAAACTGCAGGAAAAAAATTGAAAACACGTTGTATATGTGTTATATACATATTTGTGTATGTATGTTATATGCATATGTATGCTGTTGTTCACAACATTTCAGCTGTGTCTGACTTTTCATGACCCCATTTGGAGTTTTCTTGGTAATACTAGAGTGATTGCCACTTCCTTCTCCAGCTCATTTTACAGATGAAAACTTTGGCAAACATGGTCTTAAGTAACTTGTCCAGGGTTGCACAACTAATAAGAATCTAAGGCTGAATTTGAACACATGAAGATGAGTTTTCCCAACTCCAGGCTCAGGTCTCTAACCACTGCATCTACTAGATGCCCATGAATAGGTATAGGCATGTATATAGATAGATATGTAGATACAGATATATACATGTATGTGTGTATATGTGTGCATGGGTATATGTATATATATATATGTATGTGTGCGTGTGTGTTTGTGTGTGTATGTGTGTGTGTATGATTTCTAATGTCTCCTATTAGACCTCCTTGGGATTAGACATTGTTCCCTTATTTATACTTGTCGGCATTTAATAGAATGGCTGGAGCATAAGAGACACTTAATTATATACATTTGATTGATTGTGGGGAAAGAAATGTTCTAATGTACAACTGGTAGCACAACAGATTGGTGCAAACATTTCGAGATCAACATAGCAATATTCAGGATGAGTCACAAAAGAGATAATACCTTTTAATCATGACTTGTCAAGAATGCGGTAGAGTTGGATACCTATATATGTATAGAGTATACTAGATCACCTCTGAGGTTTCTTCTCACAGGATATTTTCTGACTTTGGAGAGGTGGGGAGACATTGGGGATTAATGGAAGGGAAATAACACATGGGGAATCCAATGGATAAAATGGATAGAAGTTTAAAAACATACAGCTTCTCTCTCACAAATTTACTTAGAGATCTTCCCTAAACGCTTTTCTTCAAACATCTGGCAAATTGCTCAGTTTTTTTATGACACTGTATTTGTAACCTATGTCTTGGCCAATGTTCCTGTTAATTTGACTGAAATCAACCATCCCCACAACCAGGTTCTACAACTGTGGGGAGATGAGAAAAAGAAAAAGGGAAAACAAGGTCAGGAGTCAACAAGCCTCTATACTTGGTAAGACCAATCATCTATCAATAATTTTTACATGTGATTTGGAAATGTAATTAATGTCATCTCACTGTTTGTGTTGTTATTGTATTTCTACACTGCATATTGTAAAACTTGAGTGACCATCTGGGCCAGAAACAGTGTTAGACAAAGCAAATTTTAATCTGAATTTAGTTGAAACTAAAAGACAATGGAAAAAAATATTGTTTTAAACCAGGTATGTTATTTTATTAAGTCCTGCTAATCCTGTCTTGAAGCTAAAACAAGTTGGCTCTTACTTATGAAAATTGTGAGATTGTTAAATAAGTTATTTTGGGATTATTGTTATAATGTTAAAACATAAAACTGATTCCCCAACAGCTCTAAGGGTAGACAGGGTAGACACTCCCTACTCTCCTCCCTTAGGAAGATGGTTGAGGTCGCCTCCAATGTAGTGTTATAGAGGATAACTAGAGGCCATATGTGACAGCTACCATATAATAGGGTCCTAAAAATAAAATATGGGAACCCTGAAAGACATCCTGGCAAGGAAAAAGAAAAATCAGTATTTAAAATAGGAGACTTGTCACAATAAAGTATGTGGTCTTCATCAGTCCAGAAGAAGAATATCATAGGTTAGACAAGCAGATCATCCCCCTTCTTTGGGGTCTCTATTGATTTCTCCTTATTTGTAAACTTGCCAGATCCCCTAGAAACCATTTGGTGGGCAAGGTCATCAGCCCCAGGAGAAAACTAAAAGTTGTTTGGGTTATGGAATTCCTAAACAATGAACCTGGCTTACTGAGAAATGAAATCTCTTATGTATATAAGTCATGCTAAACTTTTAAAGCTTATTGCAACTCCATACAAATAAAAGCAATTGTATCAAGCACTAAGCTGTGATTGGTGAAACTTGTCATTTGAGGTAAAAGCCATTGGGACCACAACTAGTTTTATTTTTGAGCTTGAAGCTAGATATAGTTGTCTGCATTAAATCAGGATCTGAGAGAAATGCCACAATCTGCTCAGTGGGAATCCTGCTACAAGTGAAGGTTTGCCTTTGGGAAAAGCCGAGAGGGCAATTTTAGCCTCAATCTAAAATAGGACCCTGCTGGCTCAGTTTCCCCATTGTCTTCCTTTGAAAAGGAATGTTTCCTCCTGGCTATGAGATAGAATTAAATTGGCTCTTATCTGAATTCAAACAGAGCTAAGGATGATCCTGTTATATCTGCCATGTCCCTGCTTTTTCCTTTTATGGAAAATTTCTCTAATTAGAGCAAATGGTCAGTAAAAGACATAAATACAATACAGGCATGTGAAATTTTGCTGTTCTCAATCTAAATGTGAATTCCATATCCCAAACAATTGAGTAAATTAATATACTGGCTTGTCATTTGCCTGCCTGCATAGTCAAGTTAAAGGTTAAGTCTCTGGAATAGAACATTTTTTTCTGGATGATATGGGAACAATTAGACAAATTAGGAAGCTTATGAAACAAAAGTACAAACACAAGTTAATCATTATCCCATATACTAAGGCTGGGATACATCTGAGCTACTAAAGTGTGTGTTAGATCTGAACTACTCAGCCTAAAATTATATTCCTTTCTACAGTGTAAATAGCTTAGTAAAAAGGCAGTTGGCCTAGTCAACTGCCTGTTACTAGAGATATCTGTCTCTCTCCTTATATCTTGGGCCCTGCATATTGAACTTGCCCATCAGAATTGTGTCTCTCATATTACAGGTCAATTCACCTAGAGTTGGCAGCAAACAGTGGATACCAGCCTATACTCAGTCAACTTCCTCCCAGGGAACCACTGAGATCGAGACAGCACCACTCCCCCTTTTCAGCCTGAAGAAACTATGGAAGCTGAGCCCTTTGTCCCTTCTCCCAAATGAATTTGGGTCCCAACGCTTTGAAGGGGGAATGATAGAATCCTAATGAAGCTGCCCTCCAGCCCAATATACAAACTTCCATTTGGATCCCCTCTAGCCTGGATTCACCCTTGGATGATTCCTTTGCTAAACAAACAAAAAGGGGGAGGAGTAAGGACCAATGGGGCTGGTGGACCTTCCCAGACAGGAGAAGTTTTGTTCAGGAAATAGTGGGGAGGGAATGGGCCAAGCATCTCCATCAAATCACTCATTTTGGGAGCATGAGCTTACTCCTGAGAGACAGGTGCTTCATTCCCCAACTAGATAATATTCTGTTAAGTACTGTCACCAGGTGCATGAGCTATGTGCAATTAAATGCAAAACAAGGAAAGGCAGCCCCCCCCCCCGAATCAATCTCAGGGGGCAACAAACAGGGGAAAGGTGGGAGGTGGGCTCCACAGAAGTACCCCCCCCATGGCAGGTTATCAGTATCTCCTGGTTTTTTGTAGATATCTTCTCTGATGGGTGGAAGCCTTCTCTACAAAACAAGAAATTGTTCTAGTGGTAGTTAAGAAAATTCTGAACAAACTCCTTCCCTGCTTTGGTCTTCTGATTGGGTTGGGCTTTGATAATGGGCCAGCTTTTTACTGCTAATGTATCCCAAGGACTAGCTAAAGCTACTGGGGTTTAATGAAAACTGCATTGTGCCTATGGACCGCAGAGCTCAGGCCAAGTGGAGCAGACCAACCAGACTCTGAAGGAATTCCTTACCAAATTAGTCCTAGAAACAAAGTAAAACTGGGTTCCACTTCTTTTCCATGTCCTACTCAGAATCAGGTGTACCCCCAATTGAAATGGGCTCTCTCCCTTTGAAATTATATATGGACAACCCTTACTATCCTCCCAGTGATTAGAGAAGAGTTACAATCTGAGGCTACTAATTCTTCCTTAACTAAGTTCCTACAGGGATTGCAAGAAACACAAGGGAGGGTCCTGAAATTGGTTCAAGATGCCTTGCCTGTACCTCTGGACTTGAACCTGCCTGGAAAGCAGGACATCATCCTTACTACACACACCAGTCAAAGTGCACTCAATCCCTGCCTGGTTCCACCACTCTTGTGCCCCTTACAAATGGAAAGTGGACCCAGGATCAGATTTTCTCAAGCTAAGATTTTCTCATGTTTCCTCATGATGTTATTGTGCCCTTTCTCTATGTCAAACCCCCATTCTAATAATCCAGGTGGTTTTACCCTTAGGAGCATGGGGGTTTGACATAGAGAAAGGGCACAATAACATCATGAGGAAACATGAGAAAATCTTAGCTTGAGAAAATCTGATCCTGGGTCCACTTTCCATTTGTAAGGGGCACAAGAGTGGTGGAACCAGGCTCAGATTTTCTCAAGCTAAGATTTTCTCATGTTTCCTCATGATGTTATTGTGCCCTTTCTCTATGTCAAACCCCCATGCTCCTAAGGGTAAAACCACCTGGATTATTAGAATGGGGGACCAAGTACTCTGGACATCCCAGGCAGAAGAGGGCTCATGGACTCAGGAAGAGGGCCTGCAGAACCTTTGCACCCTTTTTCCTTCCTTGACCACCCTGTAGTTTTGGTACAACCCAACAAGAACAATGTGGGGCGGGTGGGTTGAGTCAGCCAAAGCAGCTAAATCTCTGCAGAACAAAAATGACTTTGCCCTCTGTGCTGGTTTCTTTACTGGTATACTTCTAATGTCCTGATGTGAAATGCTTTTTACTTTCCACTCTGTATCAATGACCTAAGGGAAGATCTGGGGTTGGGGGGAACCTTGATCAGAGGAGAGGGAGATCATCTTACAGAAAGGCCCCCTCCCCCAAAGATTGCAAGGTCAAAACACTTCCCGACCCAATCTTGGCCCTGACTGTTGGCTTTGAATGAATGCCCAGCCCCGCTATTATGTTGGTCCAGCCCTTCCCAAGGAATTCTCCCAAGCATCCAGTTCTGAGGCATGTCACTGGGATCAACAGAGCTTAACTCTAAGGAATATCCAAGGCTCTGGTACTTGTCTGGTCTTGCCCTCTTTTAAATTTGACCTTTCCCTGTACTCCCTAGTCTGTAACACCACAATTACAATCTCTGCTCCCTCTTCGGGATCTCTAACTCAAGAGACAGGTAAACTAGCTGGTGAAGATGGCCCTCCAGAACTGCAGAGGCTTGGATCTCCTGTTTTTAAAACAAGGAGGCCTCTGTGCTGCACTAGGGGAGATGCGTTGTTTCTATGCCAACAATTCTGGCATAGTCTAGGAAAGTCTATCTCTGGTTCACAAGAACCTGGAGACTAGATGAAAGAAGAGAGAAAATGTTGAAAATTGGTACCAGAGTCTGTTTCAGACGTCCTGATGTTTGACCACCCTGGTCTCTGCCTTAGGTGGACTGCTAATGCTTCTTGGCCTGGCCCTCACTAGAGGCCCTTGTTTGTTTTCCTGCCTCTCAATCCCACATTAACCCCCAGTCAGAGAACCTAGGTATCAGCCCCTGTACCAATTGTGAGTGAAGGGTTTGACTCTCAACAAAAAGAAGTGGGGATTCTTGTAACCACCATTTTGTGAACCTCCCCCATTTCTCCTGTCTTATGTAAGGTCACCTAAGAGACTTGCCCAAAACAAAGCCCACCTAGGAGACCTGCCCAAACCTGCCACCTGGAACCCATAGCCCCTCTTTCCCCCTTTCCGATTACTTGGGGACTTTCCAGTTGGGCAACAAATGGGTTGTTAGGCAATGAACTGACTGCTATCTTTTGGCTTCTGTATTTTCCCTGCTTGCTCATAATAACTGTTAAGTTGTGGTTTCCCCTTGGTAACTGTTATATTGTGGCTTTTGTCTATATAAACCCCAAGCACATATTCCTCGGGGCTGCTTGATTTGGGTTGTGTTCACCCCTCGCAATCACCAACAAAACTCCATTTAAAATGATTAATTGTCTCACTCGCTGATTTCTCTGTATAACAAAGTTTGTGATGGTTGTGTCCTGCCTTACAGTCATTAAATCATACTTGTCAGTTAAAATGAGAATCTCTCAATGCTTTTGTTTTGTGGAGATAATAATCTCCCCATGTTATTCATTGTGTATTTTTTGGAGGCATCTTGCCTGACTTAATATGACTCTGCCACCAGCAGAAGACTTACCATAGAGAGAACCAAAAATTTGAATTTAAGAAAGTACTGACACCAACAAATTCAAAGATACTCCTTTCAGAGCCCAGCTTGAAGCACAAACACCCATATTCCTAGCCACATGTTTGAGTCTCCTATACCCTGGACTCCAGTTCCTCCCTCATGGTAGATGAGACAATTAGTGAGCCAAAACTGTCTCCATCTCTTCATCTTGGAGGAAATTTGATAAATTATTACTAGGCAGAGACTTAAATACTGGGGGAAAATTAGGCTTATTTTTTAATGTCTATTTGTCTAGATTAATGAACATTAATATCACAATATAAAAAGAACCAATTATTCTTGCATGACCCAAGAGAACACATTCCATCTCCTTCCTCTGGGACTTTTCACTGATTGTTCTCAATCAAGTCCCTCCTCAACTCTGCCTTAACGAATCCTTATCTTATTGTAAGGTCCCTTAGAGTAGGAATTGTACCATTTATTACATTATATCCACAGCATTTAGCGCATTGCCTAATCTTTGATAGGTTCTTGATTGATTGATTTGCTATACTGAATGTTTTTCATAAAATACAGTTTTTAATTAACTTAACACTTTAATTTGAGTGCACCCAATCATCTAGAACTAGAGATGAATTGATCAGTGACCTTACTAGAATAACATTGAATAAAAGATTTAATTCTCTCATTCTCTCATCACTCCCCTCCCCTAGCCTTCCTTTCCCTCTATTTTGTTCCCCTCCCCTCCCCTCTCCTCTCCTCTCCTCTTCTCTCCTCTCCTCTCCTTTCCTTTCCTTTCCTCTCCTCTCATTTTTTTTCTTCTCTCCCCTCCTCTCCTCTCCTCTCTCTCTTTTTTCCTGATGGCCCAGGACAAGAAAATTTTGCATTGTGATATGAATACAAATGTAATATAAATACATAGTATTTGTACTCATTGCTATAAATTAAGAAATATAATGCATAGTTTGGGCAGTTAGATGGGGCAGCGGATAGAGTGCAGATGTAAAATCAGGAAGATTTAGCTTCCTGAGTTCATATCTAGCCTCAGATACTTACTAGCTGTGTGACCCTAGGCAAGTCACTTCACTTTGTTTGCCTCAGTTTTCTTATCTGCAAATGAGCTGGAGAAGGAAACGGCAAACCACTCCAATATCTCTACCAAGAAAACCTCAAATGGGGACATGAAGAGTTGGATATGACTGAAATGACTGAACACCAAGAGAAAGCACAGTTCATTTCATCTTGGGTTAGTATCCTTATCTTTCTTGACCTCTCTGTAGCCTTTAACATTATCAAGCACACTTCATTGACCCTGATACTCTTGTCTCTTTTATTCTCTCCTGATGCTCTTCCTACCTATCTTCCTGATTCTTCTAAGTCTCCTTTGCTGCCTCTTCATCCATATCATGCCTGCTAAAGATGGATTTCCCACAAGGTTCTCTCCTGGACTTCTTCTCTTCTCTCTTTATGCTATTTCATTTGCTAATCTCATTAGCTGCCATAGATGAAAATATCTCTATGTTGATGATTCTCAAATCTACTTATCCAGCCATATCCTCTTTGCTGAGCTCTAGTCTCAAATCCCCAGCTGCCTACTGGGCATCTTGAACTGAATTCTTAATCATAAATCATAAAATCCTTAAACATAGGATGTCCTAAATTGGATTAAATATCTTTTCCCCAAAAAATTTCCCCTCTTCCTAAAGTCTCTATTATTATTGAAGATTACCATCTTCCCAGTCACCCAGGATCATGGCCTTGATATCATGCTAAACTCCTCAATTTCACTCCCCACATCCAATAGGTTGCCAAGGCCTGTCTATTATACCTCTGTAATATTTCTTGAATATGTCCCCTTTTGGTCATTTCACCATCCTGGTGCAGACCCTCATTATCTCATGTCTGAGCTACTGCAATAGCCTGCTAATTTGTTTTCCTATCACAAATATCTCCCCTACTCCAGTCCATTCTCCAATCAAATGCTAAAGTGATCTTCCTAAAGTCCAAATCTGACCATGTCACCCACTATCCAATAAACTAAAGTCACTCTATATTGCCCCCAATATCAAAAATAAAATCCTCTGTATCTTGTTCAAACCCTTAATAACTTGTCCTTTCTCCAAACTTTCCAGTTTTCTAACATTTTATTACCCACTGCTATCCAAAAACAATAGCTTCCTTGCTGTTACATCCACAAGCTACTCTGTCTCTCAATTACATGTATTTTCATTGTCTATCCTCTATGCCTATAATGCTGTCCTTTCTCATCTCTACCTCCTGGATTCCCTGGCTTTCTTCACATACCAGCTAAAACTCCATATTCTAATTTAGAGGACGCTTTTCTGATCTTCTTAATCCCAAGGATTTCTCTTTGTTGATTATTTCAATTTTACTACATATATAGTAAAGAGATAGATAGATAGATGATAGATAGATAGATAGATAGATAGATAGATAGATAGATAGATAGATAGATAGATAGATAGATAGATGATAATACATGTGTTCATATTTGTTTGCAAATTGTCTTCCCTATTAGACTGTAAGTTCCTCAAGAGAAGGAATAAAATAATGGAAATGAGTTGCATCATTCCTGGAAAATTGGAATGTCTATATAAAGTACTGCCTGTTTCAATAATTTGTTTTGTTTGCAAAGACCACTTCAATTAAAATGCATCAATTAGTGCATCAGCTTAAACCTCTCAAACAAGGAAGGAAGCAAACATTTCAGCCCTTAGTCAAGAAAAATAAAAGAACCCTTGTATTCTATCCATTAAATTTGATTCTCCACAAAAATAGCAAAGAATCCCTAAAAGAGATAGAACTTGGGAACACTCCCTCCTACAGTTTGAGTAGAGAGTCGATGGAATGTGAGGCTTCCAGTCAAATGGTTTCCCTAAAATAACGAGAAAAGCCATCTGTCCTAGAAGGAACTGTAGGGTGGCTTGTGACCCAATGAGGGACAAAGGCCCCTAACAACCTAGTTTCTTATCATTAAGCTCACATGAAGTCATTGGAGGGCAGGTGGTTTAAAGTGTGTGTGTGTGTGTGTGTGTGTGTGTGTGTGTGTGTGTTTTGGCAAAGGAGAGGGAAAGGAGGAAGGGAGGGGAAGGGTTGTATACATTAACAGACTATTCACTTCTTTCTCTTTTTCTCTTTCCCTCTCCCCTTCCCATTCATTCCATGATTCTCCATGTTCCTAGTCCCTTTGGAGTTTCTAGATAGATATAATATTATAAAATATCTAACATTCATATTTTTTGTTGTGTGTATGCACTACACTTTCTGCTACAAAAGACCTACAGCCACTACATTTTACATACCTTCTCTTTGGGCTTTGTGTAAAATTTTAGGGAAGACTATATTGCTATGTCTATATAATGTGCTAACATTACCTTTTTAATATTATCCCACATGTAGTTTTAGGTTTTTAAAGTTCCAGGCAA
>NW_027185889.1:4311590-4376903 GCF_028583685.1 Petaurus breviceps papuanus | reverse complement strand
TACTATAATAAGTCATTCAATCAACAAGCATTTATTTTGTGCCTACTATTTCCCAGAATCCTATACTGGGCCCTGAGGAGACAAGTGCAAACCATGAAACAATGCCCACTCACAAGTAGTTTTATTCTGCAGAAAGAGACTATTAGCATTTATTTCCATAAGTATATGCAGAGTAAATATAAAGAGAATAAATACTATTATAATGCTTATAAGTTTTGAATTTACTCTCCCAACTGAAATAGGTATGGATCTGAAACCCAGAATTCAACTGGCTGTGTCAATACCTCATGATTCTAGGGATCCCCTGAGGGGTAGCCAGGTTCTTGCAAAGCTATCAATTCAATCGCCCCTTTATGTGTGTTCCCTCCAGTATCATCATCAATTAATATACCCTGAATATATCTAACCAATAATTAACACCACAATATTGTTATCACCATTTGCTTTCTCCTCAATATCAATCAATTGCTGCCAATCTCCTTTCTTCCCACCATGTTGACTTCCAAATGTGGTATAGCTGATGGGCAAGTTGTTCCTTGCTTGGAATATGCAAAGTCTTAAATGAGTGGTTTAACCACTGCTTGAGTGAGTCATTCAGATTATTCCTCAGAACTACCCATATCCTGGGCTCAGCCACTGTCTCTCTGATGTCTCTCCCTACCTTTTGAAGTCCATAAGGTCACAGACTTTACTTTATTTCTGACACTCATTCAAGTAAGAGCATGAAATAAGGACCACAGAAAAGACAGAAAAAACATTTCTCCAACAGATTTAAAGTATTGAATACTTTCATAGGCTCATAGGATCATAAAAATGGAGATGGAAGAAAACTATATATTCCAATGCATTCATTTTAGAGATAAGAAAACTGAGGCCTTTTCAGGTAAAGTGATTTGTTCAAAGTCACACAAGTAGCAAACATCAGAGGTAGAATTTGAACCTACATCCTCTCACTCTAGATCCAGTTCATTCCACCATGTGACTTCTTATCATTTTATCGCTATTATTATTAAAGAGTAGATCTTCCTATCTCACCTAGGTTGGAAGTACAGGGGCTACTCACCAATCCAGTCCCACTACTGACCAACATGGGAATTTTCACTTGCTCCATTCCCCACATAGACCATTTTATCTCTCTTTAGGCAACCTGGTGGCTCCCCTTGGATCTCACCAAATTAATGTCAAAGGTAGTGTGGACACCAGACCAGCTAAGCCCATTGGAGCTCAGAACTCCCTAATTCAAGGGATCTTCATCTTTAGCATCCCTAGTAGTAAAGATTATATGAGTAAGCCACCATACCAGCTTGACTCTTATAGTTCCTAGTAAATCCTCCTAATGTTTCCATTACCCCCAAATATGATGTACAGATTTTGCTTTAAGAAAATTTATCAAATAAATGAAATTTATCTTTCTGGCCCATAAAATATATCATGATAGAAAGGTTGATAGATTTAGAAAATCTCAGTATTTATATTAGTTCTGCTATCTAGAACTATTTGAATGACTTTGGGCAAGTCATTTAACTTATTTGATCTCCATTTTGCACAATCCATTATTTCTAACCTAGAGGAGATTTTTAGACCAACTAGTAAAAAAATTCCATTTTATATATGTATAAATTGAGGCTTAGTGAGGCTAAGCGATTTTAAAATCTTTGATACTGTGGCTTCTAAGGTTCCTTCCATGACTAATCTATGATTCAATGAATGACTAAATGAAATAAGTGAATTGAAAGACAAAATGAATTAATGAAGTTATCTGTCCAATACTATTGGATGGACCTATTTCTGAGCATGTATAATACTATATTATAGGATAAAATTCACTTCAGTGGTTAGACTCTCATCAAAACTGTGTTGAGTTCTTGGTTTCCCACTTTGAGGATATTGACAAACAAGAGAATGTTCAGATTATGGCAACCTGGAGAGAAGATTTGAAGCTAAGATTCCAGAGGAATAGCTGAAGGGACCTAAAATGGGAATCAGCAAGGTAGTGTGGAAAGATCACTGGATTGAAATGAAGGAAAACAGGCCTAATCCTAATATTGCCACTAATGTGCTATGTGACTCTACCCTTTCTTCTACCTTTTCTACAACCTACAATCTTAGAAAATTGTCTAAAATTCTCAGAGGCTAAGGAGTTTGTTCAGGGTCATTAATAACTTCTGGGATCAGAAAAGTTTTCATAGGATGTAGCATCTGAGTTGTACCTTAAGGAGAGAAGCTAGGAACTTCAAGAGGTAAAGGTGAAGAGTGAAAGAAAGTATTCCAGGAAAGGGGATCATAGATTGTGCAAAGGCATGAAAATAGGAAATAGGGTTTATGCCGGCTACCTCTGGAGTATAGTAAAGATACCAATGCACAGAAGGATATAGGGAGACTGAATTGCTTTAGATATCAGTTATCCAAAAATCAAATGTGTCATCCTTTGCAATAGTAAACTCTCCGTCATTTTAAGTTTCAAGCAGAGGTTGCATGAATTTCTGCTGGGAAACTAGTGGAGGGTGGAAGGTGTACCTACACCAGCTATAAGATAGTGTGAGTCTATGAATTTGACTGGCACTGTCCTGACATCCCCATTTATCTTCTGACATTCATCACATGAGCTTGCTATAATTCACTTCCAGTTAAGGTATTATCTGATAATTTTGGTTGTCTGTAAAATAAAGATAATAGCTGCAGGTAACTGTGGAAACATCAAGATCAAAGGGTTAATTCTGCCCAAGAATGTCCAGATCCTGAGAAACATATTTCACTGCTGATGATAGTTGTATGTCATACCAGATTATGTCCCTGGCCCAGATCTATAGAAAAAGCCTCTGTTGAGTTCCAAAGTCCTGTCATTGCAATTAGTAGCACTTCAGAGTGTGTTGTGGCATGTTTGCAGCAGTCTGCCAAGAATCTCAGAATTAATAGAGGAGAGAATTAAAATTATATGCTCTGGACACCCCCTGACAGTGTTATTTGTGTACTCTAGAATATGGATGTGCAGTGGGAGCCTGGGAGTTGTCAAGCTGCATTTTGAGGAGGAACCCCACATTTCTAGGCCCATCATTCATTTTTTTTAAAAAAGCGTCTGTCCTGGTATTGTTGGTAGTGACATTTTTGTTGTATATTACCCAACTCTACAGAAAGGTTAATTGAACTACACATCCAAACACAGAAAACTTATTCATGCATTTTCTATGCCTATTTTTTAATTTTAATTTTTGTTCTTTCATAGTTCCAGAGATACATAATAAAAAGGTTTTCCCCCTTAATGAAAATGCTCACAGATTAAATAACTTTCTAACAGACAGCTCCATCTAGTGGGCAGAGTTAGAAATTAATTGGATTGATGCATTTCCCACAAAATAAAAATTGTAACCCTTCAACCAGTCAACAAACATTTATGAAACACCTAGGATGTTATCAGGCACTGTGTTAAGGACTGGGTAATGCCAAATTTAAAAGAAAAGAGACAGGCCCTGCTTTCAAAGTGTTTATTTCCTGGCTAAAATCAAAACATTTACTTAGAGTAGGTGAGGACCTTAGAAATCATCATGTTCAAATGTTTAATTTTATAAATTTAAATAAATTTTTACCCAAAAAAATTATAATTTTTATAAATAGGGAAACTGAGACCAAGAGAGAAAAAACAACTTTCCCAAAGCCAGAAAGTAAGTAGCCGAGTCAAGATTGAAGCCCAAATCTTTTACTAAATGAAGTGTTTTTTCAAGTCTATCATACTGTGAAACAAGACTCCTAGGGCAAGCTTTTGTTTGTTTGGTGAGTGGTCTAAGAGTCCCTATATAAATCTATAAATAAAGAAATATAACTTCAGCCAATTGAGTATCTTCTTGCCAGAGATATTCTTTTTCTTTTTTTCTTTTTTTGAGCAATTGGGGTTAAGTAACTTGCTCAAGGTTACATGGCCAGTTATTTCTGGGTGTGGTGCTAAGTGTCTGAGCCCAGATTCCATCCCCAGGTCATCCTGACACTGGAGCCGGTGCTTTTACTTGCTGTGCTACCTGGCTGCCCCATAAATGTTTTTGTATTCTCTCTCACTCTCTTTTTTTTCTTTTTGGAGGGCAGTTGGGGTTAAGTGACTTGTCCAAAGTCACACGTCTAGTAAGTGTGTCAATTGTCTAAGGCCTGATTTGAACTTGGGTCTTCCTGACTCCAGGGCTGGTGCTCTATTCACTGTGCCACCTAGCTGCCAGAGATATTATTTTTCAAATGTAAAGGATGATGTGGTTAATAAAATTCAAATTAATTTAAAAGCATTACCAAGTTTATAGGAACTTCTCTCTCTATACACACACACATATACATTATATAAATATTCTGGATCAAAAATACTGTAACAATGTCTGTATACACAAATGTATACATAGATGCATGTATGCATATGTATATATGTGTATAGGTATATTATCCTCTGTATATGTATACTTTTCACTATTTATATTATTCTTTTTTTTTAAATCCCCTGACCCCTTGTCTTTTTGCCTGTCACTTCCTTCTCTACCCCAACCACTCATATGCTGGTAGAAGAAGCTGAAGAATGTCATGCAAGAATTCAGAGTGGATGTAATACTAAGTTATGCTGTCTTATTTCAACTGAACCCTCTCCTCAGCAAGGAAATCATTTTATTATTCTCTGATTGCCCCCTATGGGACATATGCATAAGATGTTACTGGAGGTAGGTAAAAGTATTACATCAGAAGACTTCACAAAGAGAGACAAATTTCTTATTTCCAGGTTTTCTAGCCTGATATGTGATGTACAGGCATTAAATTCAAGCTCCTACACATCTCAAATTAAGTCCTGTTTATTTAAGTTACAGAGTTCTATAGACTTAGTATAATTTAACTTCAGTCTATGGGCAGCTGGATTTTCACTAATATGATTTGTACACTCCTTCCATTGATGCAGATAAAAAATAATACAGGGCAGGGGCGGCCAGGTGGCTCAGCGAGTAAGAGCACTGGCTCCAGTGTTGGGATGACCTGGGGATGGAATCTGGGCTCAGACACTTAGCACCACACCCAGAAACAACTGGCCGTGTAACCTTGAGCAAGTTACTTAACCCCGACTGCTTAAAAAAAATTTTTTTTTTTAAATAATACAGGGTGATTCTGGTCTATGTCCTCTCCATAACTCTTCCATGAGGGGTTCAGTGGGTGTCCAGTGAAATCCTCAAGCTGTTCATCAGTCCACATGACTCTCTCCAAATGCCTAACTCATCTTTTTTTTTTCAATTATACCTCTATCAAATAATATGCTTCATTCAACTTCTCTTGGGTCTCTGCATTGCCTCTTGGGTCACTCTCAGCTTCAATTCTTATGGCTACATTATCACATGACATTGAGCTATATGGTCTCTAATATCCTTTCCTTCTGGCCTTAACTATGATTTTAAGATTTTATGATCCCTGTGCCTACAATGGGATTATTCTACTCTGCTTATATTTACTCTATAATTGTAAAAAAATTTCAGAAGTTTAACTCAACCCTCTCATTTTACAGATAAGAAAGCTAAGATACAGGGAGGAGTCAAGATGGAGGAGTAGAAGCAGGACCTTTGAGCAGCTGCGGCTTCCACCCTCCCCAATCAATGTAAAAAGGGGACTCTGAACAAACTTTGGAGCTGCAGAACCCACAAAATGACACAGAGAAGCTAACCTCCCGATGAGAAGAGACTGGCAGGCCGGCAGGAATTGGCCAGCTCAGCACTTTGGGAGCTGAGCCCAGGCCCTCTTCAGAGGTTTTAGCCCCAAGGTGTCTGACCAGCCAATGCTGGAGGGACTCCAGATCAATAGCAGCTGTGGCCATTTCCAGAATTATCAATACATAGATACTAAGAACAAAGTGATAGGTTAGTACAGTCTGGAATCTGGGATCCAGTAAGTGGGAGTGTATCAGGCCAGAAGCCACTGAGACCCCAGCGCAGCCAGCCAGTGCCATGGCAGCTTCAGCTCCTGGCCTGCAGAGTAGGGGGACCAAGTAACCAGTCTGAGGGGTATTCACTCTTGCTTTAACCTGTTTGGATTTGGATTGCAGTCTAAGGTGGAGGTCCTGGGGTGTGTGTCCATCTTGCCAAAGCATGTGGAGGCCTCAGAGAGGGCACCCATCTACTACCTCTGGCAGCTGAGAAAACCCCAGCATTTGGGATGAAATCTCCCCTGTCAGGTGGCAGATTCCTGCTGTGGCAAAAAGCTCAGGGGTCAAGTGACTGAGGGGCGACATGACCAAGTAAAGGAAACAAAGCAAACAGAAGATTCCAACATTAAGTTCCTATTTTGAGGACAAGAAAGATCAAAGCATGGAACAGGATGAAGACAGTGAAGTCAGAACTCCTGCACCAAAAGCTTCAAAGGAAAATAAGAGCTGGTTACAAGTCATAGAGAACCTTAAGAAGCAGATAAGAGAAGTGGAGGAAAAATTGGGAAGAGAAATGAGAACGATGCAAGAAAATTATGAAATGAGAGTCAAAAGCCTGACTGAGGAAAATCACACTTTAAAAAACAGACTAACTGGCCGCTCGCCCGTTGGGGCAGAGCCGGCACCTGGAGCCTGGACATGGAGAAGGCACGGAACTGCGCGGGGGCCCGAAACCCTTGATGGAAGGCCATTAGTGGGCAATACCTTCATCTGTGACACTGCATAGCTCCTGAGCACTCTGCCCGGGAATCTGTGGACAGATGGCAAATGCACAGCCCGAGAGTAAAAAGAGGGACCTTCCTCTGTGGATGACAACCCAGGTGGCTGTGAGGAAAACATTGCCAACATGGAGGCCAGATAAGAGGAGAAAAACCACAGTGTAGTCAGCAGATGCATCATCAAGCTTTCCCCCTCTACCAACTGTATACCTCATGAATGAAGCCGAGTTGGCGGATGTTGCTCTGGGTATCCTGGTTGAGTGCCATAAACAGGAAAAGCCTTTGGAGCACACATGGTTGCTGGGAACTGATAAGGCTGAAACTACACAGCCCAAGCCTCCCTGGGCTTCTGAGAGCTGTAGTGATGGAGAGGAGGAGGTGAATGATGCCCCTCAGATAAGTCCCTCAAGCAAACAAGCATGTTCTGCCTCTGGCCACAAGAAGAACTCAGAAGATAGAGGATGAGGATGCATCAAAATATGTGAGGGAAATATTTTTCAGTTGAGAAGATGAAGAATTCAGAGAACGTTTTGCTTTGTGTATGTTGGGGTGCTTCCTTGTCCCTAGTTTCTAAGTCTAACTAGCAGGGAATGCAGTGCTGTGCCCCATGTTTCCCATGCATACTTGGGGTGAGGCTACTGCATTCCAGAGCTTTAACCCTGGGCAGTGAAACCATGGCAGTCTAAACTGGTATTGAATTGATGGTGTAGTAGTGATCAGTTAAGTCTGTGACCAGGAAAGTCCTCACAATTATTATGGGGTAGCTCTACTTCAGTGTAAAGAATCTTAAGATTAAGTCTGTGGTTGTGGAAACTCTGTGGTCAGCTTATCTAGAAGATAATCACATTCTGGGAAAAACTGACTTGCACTAAATGCATATAAGACTAATTAATGTGTACCAGAAAAGCAATTTATAATGGACAATGAGGAAGGAGACAGATATCTATGCTGAAAAGTCCATATTTTAATATTTTCCCTGAAGCTTTGGATGTATAGATCAGACTCAGAGCTCATGGCCTGGCCCCAACTACAAAAGCAGCTATTTTAGGTGAGATGAGGGAAGAGGAAGAAAGGGGAAGGTTAGATGGCCTGCTACTTATGCCAGTGTTGCACAATGAGGTGACTTTGTGGAAAAAGGAGGCAAAGACCTACTTACCCTTACTCCTGTGGAGAATCCACTCATAACCAGGGCAGTTTTGAAAAACGGGAAAGATATCCCTGCCTGTGCATGCCATATTCCTAGTATTTTTAATCAAAGTATTTAATATGCACTGGAAAATAAAAAATTCTTGTGATTCAAAAAAAAAAAACAGAATAACTCAAATGGCAAAAGAGGCTCAAAAAGGCAATGAGGAGAAGAATGCCTTAAAAAGCCGAATTTGCGAGATGGAAAAAGAATCTCAAAAGCTCACTGAGGAGAATCATTGCTTCAGAAATAGATTGGAGCAAATGGAAGCTAATGACTTTATGAGAAATCAAGATGCTGTTAAACAGATCCAAACAAATGAAAGAATAGAAGGCAATGTGAAATATCTCATGGGAAAAACCACTGACCTGGAAAATAGATCCAGCAGAGATAATTTAAAAATTATTGGACTACCTGAAAGCCATGATCAAAGTAAGAACCTAGAAATCATCCTCCAGGAAGTTCTCAAAGACAACTGCCCTGATGTTTTAGAACCAGCAGGCAAAATAGAGCTTGAAAGAATCCACCGATCACCTCCTGAAAAAAAGATCCCAAAAAGAAAACTCCTAGGAATATTATAGCCAGATTCCAGAATTCCCAAATTAAGGAGAGAATATTATAAGAAACCATTCGAATATTGTGGAAACACAATCAGGATAACACAGGATCTGGCAGCTTCTACACTGAGAGATCAAAGGGCTTGGAATATGATATTCTGGAGGTCAAAGGAGCTGGGATTAAAACCAAAATCACTTACCCAGCAAAACTGAGTATCATGTTTCAGGGTAAAATATGGTTATTCAGTGGAATAGAGGACTTTCAAGCATTCTTGATGAAAAAACCAGAGTTGAATAGAAAATTTGACATTCAGATACAACAAGCAAGAGAAGCATGAGAAGGTAAACAGGAAAAGAAATCATAAGCCACTGATCAAAGTTGAACTATTAACGTTCCTATTGGCATATGAATACATATGCGAATGTGTGTATATATGTTTAAAGGTATACATAGATAGAGGGTACAGGACCAATTTAATAGGAAGGGATGATACTTAAAAGGGGAAATTAAGAGGTGAGAGCGGAATATAATGAGAGGAGATGGGGAGAGAGAGAATGGGGTAAACTATCTCATATAGAAGAGGCATGGAAAATGGTTACAATGGATGGGAAGAATAGGAAGGCAAAATGGAATGGGTCAACCTTATTCTCATTGAATTTGGCTTGGGGAGGGTATGGAATACACACTAAATAGGGTATCTCACTTACAGAAGAGTAGGGGGGATGGGGATGAGAGGGGGAATGATGGAAGGGAGGGCAGGCTGGGGGGGAGGGTAGTTGGAAGCACCCACTTTTGAAAAGGGAGGGGATCAAAGTAGAGAATAGAACAAGTGGGAGGTGGGATAGGAGGGAGGGAAATATAGCCAGTCTTTTACAATATATCTACTATGTTAATGTTTTGCATTAGTTACACATGCACACCCTATACTGAACTGCTTATCTTCCCAGTAATGGTGGGTGACAAGGGAGGAAGGGAATCTGGAATTCAAAGTTTTAAAATCAAATGTTTAAATGTGTGTATACCTGATATATATATATATATGTATATATATGCTATTATTAATACTATTTTACATATAATTGGGAAATAAGATATACAGGCACTGGGGCAAAGAGATACACCATGCCCTACTGGAACAGTTGAAAGGGGTATTGGAGAAAATATGGGAGAAAGCAGATTGGAGGAGGGGATATCCTGTGGGACTGCTATTACAAGGCGGCGGGTAGGCGAAAAACGGGGAGAAAATGTGTAATTCAAAATCTGGCAGAAATGAATGATGTAAATCAGAAGTTAATAAAGCATTTGAAAAATGGAAAAAAAAGAAAAAGCAGGTATCCTTCTTTCACCCACAATCTTATTGGAAATGCTTCTAGCTTCTCCACATTACATATAATACTTGCTGATGGCTTTAAATAGATGCTACCTATTATTTTAAGGAAGGCTCCATGTATTCCTATACTTTCTAGTGTTTTTAATAGGAATGAATGCTATATTTTGTCAAAAGTCTTTTCTGCATCTATTGAGATAATCATGTGGTTTTTGCTAGTTTCATTGTTGATATGAGCAATTACACTGATGCTTTTCCTAATATTAAACCATCCTTGCATTCCTGGAATAAATCCTACCTGATAACGTGTAAAATAAATAAATAAAGTGCTACAGAAAAAAAAAAGCTAAGATACAGCAAGGGTAAATCGTTTGTCCAGTATCATCAGGTTCCAGGTCTGTGTGAAAATCTGGACTAGAAGTCAAGTTCCCTGACCCCACAGTCAACTTTTTCTCACTATGCCACATTGTTTGCATCAATTTCCTCCTTTAATAGCCACCTTATGTGATACCTCTTTCATGGAGTCTTTCCTGACCCCTCAATGAGAAGAAATCTTTCATTCTTCTTTATCATCTCTCCTATGCAACTGTCAATTTATATTAAATTAATTTATTAATTTAATTAATTTAAGATCTTATCCATTTACTCAACTTTTGCTAAGAATAGGAACTATATGGTGTACTATTTGTGGGCAACACATTTAGGAGAGAGAGCAATACTATACCATGATACTTTCTTTAGCCTACCAAAATATGGAAAATCATGGGTTTTCCTTTTTGGATGTCTCTAGATACTTTCCAGTTTATCAGTGTTCCTGCTAAAACATGGTACTTGAACTGAATAAAACACCCCAGAAGTTCTTTAACAAGGGCATTGTCTAGTGAGAATATTGCTTCCATAGTCCTGTATACTAACACTTTTTTTTTTTTATCAGTATGTGACATGGAAAGATAACTTTTGTCTCTTTGGGTAATGAAAGAAAACGCCCTATTTTAGTGGTGCATTTTAAGTAAGCAATCTTTCCCAAAGACTGTTCACCTAGAAGTTTCCAAATTTTTATTTATATTTCTGAAGCTTGTCATAAATGCTTACTTTGAGAGTAAAATATAAAATATGTTTCGTACAGTTCATTCACTGTTAATCACAGTAGAGAACTTAAACAAGGATCTTTTAAAAAGAATGCTTTCTAAACTCTAGGTTTCTGTATATAAATTTAACATGATAAAATTTATGTCCTCTGCTGAATAGACTGCTGTGCCAAAGGAAATGGCATGACATTTTGGCTTTCTAATTGCAGGAAAAAATAAACCCTTCTTTCAATAGCCATAAGTTGTTTTGATTTTCATGGTTTATTTAGCGCCTCTGTTATTTTTACCTTTCAAAGAGAAAAAATGTATTTCATGCTTAACTAACAAATTAAATGGTATTGAAGCATATAGAAATTGTCATATGGTTGAAAGTGCAAAGAATATTGGAAACACAAATGGAAATGGGCCTGGTCACATATGACACATGTGAAATGTTTCCTTGAAGGTATTTGAATCTTCTACTTTATCAAATTTCACTTGGATTCCTCCTCACATTATAGCTCTGTACCACATTTCTAAGAGGCTTTGGCAGTGGATTAGCAGGTCTGACCAATTCTGTCAAGCTCAGGAAGTATAGCTTAAAGATGTATTGACTATCTATTATCCAAGGACCAAGCTAGCTAAATGTGGATATGCTAGCAACATGTGGCAATGATGGAATGATATGATTTGATCATGGTATCTTATGATGACCCTCTGCTGAGTTGCAGATAGGTTATCTTTTTTCAGCAAAGGGATGCTCTAAATGAAGCAAACTAAACTCAAAATGCTTGAGGAAATATTAAAGTAGGAAGAAATATTAAGAAGGAAGGAAGGAAGGAGGGGAGGAAGGAAAGGAGGAAGGGAGGAGGGAAGGAAGAATCTGAGAAAGAGAAATTGGGGAGATATACCCTTTCTATCAACACAGTATTGCTGCTTTGTGCTGTTCTGCCATCAAGGACCAAGATGAACAGTGCTGCTCTAACAGGTAAAGTCTGAAAAAAGAATCTTTAAAAAGCCTAGACATTCTTAAGCACTTTCTATTTCTTGTTTAGTCATGTCACCTAGTGTTAATACCTTCCTTTGTATTGACTGTTATTCAAACATCCCTTGATTTCTAAGCTTAATGTAAGATCTAAGGGACAGGGTGGGGGGGGGGAGCCACTTGTTGGGAAGGGTAGGGAATGGCACTGAAATCACACAGAACTCAAAGAGAAAACATCTAATACCTAACTGTGTGAGCAATTAACTTTGTTACCTTCTCCTCTCCCTTTCCAGCTCCCTTTATGTATCATCTTCCCTTATTAGAATATAAGCTCCATGAGGACAGGAACTCTCTTGTTTGCTTGTATTTGTATCCATGGAGTTTAACACAATGCCTGGCACATAGTAAACATTTAATACATGCTCTATTTCCCATGTCTCATCAAATTTTCTATCTAGAGGATGAGTAATGAAAAACAAATCAATGATCAAAAAAGTGTAGAGAACAACAACCAAAACCTCACTTTGTTATAGGACAGATACCTCCTAGCAGTACTTGACCTATATTGGGTAAGCCCTTCTTTCCAGGGAAGTTGAGAATTCATGAGCTTTCAGCTTTTGAGGGTGGTCTGACCTCAGCAGAGGGGTCATATTACCAAGTTCAAAATGTTTCATAATTCAAAACTACTCTCAAAAGCATGATTCAGTTCTCACAGAGAACTCTTCTTAAGAGCAATCAGTATCTTATCAAGAAGGCCCAATGGTGTTAACAAAAGAATGTCACATGTTCAACCAAATATTGTGATTCATTGTCTGTTTTCACCAAGACACATTTTTAAGTGGCAGAAGAGTGCATGGCTATGCCTTCATACTCCTGTTCCCTGGTCCCAAAGCTCTAGAAAACAGAGAGATGTCAACTGATAATTGTTAATGTTT
Organism: Petaurus breviceps papuanus; assembly: GCF_028583685.1. Lineage (NCBI taxonomy): Eukaryota > Metazoa > Chordata > Mammalia > Diprotodontia > Petauridae > Petaurus > Petaurus breviceps. Next base: position 4,364,200 of record NW_027185889.1, on the reverse strand, counting down.
CTAAGAAGACCAAATCTGGCAATTCTCTAACAATAATGTTTCATAGTATAATGAGAAATCTGGATCCACAAACATGAGATCATATCTTGACTCAACAGTTTACAAGCTGCTTAGCCTCCCACAAAAGACTTGAATTTTGTCCCTCAACTTCCTATTTAGTAAAACAGAGATAATATTATTTATACTACCTCCTTGTGGAGAAACATCTTAATGGATATAGATCTGGTCTCATAGCCAGGAAAATGTTGACTCAAGTCCCAGTTGAGACATATATTGCCTGTGTGACCCTAGGGAAGCCACTTTAACTCTAAGCACTCTTGATAACTTCCTAAGAGCATAAATTGCAGAGAAGGTACTATCTAGTGTATTGTAGAGGTTTTGTCTGCTATTTGTAGAAGTACCAAAACCCATGAAATCCTAAAGTATAATTCTTCTACAACTTGTCCATTTCAGTTCAGTTGTTTTTCAGTCATGGTCAACTCTTAATGACCCCATTTGGCATTTTCTTGCCAAAGATAATGGTGTGATTCATTATTTCCTCCTCCAGTTCATTTCACAGATGAGGAAATGGAGGCAAACAGAGTTAAATGACTTTCCCAGGGCTCCACAGCTAGTAATTGTCAGAGGACAAATTTGAACTCAAGAAGATGAGTCTTCCTCACTCCAGGTCCAGTAATCTATTCACTATACCACCTGGCTGCTCCTAGCTACAACTCATCTTTACTAAATTTCATTCTGTTGGTTTTGGAATACTTCTATAAGCAGGCCATTTTTTAAAATTTAAACAATGTTCCTCCAAGACACTGATCATGGTTTCTTATTTAAATGTAATAAAAATACTCTTTATTCAGTAATCCATTTAAGTGGTTTTTGAATGTCAAGCACAGAGATCCTACAGGCAAATGAGTACTATTTAAATATAGACCAGAAGTTTGCCTCAAGTCTTAAAGAATCAAATACATTTAATTTTAGAAATGTTAAAAACAAGAAGAGGAATAGGCTCATTGCTTATGACAGATGTTATAATGTTAGCAGATGTCAGAGAGGCAATAAGCATTTATTAAGAACAAGGTAAAGTGCATTAATTAAGGATTTACTATATATGCCAGACCTTGTGCTACCTACTGTACTTAGAGTAGAAGTAGAATTGACCAAATCCTCATTTATAGCCTTTTCTATCAAGGAGATGATCTCCAAACTTGTAAATATAGAGGAAAAAAAGTCAAGAAGGAACTGCTAACCGCAGTGGGCAAGGAAATAGAGAGTATCTAGCCCAGGGGTGGGGAACCTGTGTGTTTGAGGCCACAGGTGGCCTCTAGGTCCTCAAGTGTGACCCTTTGACTGAATCCAAACTTCACAGAACAAATCCCTTTAATAAAATAATTTGTTCTGTAAAACGTGGGCTCAAACAAAAAGCCACACACAAGGACCTAGAGGTCCATATGTGGTGGCCTCAATGCCACAGGTTCCCCATCCTGATAGCCTCTTTTAAGTAGAATATCACTGGGTCCCAATGAATTATATCCATCGGTACCCAAACAATTTGTTTGTTTAGAAAAATAGTTGCAAACATTTAACTGCTGTCAATCCTCCTTGGGGAATCCTGAGAAACAGAAAAGATACCAGAAGACTGGAAATGGGCAAATGGTATTAATTTTGAAAGAGAGCCAAAAGGTTGGAGAGATGCAAGTTAAAGAACTATGAATAGAAGATGCCAAAATTGGGCTGATACATAAGGAAGATAAAAAGGTCATATGTGACTTCCAGGGAGTTGGGCTAGAAGCAAATGATAGCATAGCTTAAAGTTGGGGATAGTGGACAGTATGCCAGTAGTCTATGTGAACTTTGTCTCATTGTTTCATTCTGCCTCAGTTGTCTAATGATGACTGTTGAAAGAATAAATGGCTGACAAGGGACTAGAAGTTATAAAAGCCAAGATCTAAGTCTGTGATTCCAAATTATTCAAGTTTCAGCCCCTGAAGCTGTACCCTACTATAGAGACAATGACCAATGTTTGAATTATATATCAGAATACTCTACCAGATCATCACTGTTCTCATGTACGATACAAGGAAGCAACTGATTCTACCTAGCATATGTTATTCCATTGACATGAATGCTTTCCATGATGATTTTGGATTTATGCGTCAATAGAAGATCACAGAATTGTAAAGAATGGATTTTATAGACCTAAAATGTCCACACAGATCAGTAAGAAGTGTGAGATATGTGGTTGTTGAGAGAAAAGAAAAGTATTATCAAGATATTTTATATATTTGGAGAACATAAACACAAATAAATCTTTGGAACTTGTCTGAATTTACTTTCCATTTCTGTAAGAAAAGAGTAAGAGCATAAGCTATAACATGGTCATAATTACCCTTTTTTTTTTTTTAAGCAATCGGGGTTAAGTAACTTGCTCAAGGTTACACGGCCAGTTATTTCTGGGTGTGGTGCTGAGTATCTGAGCCCGGATTTGATCCAGGTCATCCCGACACTGGAGCTGGTGCTCTTACTCGCTGAGCCACCTGGCCACCCCTAAGCAATTGGGGTTAAGTAACTTGCTCAAGGTTACATGGCCAGGTGTTTCTGGGTGGGTGCTAAGTGTGAGCCCGGGATTCGATCTCCAGGTCAGTCTGACACTGGAGCTGGTGCTCTTACTCGCTGTGCTACCTGGCTGCCCCATAATTACCCATTTCTTAAGTTCTACATAGTCAATCTCCCACCAGGAATCAGAAAGTTTAAATGGGTACAAAAGTGCTATGGGAAAAATATTCCTTGGAGTATGACCTTCCTGCCATGATTCAGTCTGACCAGTGAAATGAAATCACACTGTTCAAGGGCATGCTAGTTTGGACTGACCTCAACAAATCCATAACTACACCTTATTCCCCTAAAAATACCCATGCCTTGAGCATTTCTTAACCATACATTGCTAAATATGGACACAGAGGCCAGGAAACCAATCAGAGTGGAGTTAATATACCTAGGCACATATTTAACTCTAGCAGGAATCATGTCACTGACTTCACAACATACCTGTTTACTGATGCTTATGTAAGAAACAAGATTGCCTGCTGACTAGTGCTTTGGAGTCTCTGAGGATGGAGGCATTGAAGACACTCACTGCCAGCTTAACTGTGGGTTGGGAATCCTTCAGACATCCTTCTAAATACTAAGTTCCAAGGAGACTTTAGACTATTTAGACTTTAGACTTTACCTATAGTGGTATCAAAGCCAAACAGAAACAAGAGCCACTAAGCCATACGTAAGAATCCTACCTTTACATATTGATTTGGAAAACCACAAATTAACACTATGTATGTTTCATTTTATTTTTGTTTATTTTGTTAAATATTTCCCAATTATATTTTACTCTAGTCCTGGAATCACTGGGGAATGTTGTGGGTGTTTTACACCTATATCTTCATGCAGAGTACCCTGACCTTGAAGATTATTCCCTGTTATGCAAGCTACTTAATGTGGCTTAAACACTACAACAAGGTTAAGCAAGCAACCTACTTGAATTCTGTACTTAATGGGGTGGGGAATTCTGTACAATGATGACTATTTGTTAAAATTGTATAATCACATATTCAGAGGAGAGGAATGTAATCCCAAGGCTACCAGGTACAGGAGGCCTGGATCCTCATATCAAATATTTATTCCTGTATTATTTGAAATCTTGGCCACCTGGACTTTGCTAAGATTCTTTATTGCAAGGCACTGGGGAAATGTACTTGAAAGAACAATGTCAGAGTCTATATAAACCAGTAGAAATGTATCAAGAATTTAGAGTATGAACATGTGTCAAAAGTACTACAGCTAATTTTCATAGGGTAGCAAATGAGCAGATTTTTGACCAGGAGGAATATGCAGGGTCAAGGAGATTATTCAGGGTATCTCCTTATCAACTGAACTTTAACTCCACTTCAGTTGATAGAATCACAAAAAGTAAGGGCCAGATAGCAGAAGTAGCTAGGTGTTGAAAGATTTCTAGCAATGAATATTCTGTCCAAGGTCATGATTGTTTAGTTTTTCCCCTCAGGATCCTTCATGGAATCCTCGTCTTTTTCTCTGGGCATGGAGAAAGCATATTCTGCTGAAGTGTGTTTACTTTTCTTTGTTTTAAATATATACTTTGTCTTTTAAGACAACAGTTGGTTAAATAATATTAACACAGTTGTAGCTAGCTGGATCAGAATAGTTGAGAGAATCATTTCAGGAGAGGAGAGATGGGTTTAAAACAGCAGTCTTTTTGTCAAACTGTTGTCTCTGGCAAGGAGATCAGAGCTAAAAATGAAAAGAGAATTATAGGTTGATTTATTACAACTTCTGAGAACAGAGAAAGAGTGTTTATATGAAGAAATTAATCTTAGCAATGACTTAGTAGTAGGAAAGGGGATGACAAAAGCAACTGAAAACTCCTTTCCTCTTATTCCTCATCTCAAAACTCACAAAAGAAAAACATTCTAAGTATTAAATCTATCCAAAACTATAATAGACCAACCTCAGGAAATCGTTGGTTCCCCCTGTAGTACCAACACAATATTCACAGTGCTGATGGCGTCTTTAAATATTCTGGCATAGTTCCCAATTGCAAAATATAACAGACTCTTCATATAGAAGACAGAAGCAAAATATTTATTCAGACAACAGAAAACCAAATTCCAACGCTAGCAAGTCAAATCCATCATAGTAGCAAAGAAGTTAATGAACCATAGAACAGCATGAATTCACACCATCCTTTAACCTTCCCACAAACAAACACTCACAATCCTAAATAAACAAACCAGGAGGCAAACACTCACAAGTCTATTTGTCCCTCTGGGTGTGTCTTCTCTCTCCCACAATCTACCTGCTCTGACTCTCAGCTTCCTGTGGGCTCTGCTCCACCCTTTAGCAGATTTCTCCAACCACAAGCTCAATGTGAATACATTCAGCCTATCAGGGGTCAAGGAAGATCTACAAAGATCATCTTACCATTATCATTACACTCCTTCAATGAACATCCTCATTTATTAGTAGTATTGTAGAGAGGATTCCTATATAACTAAGGTTGCATTAAATATTTTCTGATAAACCTTCCAACTCTAAGATTCTGAAGTTCGTTATGAAGGTTGCCATATAAAGAGTAAAATATTACTTTTCTGAGGCAAAACTTGGAAATAGGGAGACTCATTGATGGTAATAGTGGTACGGTCCTTCATTCTCAAAGAGGACTAATGACATAGCAAGGGTGATGTCATGACTTTCAACAAATTGGTTTTGAGTGAGGCAGAATTACACAAAGTCATCAGCCTCACTCTTTCTAACAGTCACTGGAGTCCAGTGGTAAGACAAGAATCAAGTTGACCAGAGATGGCCCAGGATATAGAGGGCAACCTTGGTCGTTTTGAATTGAGGTCTTTCCCAGGTCTCCGTTTGTATGGGTCAATGTCCAATCAGTGACTATGGACTCGGTAAGAATTGAGACAAACATGGCCTAGTGTACTAGGATATCAAATGGTCTAGGTAAGAGATGTTGAACTGAGTTAGTTCATAGCAGTGTGAGTGGAAAGAAGAGGATAGAAAAAAATAGATGTAGAGTTACATTGAATGGTAAGAATGAGGGACAGGGAAGAATCAAAGTTGGCTCTAAGGTTTAGAAACTGAGTGAGAGGAAGACTAGTGTCATCAGTCATAATAGTACCCTTTGGAAAAGGAACAAGTTGATGAATTCAGTTTTAGACAGGCTGAATTGGAGATAATTGTGTAATATACAGATAGAAATGTCTATCAGATAGAGATAGGCGACTGGCACTCAGGACATAATCTTAGTCTGAAGAAATAGATTTGAGAGGCACATACAAAAGGGCATCCATTAAACCTAAATGAGAAGAAGTGATAACCAATGAAGTAATTTGACTATCAGAAAAACTAAATTAATGTTGGTGTTTTTGGTGGATTGATTTTTTAATCAGTAGTGGTTTGCTTTTATCCAAGGCAGACAAAATATCTCATGGCCTCATTTGATGTGATTCTTCACTGTTAGATTCTGTTAATATAATCCATTGCCCTTGTGTGATAGATTCATACATTACACAAGGAGCTCAGGAGTACAAAACATGGCATATGGGATGTAAGAACCCTCAAGGTCCATCTAGAATATCTGAAACTCAAAGGTCATACCTGAAAGGAATTTACACTGCTACAGATCAAACAAATCATCATTTGACCTTTGTTTGAAGACTTCCAAGACACTTAGGGAGAGATCTTATTACTTTTCAGACCTCCCAGCAAGACTATCTGGGATCTTCACAAACAGTCCCATGTTATCAGTGGAGCTATTATTACCAGTAGCAGCAAAACCAATACAATATCATACATTATTACTGCTATTACTGTTTGGTGGGAGTAGAGAGTGGAAGGGAATGAGACCAATCCTGAGATTTCATAGGTATAGTAAATTCTAAGAAAAAGAATAATAATTAACACGTCTAAAGTGGCATAATGTTTGCAAAGATTTACAAATATTATCTCGTTAGATCCTCACAACCACCCTATGAAGTAGGTATTACTATCGTCTATATTTTACACATGAGGAAAGTGAGTTAGGGAAAGGTTAAGTGACTTTCCCAGGATCGCAAAGGGTTGAACTCACCCTCGGTCAGCAAAGATCAGCACCTGCTCTGAAATGTATTTTTCGAAAGGTATCTAAAGCAATGAGAAGTGACTTGCCCAGGGTCACACAGCCAATGTATATCAGAAGTGGGACTTGCACTCAGATATTCCTGACACTGAGGTCAGCTCCCTACACAGCTGCTTTGCATCTAGCAGAGAGAATCTGTTGTTGTTGTTGTTGTTGTTGTTATGTAAGATCTCGGTTCAGGCTTCAGTTTTGTGACTTGCTACCTAGGCAAGTACTTCAGCCTTCTGGGCCTCCATTTTCTCATTTGTAAGAGGAGGATATTTGGACCAGGTAGCCTTGAAGATTTCTTCAGCTCTTAAAATCTCCAATAAAAGCAAAGCTAAACTCTCTTTCACTATATACAATTATTCAGGAATAGATGAAGAAAAGTTCTACGGCTTGTGAATATTGTGACAAACAAGAGGGCATTTGAGTTTTTGTTACACGTGCAGGTATGTGTGCATTTGTACATGTATGTACACGTGCCTATCATGCATGATAGGCATGTGTCCATTGCATACCTATATGCATACACAAGTAGGTCATATATATCTTGTATATGTAGATATATATGATATAAATTATTATGTATAAAGATATATAGATATATCTTTAAGTATGTTGATATCTTTCTATATACCTCTATAGATATCTTACTATATCTATAGATATCTAACTATTCATATCTATTTATCTACCTTTATTTATATCTATTAATATACCTAACTATATCTACTTATCTACCTTTATCTATAGATCTCTATCTCTATTATATAATATCTATGGATTTTATATCTATCCATACATCTCTCTATATCTATAGATATCTATCTCTATGTCTAGCTATATCTGTCTATGCCTTTATTTCTATCTATAGATACCTATATCTATATATTTATCTCTATGTCTCTATAGATATCGATCTCTATCTGCACTTGTCTATCTATATATCTCTATATCTAATAGATTTTTTTTGTCTCATCTATATATCACTATCTCTATTTTTATATCTACTTATACCTTTATCTCTATATCTCTATTTTATCTATCGCCAGATTGCTCTATCTATCCTCTGTGTGTGTGTGTGTGTGTGTGTGTGTGTGTGTACTGGACCTGTGATTTCACTGACGTAGAACACTTTCAGAAAGGAAACACTTATCAATGCAAATCTGTAAGTCTCCTACAATATCCACCCAGTCTTGGTTGCTGGATGTACTGAGAAGTTAAGGGACCGTCCAGTCTCACACAGACAATATGTATATATCAGAAGTAAGCCCTGAAACTAGGTCTTCTGTGACTCAGATTGATTCTGTTTACTGTGCAATATCATCTCCCATACTTTAATTAAATAATTTTAAAACCTCAGAGGAAAAAAATGACAAAGCTAGAGGCTAGATGGAATGAGTCATACAACTTCTTAATGTTTCTTATATTTTCCCAAAATCAATTGCTAGTTCAGCTAGGATTTCAAGTTATAAAACAATTAGATACTTCTAGGTATCTTCTATATATTTAAAGTAAATATTTCTTCCAAGGGCATATAAAATGAATAATGTGTCAAATGTGTAAATGGCTCAAGAAAAGGAAACCTCTTAAGTGAAGGAAGTGTTGCTAATAAGAGGAAAGATTAAGCTTTATTGAGTGTACACATTTACAGCTACAGTTTTAAGTTTCTCTTTTCAAGTGGCCTTGCTAAGATTAAAGTTTATAATAAAATCACCATTTTACAAAGATGTCAGTTAGTTTATTCAGTGGTTTTATGATTTAATTAATGCCTAAGACAACAACTTATTTTAAGGCTGAGTAGGTTTAATGGGGAAGTATAGTTTAGATTACTAACTCAGGGTCCCAAAGGAACCCCTCTCTGGTGAAAGGGCAATTCACTGTAAGGCTTCCTCCTGTTCAGACGTGTTCTCCCTTCATGACATGTGTTTTACGACTTAATGGTGTGGTTTCCACACAACAATTTCAATAGCAAGCCTTTTCCTCCTCTCATTTTCTGTCTTGGATTTTTCTCTCTCCGTAGTTGTGGCAAAGCTGTAACCACAGTATGAAACTCCCCTAAACCCAAAGGTGGGTAATGACTAACCCCAAAGTGGCAAAGGATTGTCTTTTCATAGGTTCTTAGATTGAGAGTTGGAAGGGACTTCAGAGTCCATACAATTTAACCCCTTCATTTTATAGGTGAGTTAAAATGAGACCTTGAGGAAGTTAAATGATTTGCCAGTGTTCACAGGGGTCACAAAATCCTTATGATGGAGCTGGGAGAGACCGTAATCCAGAGCTGTTAGATTCAAAGTCCATACTGTATCATAGTCTAAATTGCCCAGGTCAGTGGAACTAGATTAAAATGTGTTTGAGAAATGATTAAAAAATAACATAGATAATGTTAATTTGTGGTTTTCTAAATGAGTATGTGGCTGGCACATTTTTATTTGATTTGATCTATGCCAGCACTCCCATCTTACTAGTGAGGAAATTGGGACCCAAATAGGTTTAATGGCATCCTTAAACAGGTAGTAAGCAGCCAAAGCAGGACTTGAACCAGTTTCTCTGATGTCAGAGCTAGTCATACTCTCTCTCTACCATTATATATATATATACATATATATATATATGTGTGTGTGTGTGTGTGTGAGTGTGTGTGTGTAGATCAATAGATAACTAGGTAGACAAATAAATAGATAAATGAACATAAATAGAGGAAAGAATAAGAATAAATAAATGGAACAATTGTATCCTGAAGGAAGTTGATTAGGCCCTAAATAAAGCAGAATTAGTTACTTTCATACTGTTTCACCTGTATTTCAGTAGATTAAGAGTTGGAAGGTAACCTTGAGCAAGTTACTTAACCCCAATTGCTTAGGGGAGGCCAGGTGGCTCAGCGAGTAAGAGCACTGCCTCCAGTATCGGGATGACCTGGGGATCAAATGCGGACTCAGATACTTAGCACCACACCCAGAAATAATTGGCTGTGTAACCTTGAGCAAGTTACTTAACACCAATTGCTTTAAAAAAAAAAAAGAGTTGGAGGAGACCTTAAAGTCATTAAATCTGACTTCCTTATTCTGTGGATAAGGAAAATAAAGTCTCAGAATAATTGGTTGATTTTCTTAAGGTAAGAGGAAGGAAATAGAAAAGTCAAATTAGACCCCAGACCTCTGTCTTCAAATCCAGAATTCTTTCCACTATCAACTGTCTCTTTTGTGGGGGGGGGGGGGGAAGCATGATATGTGTTTATTGGCTACAGGTAGATGTTTATCATATTTCTTTTTACTGTAGCATAAAGTACTCAGCAAGAAGGAGGGAGAAACATAGGCTGTGGTGTTATTAATTGTAGCTAACAGCCATACACACTTCACTTGTAATTTGGAGTGGCATTAGATGTAATAAATAATAAGTTCATAGGTGTAGAGCTGGAAAAGAACTAACATCAAATCTAGTCCAACCACCTCATTTTTTACAAATGAGTAAATTGAGACTTAAGGGGCCTGAATGGTTTGCCCAAAGCATTTGCTTACTATAGCAGTAGTAAGTGGCAGAGGCAAAATTTTAACACAAGCCTTCTGATTTGCGCATTTGAGATTCTTTCTACTGTATCACACTGCCTCCAATACATTAGATCATCAGAAATCCCTGAGCTTATTTTGGATAAAATCTAAACCCTTGTAGTAGTTAAGATTCTGTTGACTTAATCTTTGTTAACTTTTTGCTAACTGTTAAGCCACAATGACAACCTGGTTTAGGAGTTCTTCATGAGAGATGAATCTGTCTAACATTATGCAGGCAAAGATTCAAGCAGGGAAAAGAGGCAACATCCATAGGACAGAGCGATGACTTGTCTGACCGAGCTACTGGAAGTTTGTATTAGACAGTAACAGGCATCATTAAGACTGGAATAGAAGGCCCTGAATAGCCAAGAAGTTTGAATTCTTAAAGTTTTTGTTGTTTGTCCTTCATAGTCAAAGAGGAGAATGACATCAGGAAGATAATGCCATGACTTGCAAATGAATTGGATTTAAGTGAGGGAGAGCTGCACAAGGTCACCAGCCTCACTTTCTCCTCCAGAGTCATCTGGGGCCTGTGGCCAGATATAGCTCAGAGGACTAAAGATGGTGTCCACTCTTAAAGTAGCTTAACAGGAAACTAAGAACAAAGGCTGCCATTTACGTAGTGCTTTATGATTTACAGATCACTTTATACACTATTTCATTTGTTCCTCACAAAACATAAATGTTAAAATATGTCTCTTCTTCCATGAATAATACTCATTTGAACTTATTATTTAAGAGAGCAAAACTAGGATTTTCTTCACTTTGTAATTTATGGGGCTTAATTTTATGGCTTCTAAACCATGAGAAATGAGAATATAATAGATCTTTAAACTGTTTTTACAGAAAGGAAAATTGAGGCAAACAGAATGGAGAGATGATTTTCTCAGGCTCACCTGGCAAGGCAGGGGCAGAGAAAAGAATTCTGCCAATTAGACTTCTCATCCAAACCATTACAACTCATCACTTTGATTTTTTTTTTGGAGAGAACTCAGTTTCCTTTCAATGGAAGAAAATTGTTCAGTGTATTTCAAAGTAATTGTCAGGCAATTATGTTATTTGAGATCTTCCAGGAGGTACCTTCCTGAACAATGCGACAATCCAAGAGAACAGGCTAATTTCAAACTCCAGATTAAATTGTTAAAGTTCTGATAGATTTCACACAGCTCTGGAAGGTGAATATAAAACAAATTCTTCTTTGTCTGCAACAGGGTCCACTGAAGAAAAATGAATTTGGGAGCTTCACTTCCGGTTTTTCGGAGAAAAAGTTAGTTCTTGACCATCATGATATTATTCTCCTTAGGCCACCAATACGTGCCCAGGATGTTCAGATTTCCCCAACTCTTTTTTCTTCAAGACATAAATATACCTCTGTTATTATGTGCAAAATGTATGCTTTACTGACCAGGACAGCTGTGAGTAGAGAAAGAATCATACTTTTTTTTTTATATATTCTCAACAGGACAGTGTCAGGAGCTTCAAATAGACCTGTCTAGTAGGAAACTAATGATATTCCTGAAATTCAGGAAAGAGATTGGGGATAGAGCTATAATTTAGATATCTATCATATATACTAGATAGAATTCTATAAGCTGCATTGATAGATATGTTCCCAGAAGATATGAATCAACATAAGAAGAGAGAGTAAAGGACTAAAGACATAGGTTTTGAGGAATGATCTATAATGAGTACAAAGGACAAAAAGAAGTTGGAAAAACAGAATAGTATGGCTTCACAGAAAACACAGAGGAAACAGTTTCAAGAAACAGATGGTACATTTTTTTCCAAATGCTGCAAAAAAAATTGAAAAACAAAAATACAAAGAAAAAGCATTGGATTTACCAATTATAACATTTTTTTTCAAGGTTATTTAGAAGACTTGGGTGGGTTTTGGAGTAGATGACTTCTCATGTTCTTTCCAATTTTAAGATTCTAGAAATGAATAAAATGGTAAAAATGTATAACACTTCACAAGAGGTTGGATTGGTCATGAAATGGACATCATAATGATGAACTATATATTTGAGAAACTCAGCACTGAATGGGAAGAAAATAAGGCAATCTGCCAAAGAAGCAGAGTCAATGAACAATTTTTTTTAAATTAGGAATAACAGACTTGTGATGAAGATAGGAGAGACTATAATATACTAGATTTGGAACTGGGAAAAACCACACAGGCTACCTAGTCCAATCTCCCCTCTTTACAAATGAAAAAAAAATGAGACCCGGTTTAGTAAAATGATTTGCCTAAGGTAAGCAGCAACTCAGAATTGAAATCCTGTTTCTCTGACTCCAAATCTAAGACTCTATCAGAAGGAAAAAAAATTGAAAATGCTAGAAAGAGAGAGGATATAACAAGAGATTATAGGATCAATAGCACTGATGGGATGGCTAACCTCATAGAGACTTGGTATGGAGCAGAATGTAGAAGCTCATGTTTTTAGCTACCTCAGAGTGTGTGTCTTGGTCTCTACTGTAGCCCTCAAACATTTTCTTCTGACAATTTGTGAGGTCACTGGTTTATAAGTCAACCTGAAATAAAAGTTGTCTATGGAGAACTCCAGAACCATTTAATGTATTCTTTCAGAAGATTCACAGTCTTGAAAAAAAATGTCATTTCCTGAATTCTGACCATGACTGATCATGCATCAAATTATTTTCTTTTTAACCCAGTCTCCATAGAAATGCATTAAATCATAGACTTTGGCTCATTTGTGACATAGTAATACTTAACACCTGGTATTTTGGAAGGATTGCTGTACCACCATGCTCAACAGTTACTCCAATGATAAACTTTAATCTTGTCTATTCAATCGAATATTGAATTGTCTATTCAATAAATTTAAATGCCAAATAGAAGGATCATTTGTAAATTTGGAACAGTATAAATATTTGTTTTGCTCAAGTACTTGTAAAAAATCAGGAAACAGTCATGTGTTCTTTCTATCATGGATTTTAATCATATCCTTGACTTCTTGTTATATCACTTTAGCCTGTTCAGCAGAGCCAAGTCTCCAGTCACTTCAGATAAACTGAGACCTGGGAAAGACCTTAATTTAGAAAAGCCAAAGTCACACACTATATCCTGGGCCATCACCAATCATGTTGACTATTGTTTTGCACTGGACTTTGATGACTCTGGAGGAGACAGTGAAACTGATGACTTTTCATAGGTCTGTCTCATGGTCATTGGTTCCCTTCTTAGTCAAGAACTAAGGATGAACAACAACAGCACTTTTAAAATTCATGTCCACCTACTGCTTTAACATGTTTTCCCACCTGGCTCAGGTTTCTACCATATTTTGGGTATTGTCTGTCCATTTAATAAGATTATCCCTTTGGAAATAAGGTGGAATGACATTGATGTGCATGAAAATGTAAGCCAGCCAAAGGAGTAGCCATGTTGACAGTTAGAATATTAATATTAGTCCATGTTTTCCAGGTTTGAAGTCAGGAAAGAAAATGAAACAAAGAAAACAGAGAGTGGCCATCATGGAAAACTCTGAGAAACACATTCCATTCCACATTTCCTAAAAGAAAGTGCTCACAAGTATAAGAGTCTCACAAAGCAACTTCATATTAAGGTTCAATTCTCAACCTATTTTCCCCACCTTTTTTTTTAAAGTTGAGATAATTGTGGATTTCCTGATGAGTGTATTTCAGTTAAAAAGTTTGATCTAGAGGTTTTTAACAGTTAAACAAATACATTTTTCCTCTATATCTTTTTTTTTTTCACAATTTTAATTTGAGTGGTGATTTGTAGGCTTAGAAGGGCTCCAGGTTATGTGTTGGCAAACAGCCAGAGCTTGGATGGAATCCTACAAGTCAGCCTCCATGAGCATTCCAAATTGCGCTCCTGCACAGACAAGACTTAATTCAGTTAATCACACCAATAATTTTGTGTTTCCTTTCCGTGACTTTTGTTGAGTGTTTTTCCTTGTTTATTTCTGCATTTTTCCCCCAATGTAAGTCTTCAATGCTGCCTCTGTTAAAACTGAGTGGAAAGTAAGGCATGCTTGCTGAATTACTGGTGCCAAGGAAGTGGTTGCCCTGACAACAAAATAAGGTGAAAGTTCTCAGAATTTCCTTTGGTCCTCAATGAGACTTTCATTGCTCAGGGTAGATAGCAGCAACGACTAATGAGGAAGGAGAGAAATTCCTCCTAAATGGCAAGCTTGAAAATAACATTGAAAACTATTAAACTCTTTGACTGTCATTATCCTAAAATTTCATTATGAATTAGGTTTCTTCAGTTTCCAAATGTCTGATTAAATAGAGTAAGCTCTAATTTATCCAGAAAGATTAGGGATTATTTAAATGAATGTTATACTTAACTCCAAAGTGTGTATATATATATGCATATATATACATGTGTGTATGTGCACACACATATATATGCACACACATATATTTAGAATCATATATTCTTATATATTGTGTGTGATTTGTCCTTCCTTCCTGAAGAGGACTATGACATCAGGAAGATGATGCCATGACTTGCAAATGAATTGGTTTTAAGTGTAGGACTTGTGAAGTCATAAGCCTCACTTTCTTATCCAAAGCCATCTGGGTCCAGTAACCAGATATAGATCCAGGACAACTGGAGATGGCTCAGTATGCTTATATGTACACAAAGGCATATTTGTATACATTTGCATATGTATAGCTATATTTACCTTCAGTGTGTTTCAGTATAGAAGAAAGAGAATATGATTAAACATAATTAGGGAGATAGTCTGGTACAGTAGAAAGTATACTGATTATGGGGAGGGGGGGAGGTCACAGCACATGGATTCCAATCCTATCTCAGGTAGTTAGTCCCTCTGTGATCACAGACAAGTCACTTAAGCTCTCTGAAAGTCAATTTTATTATCTAGAAAATGTAAGATTTGGACTAGGTGACCTCTTGAATTCTTTCAACCTCTACTGTGAGCCTCCAAGTCCTTTAACCTACTTGGGTCTCAGTTTCCTCAACTGCAAATTGATGGGATTTGATTAGATGGCCCCTAACACACCTTCAAATTGTAGCTCTATGACCCTTTAGATTCAAATGAACATGTCTTGGATGAATTAGAATGTACTCCTTGGTCTTGTAGCAGGTCAAGGCTGACATTAAAAAAATAAGTTATTCTGGGGTGGCTAGGTGGCACAATGAATAGAGCACCAGCCCTGGAGTCAGGAGGATATGAGTTCAAATCCGACCCCAGACACTTAACAATAGCCGTGTGACCTTGGACAAGTCACTTAACCCCAATTGCCCAGCCTTCCCCCTGCCAAAAAAAAAAAAGCAAATAAAATAAAATAAGTTATTCAGTACAGTACATTAGATAAGCCTTTAGGAAACTGGCTTGAATCTATTCTTCCCTTATGAGCAGATCCCAGAAGTTGCATTTTTTTTTTATATTTTGAAATTTGGGATTGTAAAGGATCATGGAATCCTTGAAGTCTATTTGCTATTTGTTTCTTTCTCATGAAAGTAGATCATGTTAAACAACTAGAAACTGCTTTTCAGTATTTGATATCATAGACACACCAGAATGTATTATCCCATTATAACTGTTTGTTGTATGTCATTTAGGATATTTGGTGATATGCATATTTTTAATAGTGTACCTATGCCTGTTCATTAAAAAAAGAGAGAAAGCCTAGTCTTCCTGTCTCATTTTGAAGGAAACATAGCATAAGATGGAGGAGATAGAGTCCTCCTTCTACCCCATTCTCTGAAGTACATGACGATAAGATCACACGATAGACCAGCTGGTAGACAACTCTGTAAAAGAGAGGATGAGTTAAATGCAAACAAAGTGATTCTAAAGAGTTTTCATTGAACAATTATGTATGTATACTACCTTCTACTTGCTCTTCATCAGGATGTTTTTGGGCTTTTTTTTATAGGATTCGATGCATCTGTATTCATATAATACTGAAGCATAGTAGGAGGAAAGTTGGGGGAGTGCAAGATTTGGAATCAGAGAACCTAGAGTCAAAATCTTGAGTCCTCCATTTACTAAATATTTGACTTTGGCAATGTCATTTAATGTCTCTGAGACTCCAGTTCTTTAGCTACAGGACAAGATAACCTCCAAGGACTATTATAGTGCTAAACTGATAATCCTACGGCTTTAAAAAGTCTAGGCTACATTGGTTTTTAATATTTTGATTAAGTGTCTCTGGATCCATCAAAGGGAATTCAGTGGATTGCTAGCATGCATCTATTGTTTTTCCTTCATTTTCAGAGAGGACCAATGACATCATGGGGTGATATCTTGACTTGCACATGGATTGAAATGAGACAGAGTTGTACAAAATTATCAGTCTCACTTTCTCTTCCAGAATCATCAAAGTCCAGTAGTAAGACAAAAGGCAGGATGATTTGTAATGGTCCTGACCTTGGCTCCATTGATGGCTGATCAAGTTCTAAGCACTCCATAGTGCCTGCTTCAACTAGCTTCCTGGGTATTGAAACCAATTGTCCTCAGGCATTCCACTAGGGGAAGTCTTCACATGCTTGGAGTAGGAAACCCCCCCCTCCCACCCCCCCAACCCCTCCACTCATCAACAAGTTTGAGGCTTGTCAGCTACCCTCTACCTGATTTAGCCCATCTGATTAAGATGGTTTTACCAAGGTGTGGCCATTGTGTATGCGATAGCTTCTTGGAGTCACACATGAGATCTGGGAGACTGATTAGATACCAAAGGTGGATGAGCAGCCCTAAAAAAGGTTTAGCAAGCCCTCACACCAGAGGTGCTAGTCCTTACTTAATACTCCATATACCCCTATCATATTTCTAGCATTGCAAGGAGTACAGAATAGCTTATCAATGTAGAGCTATAAAACATCTTGGAGATCATCTAGTTCAACAAAATCCAGCTGTGCACCAAATTTGACCAGCCCTCAATTTTTGTATAGCCTAAGAGTTAATCATGGTTTTTACATCTTTGTTTTAATGTATAAGAAAACATCCTTAGCTTGCAGGCCATAGAGGAAAATGATGTTGAGCCAAAATTTACATGTGGTTCATAGTTTTCCAACCCTTGTATATTCCAATCACCTCAGCTTACAGAAGAAGAAACTGAGACCAGGGGGATTGAAAATTCCCTAAGGTCACACAGATTTCTTATGGCTGTATTATGATGTCTTTCTTTTCCCTTTCCATTACACCATGTTATTTCCCCTGGTATTTCCTTATGAATTCTGAAGTCAGCTTAGCTGGGGAGTCAAAACTAATAACTTTAAAAATTAGAAATTAAGTGCTATATTATGTGTATAGACTATGTGGCATAGAATATAGATGCAATAGTTCAGAAAAGAGTCATCTTAATGCAACAGTGATTGGAAATCTTTGATGGAAAATGGGATTTGAACTGGGATTGAAGATATATGGCACATAAACTGGGTTCAAGAAGGGGAAAATTGTAAATTCTTACATATAAGTTCAAAAATGACTCCAATAGCAAAAGATGAATGAGGCATATAGTTAAGCAGTAGTTTTGTTTTGTTTGTTTTTCTGTGAAAGAACTTGGCATTTCAGTAGACTTGAAGTTAAGCATTCATTACCTAACAGTGTTTACATGGAAGCCAAGTCTGCTTATGCATTTTACATGAAAAGAGGCATGATGTCCAAGACTAGAAAGCTGATTGGAATGCTTTTATCTGACTTAGTAGGCCCACATTTTATCATGTACCTCCTCACACATTGATTATTTTGTTGCACTTTAGGCACTAAATTTCAAAAGATCACTAATAAATTGAATAATATCCAGATCAAGACAATGAGGGAGGGCAGAGGTTTTTTTGAGATGATGACACAAAACTGAGGAAATTAATTGGGGATTTTTATACTGCAGAAGAAGATGTATGAGGCATATGAACTCTATCTTTCTAAAACAATGTGGAAAAAGAAATACACTTGTGATGCTTTTCCCTCAAAGGCCAAACTAAAAGCATTTAATGGAAGCTTAGGAAAAGCAAATTAATGTTTAATGTAAAAATTCCTCATAATTTGAGCAATTCAAAGATTGATTAGAATGCTTTGGGATGTAATAGTTTGCCTCTTACTGGAGGGCCTTCAAGCAAAGGACTGGTGACTTCTCAATAGGTGTTCTATAGAGGGGATTATTGTTCATGGGTGGGTCAAACTACCTGGGCTGTGGCCTTCTAGTACCGAGGTTCTCTGATTCACAAATTTTAGGAAACATTAGAAGAGAGCATAGGCTTAAGGTAGAAGGAATAAAGCAAAGGACAAAGCATTTATTGAAGGACAGTGAAAACATTCGACTGACTGAACTGAAATATGAATATTGAGGGAAAACATGAAATAAATGTGAACAGGGTCATCAAAACTTTCTGAAAAACTGAACCACTTTGTGAGTCTAATGATGGCTTTTGATATGGTTAAATGTTAACTTATACTTGACAACAGCAATTATTAAATACCTACTACATTCCAGACAGAGTTAGGCAGTGTAGTAAATAGAGCACTGAGTAGGGAATCAGAAAGAGTCATCTTTACAAGTTCAAATCTGTCCTCAGAAACTTACTAGCCATGTGACCTTGGGCAAGTCACTTCACCCTGTTTTCCTCAGTTTCCACATCTGTAAAATGAGCTGGAGAAAGAAATGGCAAACCACTCCAGTGTCTCTACCAAGAAAAAACCAAATGGGGTCATAAAGAATCAGACATGACTGAAACAACTGAACACCAAAATATTCCAGGCATTGTTAAAGGCCCTAGGGATATAAAAAAAGATAATACTCTAAGAAAACAGCACACAAATATGTACATATGTGTAGATTATATGTGGATATATAAAAACATCTATGTGTATATGTGCACATATATGCAAATATAAAACCTATTCAAATGCTCTCAGACAGTGATGTCACATATATAGATATAGATATATAGATAGATATATCCCATGGGCATATGGCCTGCAATATTCTTGAGCACAGGCAAAAAATTAAAATATAATGGGTAAATATTTTATAGAATAAATAAAAAATAAAATATAAATAATGTTATATTTTGAAACTAAGAAAATATGCATACCTCAAGGATCTTTTTTTTTAAAGACTAGTAGACCCCCATTTATATTTGCATTTAATACTACTGCTTTAAGGGGTCTATGATCTCATTAATTCAGAAATTCTTTCCAATGATACAGATAGAACCCATCTATGCCTACCATCCTATGCACCTCTCATCTGTGTTCTCCCAAAAAGTCTGACACAGGAGTCCACCTGATGTGCCAGGCTTTGTTTGCTTTCTATCAACATCACTAGGGTATCAATGGAGTATTTTGATTGGCCATCTGTTATCCCTCACCTTTTCCATATGATCAACCCAATGTCTCTCCTTATCATATAATTCTTCATGACATCTTTTACTCCTGCTTTGTTTTTTCTTAGAGCTCCTCATTGTTTCTCTGTGGCAGCCTACTCACAGACACAATATTTCTTTCCATTGCCACCTGTGGTATATTCATTTTTAATTCTTCAGAAAGAGTTGTATGCCACATTCTGCTACCATATAGCAACATTGGTTAGAATGTTAATATTAGAAAGATAGGTTTTTGCTTTCATGGAAAGTTTGGAGTCATCAAAGGAGTTTGCAATTTTCCCAGAGCAATTCATTCTGATCAATTCTGGGTCCACTTCATTGTCCATGAACACTCTCTATCCCTGATATACATGGACAAGCTCTATGCAGTATCCATTCAAATGCATGTTAAAATCTGGAAAAAAGAAATTCTTCATCTATTTAATCTTTACCATGGAGATGCACTGCCTAAATTTCTTTAATATTTACAGAGCTCCCATGGGAAGCTATACAGTTTTCTATGGTTTGATATAATCATCATGACATCGTCTGCATACAGGAGCATCTGTAAGATCTCACAATTCCTAGGGAATCCATTTTTGACCTAGACTGTGCTGGACACTGTCCATCAGAGTGGTGAATTCCTTTGGTAAGCATATAATCCCCCTCTTTTACACATCTCCAGATGTTTATCATCAGTCATTGAAGAGAGTTATTTCCATTTTATATCCTAAAAGACTTAAGTAATCTGATCTTATTTTGGTTATTGTTTGTTCATTAAAGGAAAAAAAATCAAAGTCTTTAATTCAGTAAAACAAAACTCAATTTAACAGGGACTTTTACAAGCTGTCTCCTACCCATACATCAACCAATTTAATAATCTTTGGAAGTTAAAACAACAGAAATGAAATATATGCAAATAAAATATAAAAATTTCGTGGGGAAGCACCAGCAGCTTTAGGGAATCAATAAAAAGCTTCATACAGAAGATGGTGACTGAACTGAACTTTGAAGGAAGTTAGAGATTCTAAGAGGCAGAGGTGAGGAATAATTGTATTCTAGGCATATTGTTCAGACTGTGCGTAGGCATTGATACAGGAGATGGAATGTCAGGTTCAGGGAATAGGAAGGAGACCAGTTTGGCTGGAACACAGTCTGTGAAGGAGAAAATGCATAATAACCCTGAAAAGCCAGGGTTTTAAAATTATAAACAAAGGCTATTTTTTTCCTAGTTATAATGATTCCAAAAGCTACTGAGCTTTTTGAGCAGGGGAATGAGATGATCTGATTGGCACTTCAATACCATGAACCTGGTACCTAGGCAGATGATAGAGTGTATAGGAGAGAAGGTTGAAATGAGCCCAATTAGGAAGCTATTGCAATAGTCCAGGAAATAAGTGAAGAGGGCCTGAATTAGGAGGGTTAATTGAAGAGCAGCTAGAGAGTGTTGGATGAAGAGATGTTGAGAAGGTGCAAGTGACAAGAGAGTAAATTATTTAATAAGTGGAGTGAGAGTGAGGAATCATCAATCTGCATGTCCTCAAAGATGACAGTGCCCTCAATAGACATAGGGAAGTTGGAAAGAAGGGAGAGTCTGGGAGAGTGTGATACTAAGTTGGAAATTCCAGAGTGACCTACAGTTGAAAATATTAAAGAGGCAGAATTAGAGACCAAGGGAAATACTAGTGATAGGTAAATCTGTGAGTCATCTGCAGAGAACTGATAAATCAACCCTTGATGGCTGATGAGTCACCAAGAGAGAATATAGAGAGAAAAGAGAAGGGGAGCTTGAAGAGCCCACTCACCATGAGGGGTCAAGATGTGGGTGATAATTTAATAAATAAATCTGAAAAGGAAAGGAATGAACTTAGCATCAAAATGTCACCTCCATAAAAACAAAATGGGGTAACTTTATTCAAAATAAATCAAACTAAAAACATTTATTAAGCACAGCTAGGGATTTGCTTTCCTGGGGAGATAGGGATACAAATATAATATAAAAACAATCCTTACTCTCAGGGGATTTATAATATAACTGAGAGATCAACACATATGTATACACGTACGAAGGAACACAAGGATTAAAAAAAAAAGACAAAGTTACAAAATGGTTAAATGTTAGGTAGTTTTAGAAAAGTAATATATCTGCAAACATCTTCAGGTTTTTAGTGAATGGCATATTCAAGAACGTAATTGGTTATTGAGATGTCTATGTGATATTAGACTGTTTCAATACAAATAAAGTGGCCAGAACTAGGAAAGACAGCACTTCAGGTATCGATTTGCTATTACAGCAGTTTTAGTACTATGGATTCAAACAATTATTTTGAATTTCAAAAAACTAATAAAATCTAAATTAAAAAAAAGAAAAGAGAAGAAAGCAAAAGTAAGAGGCAGTGTGAGGAAGTCAGTCTCAAATTCTGTCTTTAATATTACTTGTATAACCATAGGCAAATTGTTCAGCTTGTGAATGCCTCTAAATTTAGTTGCTTATCTGCAAAAGTGATGGGAAGGACCACATTGGAAGTTTCCCACAGGGATGAAACCATAAGTGTGGGTAAAAGAAAGTTAAGAAGCTTTCAATTCTTAATTGCCTACCAAACTGAAAATAATCATAATTGTCCCTCCTCTGATGTGACACTGTATGAGTTCCTGAATACAATCATTAAACTACTCCAAAAGCAATGATATGATTTCCAATGAAGCCTAATGATTGCATCATTACCCACATTTACACGATATTTTATAAGCAGGAATACAATAAAAAATTATTTAGTCATTATGATCAAAATATCATTGTGTTTTTTTTAATTCTTTCAATAGGTGTTTTAATCATTATTTAATAAATTTCTTTAAAAATCCTCAGACACTATTTAGAGTGCAAAGCCCTTATTTTTCACATTTTAAAAGAGGAAATGGAGGCACTGACTGGTTTGCTGACTTGTCCAAGGTTATACTGGTGGCAATTTGTTTCATTATAAACAAATAAAGTCACTGGTTCATCTCATTACTTTCTGTCTTACAGTAAGTCCTCCAAAGAGAATTTTAATTTCTTGAACCTGTTTTTTAATTCTTTTCTGATATTTTATTTCCTAGATAACATTCCTTGTGCCTCTATGTGCCCAGAAATTATCACTGGAAATTTGCTGCAGCCCATTACTGCCACCATGCATCATTTCATGGACCTTTGAATGACCTGCAATAGGGTCACCTGCATTTTTAGTGCCCTGTGAGTACTTACAATGGTCATAGAGTGATATGTAAGGTTATGTTCCTTTATATACTGAAAATTTTCCAAAAGTTTAAAGAGTACCATATTTACACAAATATACTATAGAATAAAACTTCTACCCATCAGTCCTTTATCTGTGTAGCTAGGTGTTGCAGTAGATAGAGTATGAGGCCTGGAGTCAGGAATGAATTCAAATCTAGTCTCAGACACTAGCTGTGTGACCATGTTTGCCCCAGTTTTCTCACCTATAAAATGAGCTGGAGAAGGAAATGGCAAGCCACTTCAGTAACTCTGCCAAAAAAACTTCAAATGAGGTCACAAACATGACTGAAATGACTCAACAACAAAGTCCTTTATCTAATACTCTACTTTCTGCCTTCAAATGTATACAGGTTTGTCAATAAAATTGCATTCAAACTCCAATGTACCTTCCAACTCTTGGCCTTTTTCTCTCTTTTCTTTCACTGCCACTTTTAGACAGGGTACCATCATATTCTAACCACTCAATCTCTCAGGAAAGGTCCTACAATCTCAGTTCATTTCCTAAACTATTGAAGATGTTCTCATAAAGGTCACCACTGACCTAATTGACAAGTTTTTTCAGTCTTTATTCTCTTTGATGTTTTTGCAGTTTTTGACACTTGAATTCTTTCTATCTGCCTCTGAGTGATCCTACCACATTCTACTTCTTCTAACTTTCTTACCCTATATTGTTCCTTTTGCTAATCTTCTTTCTCCTGTTTTTTAATTATGGACATGCCACAAATCATAAGGTTCAGTTGCTGGCCCCATGATATAGCCAGTATTATTGATATAGTCAAAGATCTTGTTCATTTTCATTATTTCAAAGACAGCATCACCTCTATAGAAATTATTTCTAGTGTTCTATCTCAATCACAAATCTCTCTTCTGAACTATATGGATATCTCTTCTAGTTAGACATTTGTCTATCATGTCTAAAACCAAATTATCTTCCTTCAAAACAAGTGAAGAAACAAACAATGTGAATCCCCCCTAGTTACACATTTTTTTTATCAACAATGACAATATTCCCCCTGTCATCAAGTCTTTAAAATGCTTCCTTTATAACATTTTAAATGTGATTTTTTTCCCCTTTCAATCCTTATCGGTGCTATCAAATGTAAGATATCTCATATCAAATTTCTTTCAGTAGCCTCCTAATTTTTGCTATGGTTTGCTTAAATAGGAATGGGAAAAGTTCCTGAGATTCATGAATATGGCAGTGCATTTTTGGACGGGACAAAAAATAGGTATCATAACCATACAACAAAAGTGCAACATTTGGGTAAGGACAAGTTTGGGCAGATGAATTAACAGGTGAACTGAAGATTAAAGATGAGTATATTATTCAGGTGAAGCACTGAAGTTAGATCAGCAACCAGGATAGGATAAGACAAGATTGAATTTTCTACTGGAAAGAACAAACTGAATAGTTTCCAGAAAGGTTAGATGGAGATAGTCAATGATCATGGTTGCAATTAGAAATGTAGAAGGAGTGGTCACATAAGGATTTGACTAATTTAGAAAATAGAAAGTCTCAAGATGGCTGCATAGAAGCAGGAAAACTCTGTGGTCCCCCCCCCCATAACCACCTCAAATACCTATAAAATATGACTCTAAACAAACTTTAGAGGTACAGAACCCACAAAGTGACAGAGAGAAACAAATCTCCCACTGAAGACAGCCCAGCAGGATGGCAGGAAGGGTCCATTGCAACACACTGGAAACCAAGCCCAGCCCCACATGAGCCCTTGGTTTTAGCCCTAGGGCAGCCCTGACCAGCAGTGGCTAGAGCAGACTTCAGGAGAGTGGATCACCAGCAGCAGTGGTGGTTTACAGAATTATCACAACAAAAAAAAAAGACAAAGTAAAAGGTCAGTTTAGAACTCTGTTGGAACTGGAGGGGACAGCACAGTCCAGGCCCTTCCCCTGTCCCCTGAGGCAAGAAGTGGTGCAGGCATGGTGGTCCTGGAGCTACTGGCCCATGGCTGCTTCAGAGCTCCTGGCCTGCAGTTCCTAGAGGGAACAAGGGACCATTCTTAAGGGTAATTGCTCTTGCTTTAACCTGCTTGAATCTGGATCCCTGTCTTGGGTGGAGGTTCTGAGGTGTGTCACCAGGTGCCAGAGCCTGCAGAGGCTTCGGAGAGGGCACCCAACTAATAGCTCTAACAACTGTGAAAACCCTAGCAATTTGGGACAAAGCCCTCCTCTTTGGAAGCAGAGTTCCACTGTGGCAAAAATCTCAAAAGTCAAGTAATTGAGTGGCAACATGAGAAAGCAAAGGAAGCAAAGCAAGCATAGCAGTCAAACCTTAGATTCCTATTTGAGGAACAAAAAGAATCAAAGCATGGAATAGGAAGAAGATAATGAAGTCAGAAATCCTTCATCAAAAGCTTCCAAGGCCATAGAGGAGCTCAAGAAGGATTGTGAAAACCAAGTAAGAGAAGTGGAGGAAAAAGTTTGGAAGAGAAATGAGAATGATGAAAGAAAATCATGAAAAGAGAGTCAACAACCTTACTGAAGAAAATAATACTTTAAAAAATAGACTAACTCAAATGGGAAATGAGGCCCAAAAAGTCAATGATGAGAAGAGTGCCTTAAAAAGCCAAATTTGCCAGATGGAAAAAGAATTTCAAAAGCTTACTGAAGAGAATAATTCCTTAGGATTGGAACAAATGGAAGCTAATGACTTTATGAAAAATCAAAAAACTATTAAACAGAGACGAGCAAAAGAAAAAAAAATAGAAGACAATTGTAGGGGCAAGGTAAGCCCCTCTGTGAGGAATAAGATTATACAAACCAAGGCCCCAACTCCATATGACCTTTCTATTACCCTGAGTTGTTTGGGAACAGGGATCCTGAGAACTTGAGGGCTGCTCCTTTCCTGGGACCCTGGCCAGGTCCTTGAGAGGAGATATGATAACTGCCCAATTCTTGGAACTAGCCACTCTAAAGAAACATCGCTCTTGGGGGAGGGGGAGCCTTGGAGGGATTGACAACCATCCCAGGCTTCACACCAGATATGATACTTGTTAAAACACCTGAAAGTATGCCTTTTTTGTTCTCAGCACTACCTAAACTTTAAGATTCAGACCCCAAATCTCACCCATGGAGGAGACGTCCTGCCTGGGACCCTCCTGTGTGGGACCCTGATGTGCTGTACCGGGATTCCCAGTTTGTGTGGTTAGGTGTTGATGCTTCCCTGCAATGGTGATGCTTGTAAATATGTATGTATCTATGTATCTATGTATGTATATATCCACTATTAATCATGGTTACTCTTATTCTGCTATCTTTAAGCCTCTTGCTCTGTTATCTCAGGTTTCTTTCTCACTTGTCTATATATAGATATATTCTGAATAAATATTCTAAAGAAATTGCCTTGGGTCTTTCTTGGAGTGCTGAGCATTCCATTTACATGAATCCTGAACCTCCTTAATTGGACATTATGGTGTCATGAACAGGATTCGCTGGTTGGAATGCCATCCTTCAAGAAATCCACTGTGGAAAGGCTGAAACTGAGTGGTTATTGTTATTGAATTTGAGATGGGCACTGATTAAGGTAGAAAATATAGACTGTTGTAATTTTTTATCATTTTAAGAACCAAAGAAAGAAGTTAGAATTTTAGCCCAGTATGTTTTAAAATGACCTGATTATAATAAGGGAAAAGAAAACTTCTTATAAACTTTTTGGAAGATATGAATGTGAATGGGTAATTGGAACAGTAAGGAAAGAAATAACTTTGTGGATATATTTCCTATCTGAGGACTAAGTGTATTAGAACTTAGAAATATATACTTACATGATCAAAAGGTACATATTGTTATTTGGCATTAAGAAAGTGAATCACTGTATGTCCCCCCCCCCCCGAAAGTTTTATTTACCTTAGTTCAGTAAGGGATGGTGGTGGAATCCACATCCTAGGAATTTTTATGGGACTGATATAATTGTAAAGGTGCTTGGTACAATACCTGGTGCAAAACAACAGCGCTATTTGAGTGTAAACTATGTAAGCTAAAAATTAATTGCTTCATGTTTGTTAATCATCCTTAAGTGTGAATTTTATGCTAATGGTAATGGGATGAATGATTTTATGTGCAAAGCAATTTGGAAACGACTAAATTTAGGTCACCAGATTGATAATTACTTGATTCTGGTTTCAAAGTCTAAATTTAGGTACATGATAATTATTTATGATATTGTTACTGGTAAACAGTTGTATTAAAAGAAAGTTTCAGTTAAGATTGTTTAAACTTGTAAGATTGTTAACCAAGCTATTTGGTGTTATTGCATAAATCAAGTATTTATAAAAGTATGCTTGTGTAAGGTAATAATTGGTAATTATGTGAAGAAAAGACCTGTGAAACCTCCTTGTTAAATTTTGTTAATTACGGGGAGGCCAGGTAGCACAGCAAGTAAGAGCACCGGCTCCAGTGTCAGAACGACCTGGAGATTGAATCCTGGGCTCAGACACTTAGCACCCACCCAGAAACACCTGGCCATGTAACCTTGAGCAAGTTACTTAACCCCAATTGCTTAGGGGCGGCCAGGTGGCTCAGCGAGTAAGAGCATCGGCTCCAGTGTTGGGACGACCTGGAGATCGAATCCCGGGCTCAGACACTCAGCACCACACCCAGAAATAACTGGCCATGTAACCTTGAGCAAGTTACTTAACCTTGATTGCTTAAAAAAAAAAATTTTTTTTGTTAACTATTTGGGAAAGATTTTATGACCAGAGAATTTAGGAATTCTATAGCAGTTGATGATATCAGGATAAACTGTTTTTGAAAAAGGGAAATATTCTTATGAAGAAATGTTTTATAAGATCTTTGGTATGAGATGATGGGGAACAGACTAGCAGACAAGAAAGTTAAGGAGGCTGCCCTATCCATAGCATCTATGAAGATGTATGTGTTAAATCCCCAAGTTCCTAAGACAAAGGCAATACTTGTGTTCATAGGAGCTGAAAAGGAAAATGTAATTAAGTTTGGGAAGATTGAAACTGAGCAAAACCATTGGTTATTGCTTGATGGGAGAGAAATATTTAATTAACAAATCATGGGGGAAATTCTGTCAATTTTTACATCAATGTGTCCATTGGGGAGTGTGACTAATGTGTGTCCTAGCTTTAAAGAACTATAGATGTATAAGTTAGGCATATAGTTGCTAAACAAATCTGTGAAGTGTCTTATATAAATGGAAGTAAACAAAAGGGTATTAAAAAAGCAGTGTGAGTCTCCTGGCAGAAAAACTAGGAAAGACAGACCCTGGGATTTGGAGAGTGGTGTTTATGGGTTCCAAAATAATAAAATAGTTTCAGAAGTTTTATGGGAAAGACTGAGAACAAGATGGGAGACACAAGATAAGAGAGACAAGGAAAATTTTATAATCTACGGTGGGGAAGCAATCTTATTAGTTCTGGGAAAGGAAGCAGGGAGAGAGGGACAGCACGTAGAGAAGTCTGCCCACTAGCGCATTAGATATTATCTATAGTAAATTGTTTATAATCAGAATGATTTGAGGAAACTGTAGAATATTGTTTTAATGCTAAAACCTAAAATTGTTCATTGATTGCTGTATGTGGAAAGGAAGAAACTAGATGAAAACTTTATTTTGACCAGTTCTTCTCATTCAGAACAGTCCTCCTGCTACTGTATGATGTTGTGAAACTGCCAAAGTCCCTAGAAATTATCTCTATAAGGCAAAGTCATTCAGCCTGGGAAAGCGAGCTTGTTTTAGTTGTTAATCTCCTAAACAATAAATTTGACTTGCTGAGAAGCAGCAAAGTCTGTGTACAAAAGATTAAAAAGGATCTCTAACAATTGGCTTTACCAGGATGAGTTAAAAAAATTGTTAAAGGAAAGCTGAATAATCTGGATAATGGATTTGAGAGATGTGGAAGGACAAATAAAAGTTTGAATAAAAATATGAAGGCAGAAAGATTTATAACTTGATTTTATAATTAATAGCTCAATCATATTTGAGAAGAAAAGGAAATAAGGATACAAATGTAATACTGAATCATTATCCCATGGATTGAGATTGGGATTATAAAGTTCCTGTAGAAAAGTTATATCTGTGTATATGTGTGGAATGGGATCCCCGTGTATTTCAAAGTGTAACTGAGTATTAATGCAACTGACTGAATTAATTTTTGGGATTAAATCAGAGACATTTTTAGTTGAGAGAAAAGAAACTTTAGTGTGAGTTCAGATTAAGCATAGGCCCAGGAAGATAGGGAACCTTGGGAAGTAGATGCAAATCTATTAGAACAATCAGTTATATTCCCGATGGAAAGTTTTATTTCTTTATGAATAAGAATTAAAGATGTTCCTCAAACAATGTGAGATTATAATCCTATCTTAAACTGATTGTTGGAGCTTGTTATTTAAGATTTAATGGGACTGTTAACTGACTATTCCTCTGAGTCTAACTCCAGGTATGGATATTAAGAAAGCTATCCAAGGGGGTGGAGTCAAGATGGCGGAATAGAAGCAGGACCTCCATGGGCTCCAGCTTCTACCTTACCCAATTCATGTAAAAGGGGACTCTAAACAAACTTGGAGCTGCAGAACCCACAAAATGACACAGAGAAACTAACCTCCCAATGAGGACACCCTGGCAGGCCAGCAGCAAGTGGCCAGCGCAGCACTCTGGGAGCCCAGCGCAGGCCCACATGAGCCTGAGGTTTTAGCCCCAGGGTGGGCCTGACCAGCCGCCAGCTGGAGGGACTCCAGATTACTAGAAGCTGTGATTACTAGATTCATCAATACATTGATGCAAAGGACAAAGTGAGAGATCAGTGCAGTCTGAACTTTGGGACCCAGTAAGTGGGAGTGTGTGGCTTTTATCCCTGGGGTAAGAAGCCGCTGAGACACCTGCATATCCAGACAGCACCATGTGGCAGCTTCAGCTCCTGACCTGCAGAGTGTAGGAGAACCAATCAACCAGTCTGAGGGGTAATCACTCTTGCTTTAACCTGCTTGTATCTGGATTGCAGTCTAGGATGGAGGTCCTGGGGTGTGTGTCCAGCTTGCAAGAGCATGTGGAGGCTTCAGCAAGGGCTCCCAATTAATACTTCCAGCAGCTAAGAAAACCCCAGTGTTTGGGACTAAAGCTCCCCTGTCTGGTGGCAGAGTCCTACTGTGGCAAAAAGCCCAGGGGTTGAGTGACTGAGGGGGTGACATGACCAGACAAAGGAAACAAAGTAAACAGAAGATTCCAACATTAGACTCCCATTTTGGGGACAAAAAAGATCAAAGCATGGAACAGGAGGAAGACAGTGAAGTCAGAAGAACTCCTGCACCAAAAGGTTCAAAGGAAAATACGAGCTGGTTACAGGTCATAGAGGACCTTAAGAAGCCATGATCAGGGAAAGAACCTAGAAATCATCCTCCAAGAAATTCTCAAGTAAAATTGCCCTGAAGCTTTAGAACCAGAAAGCAAAATTGAGGTTGAAAGAATCCACGGATCACCTCCTGAAAAAGATCCCAAAAAGAAAACTCCTAGGAATATTATAGCCAGGCTCTGGAATTCCCAGATCAAGGAGAGAATATTACAAGCATCCAGAAATAAACAATTTGAATATGGTGGAAACACAATCAGGATAACACAGGATCTGGAAGCTTCTACACTGAGGCATCAAAGAGCCCTGGAATACGATATTCTGGAGGGCAGAGGAGCTGGGATTAAAACCAAGAATCACCTACCCAGCAAAACTGAGTATCATCTTGCAGGAGAAAACATGTAATTCAGTGGAATAGAGGATGTTTAAGCATTCTTAATGAAAAAACCAGAGTTAAATAGAAAATTTGACATCCATATACAAGAAGCAAGAGAAGCTTGAGAAGGTAAACAGGGAAAAGAAATCATAAGCCACTGATCAAAGTTGAACTATTAACATTCCTACATGAAAAATGATAATTGTAACTGATGAAACTTTTCTCAGTATAAAAATAGTTGAAGGGAATAGAAATATATATATAGTCTATATCAGAGGGTATATAGGCATATGAATACATGTGTGAATGTGTGTATAAATGCTTACAGGTATACAATGATCTCATAAAGAAGAGGCAAGGGTAAAGGGTTACAATGGAGGGGAAGAATAGGAAGGCTAAAGAGAATGGGTCACTCTTATTCTCATTGAATTTGGCTCAGGGAGGGAATGAAATACACACTAAATAGGGCATCTCACCCTATAGTTGAGTAGGGGGAAGGGGATGAGAGGGGGGATGATGGAAGGGAGGGTAGGCTGGGGGGGGAGGGAAGTTGGAAGCACTCACTTTTGAAAAGGGACAGGATCAAAGTAGAGAATAGAACAAGTGGGTTGTGGGATAGGAGGGAGGGAAATATAGTCAGTCTTTTACAATATATCTACTACATTAATGTTTTGCATTAGCTACACATGTAAAATCTATACTGAACTGCTTATCTTCCCAGTAAGGGTGGGTGACAAGGGAGAAAGGGAATGAATCTGGAATTCAAAGTTTTAAAATCAAATGTCTAAAATTATATATACATATATACTATTATTAATACTATCTTACATGTAATTGGGAAAGAAGCTATACAGACACTGGAGCATAGAGATCTACCATGCACTACTGGAAAAGTCTAAGGGGGTATGGGAGAAGATATGAGAGAGAGCAGATTGGAGTAGGGGATATCCTATGGGACTTCTATTCTGGGGTAGTGGGTAGGGGAAAAAGGGGGAGAACATTTGTAACTCAAAATCTGGTGGAAATTAATGATGTAAATCAAAAGTTAATAAAGCATTTGAAAAATGAAAAAAAAGAATGCTATCCAAACTATCTGAGCCACTGATCCATGATGCGAGACCCTATGAGGTACAGGTATGGAAGGTCTGTGATGTATGGGTATGGAAGGTCAGGAGAACGACTGTTTCACATGAGCTGAGGTAGGATTCTCCTAATTCGACCCTCCCAGTGACATCTGGAAGATGCTGAGCTTGGCTCAGTGCAGATTGCAGCTTCGTATACATTTTGCCTTGAACTGACATTTTGAAGTTGGGGAAAATGGTTCCCTCATTATAGTTTTGTCCCCATTCTTGGTGGCAATTTTCAATAATCAAAGTTTTGAAAACACAACCACAAATCTATTACAAACTTGATTCTGGGACATCTCAAGTTACTATAAGATAAAGCTATTAGGATTAGGATTTAGTATAGGTATTCCTGTATAAGTCAGGGTCCTATGGTTCTTTGTGTGGACAAGTGTGAGGACAAATGTGAGGACAAGTAAGTCAAGGATTTGTGGGAATATTATTCTGTTATTTAGTTATTATGATAATTGTCTCAGCTTTGTTATAATTAGCTAATATTAAAAGGAGAAGAGTTTCTGGACTACTTAGTAAATATTTTAATTTTTGTAATTGTTAGTATAATGTAAATCCCTTAGTGAAATTTCATACTCCTTTTGGAGGAATTAATAATGGATTAATGCAAAAATATAAGAAACTGGTTTTAATGTGTGATGACAATAGACCAAGACTCCAATTTTAATTTTGTAAGAATGATAAGCATTCAGGATAGGTAATTTAAATTGGTTCCAAGGTTACTTTTGTAGGAAAGTGAATGAAAGAAGGCAGAAGAGAAAGAGCCTGGAATGTGATGTTGTGGATGGATGGATGGAAAACAACCAGAGGCCTCCCATCAGATGGAGTAACGCCCTCACAGTTATATGAAATGAGACTTTTGGACTTCGAAGGGACAATTGTTTGTTAATTTTCTTTTGAATCTCTGTGTCTGTACTCATAAAGGGGACTGCCCCCTTGTATGTTGTAAATGTGGCAATCTTATTTAAAGGAAAGATGGTAACTGGAATCTCTTACCTATGTGAGACCTGATAATTTTTTATTGCTTATTAGAGCTCCGTGAAAATAAAAATAACTAACTGAATCTAAGCTGTGATTGGTGGAATTTGCTGTGTAAGGTAAAAGGCTCATGGGACTATAACTAAATTTTGTTTTGAGTTTGAATTTGGGTATAGTTATCTGTATTATATCAGTATCTGAGGAAAAAATGCCACAAGCTACTCAGACAGAATGTGATCCTGTATTGTTAACAGATGGAAGTCTACATTTGGTAAAGGCCAAAGGGACAATCTTAGCCTCTGTCTGGGATGGGATCCCTCCTGGATCAGTTTACCCATGGGGTTCCTTTGAAAAGGAATGTTTCCTACCTATTCCTGAGTCTAGCTATGAGGTGGAAGGGATGTTGCATGGTTGGATATCTGACTTTACCTGAATTTAAACAGAGCCAAGGATGTTTTATCCTGTCATAATCGGAATGTCACGTATCCCTGATATTTTCCTTCTATAGCAAGTTTCCATGATCAGAGCAAGTAAAATATATGAGCTCTTTTGTGTTAGCTTATTGGAAAACCTAATATTATATTTCATCCAGAATTAAAATATGTGCAGAAAGTAATCCAAACTGCTTAAGACTAAATTTTGTGATATCTAGGAATTGTGCAAGTATCTAGAAATTTAAATTGTAATGATATTTTGGGAATTTATGTTACTCAAGGACATTAACTTAATTTAATGAATTCAAATTTTAAAGGTTTATTTTTGCTTAAAGGAAAAAGAAAGATATCATCTAAAACTTTCCAATTAATTTTCCTTTAAAAAAAAAGGGTTAGTGATTATTCCTCTCAACATTAGGATAAATTCAAACTGTTGGGTATTTTTATGAAAGGAAATACTTTTAAGAAGAGATGTTTTGAAAGTTCTTGTGTGTTATACTTTTGAAGGTTTAGTAAATTTCAAATTAATGCAATAAGTTTTAAAGCAGAAGAGATCTTGCTGTTTCGATCTAAATTTTTAGTCATGCCATTATCTAAGCAAAAGTTAACATTTGTAACTGAATGTATATATAAAACATTCAATTTCTGAAGTATCTCTTTCTTCCAGAGTGAATATAAT
Source organism: Petaurus breviceps papuanus (assembly GCF_028583685.1). Taxonomy (NCBI): domain Eukaryota; kingdom Metazoa; phylum Chordata; class Mammalia; order Diprotodontia; family Petauridae; genus Petaurus; species Petaurus breviceps. The sequence continues at coordinate 4,330,455 of NW_027185889.1, read as the reverse complement.
GAAGGATAAACAAGTTTTGTGAAAGAAGGATTTATGTCTACCATTCAGTTGTGAGGTTCAAGTCAGGAACTTCTTTAGTTTAAGTCAGTGCAGTTATCTTAGTAAAAAAATAATAACTTATGAGGTATCTTGTGTATGGGAAAATGAAAAGGAAAATGAAATAGTCTGAGTAAAGGGTTATACTTGCCCATACTCACCCTACTTCTGGTTAATTTCCTCCTACTCCTTTTTGGCACTTGTTTGTTTCACCCCTTTGCCAGATTTGTTTCTTCTAGACTCAGCACCCTTCACTTGCAGATGGCATCTCAGGCTGAGTACCAACCACTGTCTGAAATCATGACCCATCATCCCTGGACACTGGCTACTTGACCCAGCCCCTTGAATGGTGGGACCCTATGAAACATAGAAGCTCTATGTCCCTCCCCAGCAAGAAGCAGTTCAGGAAACTGAGACTATCACCCCTTGTCCCCAAATGATTTTAGGTCCTATCTGTTTAAGGGGGGAATGATGGGGTGCTGGGGTGCTTGTGCTTGAGCAATAGTTTGTAAAATCACCTTAGTTTGCAAAATCACATTTTTCCCTAGCTCAAGGGCAGCATGCCCTAACAAAATACTTGTCTCTTTCCCTGTTATAGTGGTCAGTTGCACCTATAGAATTTCATAGTTCAACCCAACTGGGGAAACACAATCAGAATAACACAGGATCTGGCAGTTTCTACACTGAGGGATCGATGGGCTTGGAATATGATATTCCGGAGGTCAGAGGAACTGGGATTGAGGCCAAGAGTCACCTACCCAGAGAAACTGAGTATCATGTTTCAGGGGAAAATATGGTCATTCAGTGGAATAGAGAACTTTCAAGCTTTCTTCATGGAAAAAAAAGAGTTGAATAGAAAATTTGACATTCAGATAGAAGAAGCAAGAGAAGCATGAGAAGGTAAACAGGGAAAAGAAATCATAAGGAATTTATCAAAGTTGAACTATTTACATCCCTACATGGAAAAACAATAATTGCAACTGATGAAACTTTTCTCAGTATGAGAATATTTGAAGGGAATAGAAATGTATGTGTTTATATATACACATATACATATATGTATGTATATATACACACATATACATATACACACATATACATATACACACATATATGTGAGTATGTATATGCTTATATATACATACACACATAAGTCTATATAGGAGGGTATATGGATATAGGAATACAAATGTGAATGTGTGTATATATGTGTACAGGTATACATAGATAGAGGGCATAGGACCAATTTAATAGGAAGGGATGATACTTCAAAGGGGAAATTAAGAGGTGAGAGTGGAATATAATGAGAGGAGATGGGGAGAGACAGAATGGGGTAAACTATCTCATATAGAAAAGGCAAAGGAAAATGGTTAAAATGAAGAACAAGAAGGCAAAAGGGAATGGGTCAACCTTATTCTCATTGAATTTGGCTTAGAGAGGGAATGACATACACACTTAATAAGGTATCTCACCCTACAGGAGAGTAGGGGAGAAAGGGATGAGAGGAGGGATGATGGAAGGGAGGGCAGGCTGGGGGGGAGGGAAGTTGGAAGCAGCCACTTTTCAAAAGGGACAGGATCAATCAAAGTACAAAATAGAAAAACTGCGAGGTGGGATAGTAGGGAGAGAAATACAGCCAGTATTTTACAATATATACGCTATGCAAATGTTTTGCATAGCTACACATGTACAACCTATACTGAAATGCTTATCTTCCCAGTAAGGGTGGGTAACAAGGGACGAAGGGAATGAATATGGAATTCAAAGTTTTAAAATAAAATATTTAATATGTATATACATATATTATTATTAATATTATTTTACATGTAACTGGAAAATAAGACATACAGACCCTGGGCAAAGAGGTCCACCATGCCCTACTGGAAAGTCAGAGGGTGTATGGGAGAAGATATGGGAGAGAACAGATTGGAGGAAGGGATATCCCATGGGATCACTAGTTTTTGGTGGTGGGTAGGGGAAAAACAGGGAGAAAATTTGTAACTCAAAATCTTGTGCAAATGAATGATGTAAACTAGAAGTTAATAAAGCATTTGATTAAAAAAAAAGAAATTATTCTCAAGGAAAATTGCCCTGATATTTTAGAACCAGAGGGAAAAATAGAAATTGAAAGAATTCACCAATTACCTCTTGACAAAGATCCCCAAAAGAAAACTCCTAGGAATATTATAGCCAGGTTCCAGAGTACCCTGATCAAGAAGAAAATATTACACACAGCCAAGAAGAAAAATTTGAATGTTGAGGAAACACAATCAGGATAACACAAGATCTAGCAGCTTCTTCATTAAGGGATTGAAGGACTTAGAATATGATATTTTGTAGGTGAAAGGAGCTAGGATTAAAACCAAGAATCACCTACCTAGAAAAACTGATTATAATGTTTCAGGGGAAAATATGGTCATTTAGTGAAATAGAGGGCTTCTGAGCATTCTTGATGAAAAAACCAGAGTTGAATAGAACTTTTGCCATTCAAATACAAGAAGCAAGAGAAGCACAAGAATGTAAACAGGGAAAAGAAATCATAAGGAACTTAAGAAAGTTGAGCTATTTTCATTTCTACATGGAAAAACAATAATTGTAACTTATGAAACTTTTCTCAGTATGAGGATAGCTGAAGGGAATATAAATGTGCTTACATGTATATATGCTTATACACATATATATGTGTGTGTGCATACATACATGTATACATATCTATGTGTATATATGTATACATGCATAAATGTCTATATAAGAGGGCATATGTCCATATGAACGCATATGTGAGTATATGTATATATGTGTACAGGTATACCTAGACAGAGGGCACAGGATCAATTGAATAGAAAGGGATAATACTTAAAAGGTGAAATTAAGAGGTGAGAAAGGAATATATTGAGAGGAGATGGGGAAGACAGAAGGGGGTAAACTATCTCATATAGAAGGGGCAAGGGAAAACTGTTACAATGGAGGGGAAGAAAAGTAAGGCAAAAGGGGATGGTCAACCTTACTCTCATTGAATTTGGCTTAAGCAGGGAATAACATACACATTAAACGGGGTATCTTACCCTACAGGAAAGTAGGGGGGAAGGGGATAAGAGGGGGGTATGATAGAAGGGAGGGCAGATAGGGGAGAGTATAGTTGGAAGCACACACTTTTGAAAAGAGACAGGGTCAAAGTAGAGAATAGAACAAGTGGGGGGTGGGATAGGATGGAGTCTTTCACAATATATTCTCTATGGAAATATTCTACATTACTACACATGTACAATCTATATTGAATTGCTTATCTTCCCAGTAAAGGAGGGTGAAGAGGGAAGAAGGAAAAGAATTTGGAGTTCAAAGTTTTAAAATCAAATGTTTAAAAATTATTACTATTTTACATGCACTGGGAAATAAGATACACAGGCACTGGGGTATGGAGATCCATCTTGCCCTATTGGAAAGTTGGAGATGGAATGAGGGAAGATATAGGAGAGAGCAGATTGGGGGAGGGGGTATTCAATGGGATCACTGTTCTGGGGTGGCAGGTAGGGGAAAGATGGGAAGAAAATTTGTAACTCAAAATCTTTTGGAAATGAATGTTGTAAACTAAAAATAAACATAATTTATTTAATTTATGCAATAATAAGAATCTTACTAGCTACCAAATATGCAATGGTACTGTATACTAGCCACCTCACAAGTTGTCATGAAAGCATTTTGACAAAATAAAGTACTTTGTAAAAATAATTTAAAAAAAGAAAATAGTATCTCTATAAAATGTTTCTTTTTAATAGTCAGTTTGTGTTCCTAATAGGTCAACTGGTCCTTGGTAAATGGTATATGCCAAAAATTTTAAAAGGTCCTGGCCCTTCAAATAGTTCTAGGTTCTGTAAAACAATATCTTCCTTTGTTGCTATCTTAGAGGTATCTGACATCATACTTGAGAAGCAACTTTGGGCCAGATGAAGTCTTAGATGCCTTGTTTATATACACACGTATATATTTATACACACATACATATGTATATGTGTATGCATAACATACATACACACATATATGTGTGAGTATGTATATGCTTATATATACATACATACATAAGTCTATATAGGAGAGTATATACATACACACATAAGTCTATATAGGAGAGTATATGGATATATGAATACAAATGTGAATGTGTGTATATATGTGTGCAGGTATACATAGATAGAGGGAACAGGACCAATTTAATAGGAAGGGATGATACTTAAAAGGGGAAATTAAGAGGTGAGAGAGGAATATAATGAGAGGAGATGGGGAGAGACAGAATGGGGTAAACTATCTCATATAGAAAAGGCAAAGGAGAATGGTTACAATGGAGGGGAAGAACAAGAAGGCAAAAGGGAATGGGTCAGCCTTATTCTTATTGAATTTGGCTTAGAGAGGGAATGGCATACACATGGGAATTTAAGATCTTCCCTGCCCCTTGGTCCTTTGATAGGCTTAAGTACACCTGAAGCCTGTGATGGAAGGCTGGTTTTCAGCAATGTGGGACCTGTTGCCTTTTTATTGGGCAGTGGGTCAAGATGTTTGTTACATTCTCTGAGCCAGGAGAAGGCTATATAAACCCTGATGTGAGGCTTTGTTTTTGGGATCACATTGAGAAGTGTTGTGTGATTTGACCATATGAGACTCTGGGCAGCTGTTGAGCCCCCTGGCTTTGAAAACCCAGATGTAGGTATTGATGTAATGGTCAGGCAGTTGGAGGCCTGTCTGTTGAAATGTTTCTCTGTCTTCTTGTAATTTCTGCTTGTAACCTGTTTGTATACTCTGAAGTTTGGGGTGATGACTTTTTCCCCTGAACTAGGTAAATGATGTGTTTGATTGATTAAAGCAAGATGGTTAACCCATTTTGAGTTGCTTTCCTTCAGAAAAGAACATCTAAGAACCTGTGTTGGCAGTCATCCTGGGGATGCTGGGGTGCTTGCTGTTACAGATTTTCAATAGACTATTTGTCCAGGAACCCAGCATAATCATCCTGTCCAGAAGGGGGCAGTGTATCTTGTTAATGAGTTATCAGTCATAGGAAAACGTCCTCAATCAAAGAACATGGATTGTGTCATTCAACATGTAATGCCCATTATTAAATACCTAGTACTTTGAAAGTCTTTTGCTACATGGAAAGGGAGATACTATGAAAAACAAGATAACCTTTACCCTCAAGTAGCTGATAAGCTCTCTGCTCATTCTTGTTACATCCCGTCCTAGTATCTGAGAGAAGAAACAGTATGGGTGAAATCCAATTGGTGAAAGTGAAGTTGGAAATAATTTTAAAATGAATATATATTGATGTTATCCGGGATAACTACAATCTATAAGACACCAGTTTGATGGGAATCGGTGGAGGGAAGGTCCAACACAAGGCCTTTGCTCTTTGCCTTGATTAACATAATCTTCTCCACTTTAACCAGATTTGTTTTCTGGAACCAGAGACATTCATTTGTGGCCCTGCATTCCCTATATTAAGCACAATGCCTGGCACAAACTACAAGTTTAGTAAATGTTGATTGATTCTTGTTATCCCTCTAATTAAATTATGTACATCAGTACCTCCACACCTTTGATCAACATCATTCTTTTGCATGTGTGTCACAACAGATGTAGCCCAAAACTCTTCAAAAACAAAGTGTTCATGTATTTAATCACCTGATGACCAAACTGAAAGTAATATCATTTTTTCCTATAATTAACAAAGTTGACTTCTTTCAAAAGGCATGCTGTCATCCATCCTTTACTAGAAACATTTTGAGATTAGTAGTACATTTCAGAGATTACATTTTATAAAGCCTTTTATTACCCAGGGTCCTCACTATAATACAGAGAGATGTCAGATCATGACTTTAATGGTAGATTCACATAAGAAATATCCCACAAATGTTTTGGAAGGTGGTGAAACAAATTTTGGAATTTTAAGGTACCCATTTTACTAGGGTATATTTTTGTTTATGGATCAGTAATTTTGTCAATATAGGGAACTCAAGAAACTCCTTCTGTCAATGTAGATTAGAACCAAATCTGCAATTTAGGGTCATAAAGAGTTGTTTGGGGAAGTGACAGGTTAAATGACTTACCCAAAGTGATATAGGCAGTATTGCCAAAGGCTGGCCTTGAACCCAGGTTCTCCCGATGCCAAGGCTGACTCACTATTCATTATAAAACACTATTTTAGTTCAGCCCATTGCTTAAATGTAATTTATAACTGTGTCCAACTGAACATCAATTAGTTCAGTAAAATAACTAATTCAATTGATTGTTTTAATTGGCTTGCTCAATAGCTTTAATGAATATGTTGAATTACTAGCTATTCAGCTATCATATAGACACAGTTTCACATAAAATAAATTATTCAGATAATAGCAGTATCCAAAGTACCAGACAATATTTTTCTAATATACAATATCTTTTCCAGTGTTCCATTGTCTAAATGATTTTGTATTGTTATGTATTGTTACCCACAAGATGGTGCTATTTTCACATGAGTAAATTTGAAAAAGATATATGCTGTAAATCTATAGTAAAAAGGATCATAGGACAAGATATTTAGAGAGGGAGATTGCCACATTTGTTTAAATAAATATAACAAAAGGAAAAAATGTTCTTTCTCCAGTTACATAATTAATCCATAATTGTAGCTAAGAATGTTTGCGAATTTTACTGCAGTATTTCCTTATGTCTATCATCTTCATATATCTGTTCCAATAAGAATAGGAATCTGCTTCTTAATTCTTCTTTAAACCAGGAGTCTATTACCATTTCACTTCATTTTTTTTCCTGAAGAAGACAAAACTGAATGTATGATTACTGAATATAGTGTCATATAGAAGAAATAAAACTGATTGCCTTTTTTAAAGATTTATACCCATTACAGATAAGATGCTTCATTTACTAAAATGGCTAGTGGGCAGTTATTCTAACTTATAGGAAGCCAATTTTCCCACAAGGAAAACTGAAAATGAATGTCCGAGGACAACAACAATAAATGACCTCAAATTTGAACCAATTCTCACTTGAAATGACACAATAGCCAACTGAAGAATTTTTTTTTGATATACTGATTTTCTTCTTTTTAAATATATGTTATCAGGTATAAATTCCAAGGATGGAAAAGGAGATAGATTAATAAATAAGGATGATAAAAATAGAAAGAATCAATATTATTTTTAATAAATAATTGTTAAAACTTTGTTATAGATAAGTTGAAGATCCACGTTGATAATGGGCCATTTCTCCCATAGAGTTTCCTATACTAATTAAGTCACAAATCGGAAAGACCACTCCCATACCCACATGAAAAAGTATCACATTTAGGAACTTGAACCTAGTATACAGAGACCTATTCTTATAATGTTAAATGAAAAAGAGCAGTGTGAGAAAGTGGAAAGAACATGGAACTTGTAGTCACTGGACCTGTGTTTGAATACTGTCTCTGGAATTTACTACCCATGTTATCTGAGGCAAGTCACAGAATCCTTCTGCCCTTCAGTTTCTTTTTCTTTTATTATTATTATTATTATTATTTTGCTTTTCAGAGGGCTATTGGGGTTAAGTGACTTGCCCAAAGTCACACGGCTAGCGTGTCAAGTGTCTAAAGCCAAAATTGAACTCAGGTCCTCCTGACTCCAGGGCTGGTGCTCTATTCACTGCGCCACCTCACCACCCCTAGTTTCTTTATAAAATGGAAAGGGTTGACCTGGACTGCCTTTGATCTCCCTTCTAAGTATAGATGATTGATTTTATAATTCTATTCACAAAAGTGAATCCAGAAATTAATTCTTTCCTTCCCAAGAAAGGTTCCAGAAATTATGTAGCTGGCAAGAAAATTTTAAACAAATTTTACATGCCAGCATCATAAACAATTTTTACACACTGTGTAGGAAAATTGTTAGCGAATATACCTCCAAAATTTCAGCTTTTTGAAATAAAAGTTAACTATAGGATTTGAAATGTTTTGGTTTTATAAAATGGTCTATATTTCTCTTGAATTGTACTATATTTTTTTAGAAAAGAAAAGGTTGAATAAAATTATTTTAGTTAAATTTAGAACAACCTTGGTCACTTTTTATCTTGCTAAATGAATAGACTTATGGAAACTCCTCCTTCACTCTCCCACATCTAAAGATAACTGTCAGGTCTGGGGCTAAAATGATAGAAATATAATTGTATTGGACAGAACTTAGTGTCAAAATATATGGGGAGTTCACCAAACTTTTGATTAGGAAGCATCCTTAGTGGTCCAGCCTCCCACCCAGGGAAGTGATATCTTCTACACATCAGGTAAGAAAACTTCCAACTAATCAGAGCACTTTGTGGGGGCTTTTTGTGGGATAACTCTACATTGCAGCAAAGGAAAGGTTTCAAGAGCAAGCCAGAAGCTACATAGGTGGCCCCTTCTACATTTCTACATAGTACAAAAAGTTGATTCAATACATTATGCACACAGTAGTAACACAGTAAGTGCTGAATGAATCATTTGTCCACACCCAGATCACTGCAACAGCCTCCTAGATGATTTCCCTGACTGCAGGCTTTCTCATTATCCCCTCTCATATCTCATATCATATTTTCCTTAACAATCTGCCTTTTTTTATGCCATCACCCCCCCACCAAAAAATATAGTAAAATAAAACAACTTCAAAGCTGTCCTGTTTCCCATCACAACAAATTCTAAACCTCAGCTTCTGTCTTTCAAAGTTGCTGCCTACTTGTCCACATTTAGTTTCCAATAACTCCTAACACAACTTCTACTCCAGTAGACATTAAACATCTGCATAGCATTCCTTATACTAGTCTCCTCATCTACCATGCCTTCTTCACTCTCTGCCAATTGTACATATCCATGCTATAAGATCAAGTTCAAGGAATACTTCCTCCATGGAGCTTCCCTAATTATTTTAACTTTCATTAGCTATCCTTTCTTGTGAGATGTAGCTAAACAGGAAATAAAGGGTTACAGTGCTCTGTCTCATGGCTATATCATACACCTTAAAATAAATTATTGTTGATATATTTTCTTTTTCTGTCACCTTAATTTTTAAATATATCCCTTCACCTTTTCTCTCTCCAAAAACCTGGCCTTGGAACAAAAAATAAGAGAAAGGAGAACAAAAAATACAATTTGGCAAAATTACTCAACATATCAACTATGTGGAATATTCTAAACCCATACTCCCACATCTCTGCAAAGAATGGAGGGAGATACATTTCCTTCTCTCTTTGTTGGATGTAAGAGCATGAATCTTCCACTTCAGATTAAGGTAATATAGAAGGATTCAACAGATAGAGTTGAATCTAAGATTTAGGGTTTATAAAAATAATAGACTAAAATGAAATTGAATGAGGTAAAATGAAAAATCTTATATATGCGTCTAAAAATCAAATGTCACAAGTACAAGATAAAGACATTGTAGGTGGCCAAGTGCACATCTGAAAGATATTTGGGCTTTTAGTGGACATCAAGTTCAATTTCAGACAACAACATGATAAGGCAGCCAAGCAAGCTACTACAGTCTTAGACAACATAATATCCTGGATTAGGGAGGCAATAGTACTTTTTTTTAATAGTATGCTCTGATTGGACCATATTGAGAATCTTATACATGGTTCTGTGAGTCACATTTTAGAAGTTACCTTGAAAAGACAGAGAAAGTCCCAAAGAAGGCAACTAAAAATGTCAAAGGGTATCAAAAGGGTATAAGGATTAAGTAAAGGAACTAGCAATATTGAACCTAAAGAAAAAAAAAAAAGATTTGGTGGAGGGGGAAGGGAGAGAATGGACTTCCAGTAAATTAGTCTAGTCTTAGCTGACTTCTAGTATTTTAAAGGCAATTATACAGAAGAGAGATGAATCTTTTCCACTTTGCCCTAGAATGTGGAACTAGAAGCAATGAGGAGAAGTTGCAAAGAGGCAAATTTTGGTTCAATATCAGGAAAAACCTCCTAACAATTAGAACTAGCTGGAAATGGAATACCTTAAGATCAGGGGTGTGCCGGAGATAGCTTAAATCTGTTTTCAGTGTGAGCAATTACACCTCAAAAATGTACAAATTCTACAAATTAGGGCTTGATTTATTGATTTGTTGTCCAGACTTAAGAAAGTAATGGAGAAAATTTTAATAATGTAGATTAAACTTAAAAGTGCACCAAGGACACATAATACTTTTTTTTTGGGGGGGGGGGTTTTAAGCATTTCTCAGAAAAATTCCGCTCATAATATAGTAGGTTACCCCTCCCTGTGCATGTAAGGTGTGATACAGAGCAAATTTTTATTTAGATACTTGACAAATTAAATCAGTTCTGAAGTCCATTCTGAATCTGAGCTTTTGTGATTCTATAAATCATGATTCTATAACTTTTATACTTTAACAATGTTTTAGAGGACAGGCAAGGTCACCTTGTATAGGTACAGAGCAAATTTTGTACATTACCAAGTTTTAGAAGAAGAAAAAATCTTCACTAAAGACAGAAGACATTTAGATCAAATGAAAAATGAACTCAATAGCTCAGTGTTCAAACACAAATTGGATATCTTATGGGAATCATGCAAGTTTAAAAAGGAGAAAAAATGGGCACTACTTAGATGATTTAGCTAAGCTATAAATGTTTGTTTGTTTGTTTTTTAAATAAGAATGAAACTCAGGAATCTCTGAACTCAATTTATAGATTAGGTCAACCTAGAACAACAGTTTACAAACTAACTACTTTATACAATAAAAATAAATGTATATGGTGCTTTAAGATTTGCAAAGTTCCAAACTACCAAAAAGTTATTTTATGTAGCTAGGAAAAATAACAAAATCCAATCTGGAAGAACAAAAGGCCCAGAATATCAAGGGAATTAATGAAAAGAAGTGCAAGGGAAGGTGGCTTAGCCACACCATAAATTAAATTGTAATATAAAGCAGCAATCACCAAGATTACTTGTTCCTGCCTAAGAAATAAAAGTGGTAGATCAGGGGAATAGGTTAGGTCCACAAGACACAAGCAATCAATGACTATAGTGATCTACTATTTGATAAACCAAAGACTTCAGCTTCTGGGATAAGAATTCAATATTTGAGAAAAACTGCTGAGAAAGCTAGAAAAAAGCATGGCAGACACTAGGCATAGACCAATATTTTACATTGTTTACCAAGAAAAACTCAAAATGGGTACAAGATTTAGATATAAGGGCTAATACAACAAGCAAATTAGGAGAGCCAAGAATAGTTTATCTGTCACATTTATGAATAATGGAAGATTTTTTTTAACCAAACAAGAGATAGAGGATATTATGAAATACAAAATGAATGATTTTGATTACATTAAATTGAAAGGTTTTGGCACAAACAAAGCCAATGCAACCAAGATTAGAAGGGAAGCAGAAAGCTGGGAAACAATTTTTACAACCAGTGTCTCTGATAAAGGTCTAATTTCTAAAATATATAGAGATAACTGAGTCAAATTTACAAGAATACAAGTCATTCCCCAATTGATAAATGATCAAAGGATATGAACAGGCAATTTTCAGATGAAGAAATAAAAGCTATATATAGTCATATGGAAAAATGCTCTAGATCACAATTAATTAGAGAAATGCACATCAAAACAACTCTGAGTTACCACATTACACCTATCAGATTGGCTAACATGACAAAAAAGGAAAATGATAAATTTTGAGAAGATATGGGAAAAATGGAACACCTAACCATTTTGGAGAGCAATTTGGAACTATGTGCAAAGGGTTATAAAACTGTATGTACCCTTTGACCCAGCAATACCACTTTTAGGTCTGCTTCCCAAAGAGATCATATGAGTGGGAAAAGGACCCACATGTACAAAAATATTTATAGCAACTCTTTTTGTGGTGGCCAAGAATTGGAAATTGAGGGGATGCCCATCAGTTGGCTAATGGTGGGACAAGGCAGTATATGAATGTAATGGAATACTATTGTTCCATAAGAAATGATGAGCAGGCAGACCTCAGAAAACCTGGAAAGACTTGAATGAACTGATGCTTAGTGAAGTGAGCAGAACCAGAAGAACATTGTACACAATAATAGCAACATTGTGAGATGATTAACTTTGAAAGACTTAATCTTTTCAGCAATGAAAGGACCTAAGACAACTCCAAAAGACTCATGACAGAAAATGCTATCCATGTCCAGAAAAAGAACTATGGAGTCTAAATGAAGATCAAAGCATACTATTTGCTCTCTTTTCTTCTTTCTTTTTTGTGTTTCTTCTCTCTTGTGGTTTCTCCCATTGGTTAAAATTCTTCTTCTTTACAATATGACTAACAGTAAAATATGTTTAATATGAATATTATGTTGAGACTAAATCATATTGCACACCATTTAGGGGAGGGGGCCAGGGATGTAGGGGGAGAAAATATAGAACTCAAAATCTTATTGAAAGGGGCGGCCAGGTAGCACAGCGAGTAAGAGCACCGGCTCCACTGTGGGGATGGCTGGGGATCAAATCCAGGCTCAGACACTTAGCACCCACTCAGAAACACCTGGCTGTGTAACCTTGAGCAAGTTACTTAACCCCAATTGCTTAGGGGCGGCCAGGTGGCTCAGCAAGTAAGAGCACCAGCTCCAGTGTTGGGATGATCTGGGGATCAAATCTGGGCTCGGATACTTAGCACCACACCCAGAAATAACTGGCTGTGTAACCTCGAGCAAGTTACTTAATTCTGATTGCTTTAAAAAAAAGTCTTATTGAAGTAAATGCTGAAAACTAAAAATAAATAAATAAATGAAACTCAATAAGAATAAAATGTAATAGAGAAACATTTTTAAAAATAAATTAAGATATAAAAAAATTGCAAAGTACTTTACAAATATATCACATTTGACTCTATGACCCAGTCAAATTGGCCTTCTTGCCTTCCTTCTTTTTCCATGCTTTACTCAGGCTATCTCTGGTGACTGGAATATATAGTCTCCTCTGACTCTTAGAATTTCTAGTTTTCATCAAAATTATTCTCAAGTGCTACCTTCTACATGAAGCCTTTCTTCATCCCCCAGTGGCTCATGTCTTCCTCTCCCAAATTACCTTGTGTTTATTTTGAATATATTTTGCATATGTGTCGTCTCCCCTGACTTAATGTAAGGTCCTAGAAAACAGATCCTGTATCATTTTTTTTATATAAACCCAGTGCCTGGAAATGGTAGGTGCTTCATAAATATTTGTGACTGATTGACATCTTTAAGGGGTATGTATCATAGATAATCTTTTTTTTCCTTTTTGGAGGGCAACTGGGGTTAAGTGACTTGCCCAAGGTCACACAGCTAGTTTTTGTGTTAAGTGTCTGAGGCTGGATTTGAACTCAGGTCCTTCTGACTCCAGGGCTGATGCTCTATTCACTGTGCCACCTAGCCACCCCTATCATAGATAAAAATTAAAGATTAAAGCTGTTTGAAAGTGATCTATCTCAAGGTATAATTGGCTCCCCATTCATTTGGGAAGTTCAAGAAGAGGTTGGACATTTTAGAGAGGATTATTGGTCAAAGAAAGTGTTGAAATTATCTTCCATATTTTAATTCACATGCTATAACAGAGACTAGCACAATGACTGGCACATAGTAGGCATTCAATAATTGCAATTTGGCTGACTGACTGATCTGCCATGAGAAAGATGTAACATCATGGGCATGGGGCAAATATATGCTAATTATGTAGCATATATAGCAAGAGCAGGGAATAATCAGTGGATAATCAAAGTGGACCATTGGTATGCAGACAGATTCAAGGATCAATTAATATGCATTTATAAATTGTTTTCTTTATACCAAGAATTGTACTTGGTGCTGGGCAAATAAAAACAAAAATAAATAAATAAATAGTCCCTGACATCAAAGGAGTTTCTATTACATCTAGAGGAAGGTTATCAGCATATTGAGAATAACTTCTATGGAAGATGGATAAGAGTATATTGGAAAGAGTAACATAGGATGGTTTATGATCTGCATCCTTGGAGTGACTTCTCACAAAAATAAGATCTAAGCCTGAAAGGTAAAGAGAAGATTCTTTGATATTTTTATTTCTTTTTACTGATGCTAGTTCCATAGATCATTTTTTGAATAAAGCCAAAAAATCATCACTGAGCTGTCAAACTACTGGTAAAGAAATTCATCATTTGTAAGGATAACAAATGAATTCACTGAGATTCACAAAATGTTAAAAAAAAAAAAGCATTAAAAGGCATCCAGAGTATTGGACACCCTAAATGAAAGACTCATAGAAATAAATGAACAAAAATTTCACAGGATGAGAAGTTAGGGATCAATTTCAATGGGCCCTATTAGAAGGAAGACACATTGATGAGACTGGACTCCACTAAAATATTTTTAACTAAGAGGCTGATAAAGATAAGATGGGAGAAGTTGAGGTAAAGTTAAAAAAAAAAAAAGAATGAATGTCACTCAAGATACTTTCCTCCCAAGAGAATGTAAGCTCCTTCAGGACAGTGACTTATTCCTTTCTGTCTTTTATCTAAAGCATCTTCCCAGTGTCTGGCGCACAGTAAGCCCTCTATCAATCAACATATAAAAATGCATTTATTAATTTCTTACTACATTCCAGGCACTGTGATAGTATCCAATAGGCATGCAAAGAAAAAAATGAAACAGTTGGTACCCAATATTAGTAAGACTATTTTAAGAGAATTCCAGCTTCCCTTGACATCTTACATCATCTGGCCAAATGACTTATATCCTCAGGACTAAAAGAAATGGCAATGATTGCAATATTAGGGGAAACAGAAGTACTATGAAGAATAGCACAGGATTGTAGAAGGTTACAAATGGTGCCCCAATTTTTAAAAAGAGAAGAGTATGTTAACTAAAGGTCAGTGAGCTTAACTTCGATTCCTAGGATAAATTTTAAAATTACTCATTAAAAATATGGCTGGCAAGCAACTAGAGTGTGAAGTAATGATTATAAAGACAACATGGCTTCATAAAGAAGTGGTCATGACAGAATAACCTCATTTCCTTTTTTTTATACTGGATTACTAAACCAACAATAATAGTTAGCATTTGATATGTGTTTTATTATTATTAAAAGGCTTTACCTATATTATCACATTTAATCCTCATAACAACACTATAAGTTAGATGCTATTATTACTCCCATTTTAGAAATGAGAAAACTGAGGATCACAGAGGTTTAGCAACTTATCAGTAGTCATAAGTGTCTGAAGAATGATTTGACCCTGGGTTTTCTCAACTCCATATTCAGCTATTAATTTATCACATAACTAGATGATGGGAATGATATGCTTATATTTTAACCTACATTTTAAGCAAGCTTTTAATATAGTATTTTATACTACTTTTGGAGGAGATAGAGAGAATTGGATTAGCCTATAACACTGCACAATTAAATAAATTTTAAATTCATTAGATGTCTGGACTGAAAGAGTAGTTTTTAGGAATCATTCAGAGAAAAAGTGACAGAAGAGTCTCCCCCAGTAGAATATCTGAGGGATCTGGATTTGATGTTATTGGGTTTAATAATTGTGTCTATGAGTTTGATTAAGGTTTAAATGATATGCTCATCATATTTTCAAATAATACAAAACTAGGAGAGATAACACATCCATTGTCAGATTCATTCAGGAGGCAAATCAATCTTGATAGATCACTGGGATGAATTTCATCAGATGACATTAAAAAGGATAGTTATAACATCTTAAATTTGGGTACAAAACATTCAACTTCCCAAATAGAAGACAGAAGAGGCATAATTGGTATAGATGGCAGCTGTCTGCAAAGGATTTGAGGATTTGTAGCGGCAAGCACCCCAAGCGTCCTCAGGGTTTGCTGCCAATACAGGTTCTTAGATCTGCTTTGATAAAGGAAAGCAACTCAAAATGGGTTAACAAGCTTACTTTAATCAGTCAGACATATATCGTTTACCTTGTTCAGGGGAAAAGGTCAGCACCCCGAACTTCAAAGTACACAGACAGAATTATCAAGACAGAAACACATCTAGTAGACAGATTTCAAACTGTCCAACCATTACATCCATACCCAGTCAACATCTGGGTTTCAACATCTGGGTTTTTTCAAAGCCGAGGGGCTCTGGACAATGGCTTCCCAGAATCCATATCAAATCACAGAACACTTCTCAAAGTGAGCCCCAAAACAAAGCTACACATCAGGGCTTATATAGCCTTCTCCTGGCTCAGAGAATGTAACAACCTTATTGACTCACTGACCAATCAAGAAGTATCTACTGAAAAACAAGCCTCCCACCCCAGGTTCCAGGTGCACTTCAGCCTAGGGGCAGGGAAGATCTTACAAATTTACATTTCCATTACAGTATTTTAGTGGACTAAAAACTTAATATGAGTCAGGGAAGTGATGTGACCACAAAAAAAACCTAATGTGACATTGAGGTATATTAAGAGAGTCAGTGTTTCTAGGAAAAGGAGGATGATGGCTGCCATACTCTGCAGGAATACTGTGTACAGTTCTGGGCATCAAAGTTTGAGGAAATTGATGAGATAGAAAGTACTCAGAGAAAGATAACAAGGATGGGGAGGGATCATAAGTCTATATGATTGGAGACACTGGACATATGTAGCCTGGAGGAGAGTAGATTCAAAGGGGTAGAGCATGATAACTGTCTTCAAATATTCAAAGGATTGTCATATGAAAGACTCATTAGTCTTGCTCTATTTGACTGCAGAGAACAATCATTAGAAGCTTCAAATAGAAAAATTTAGGCTTCATGTCAAGAGAAATGTCCTAACAACTAAAGTTGTCCTGAAGTGGAATGAATGACATGCCTGAAGAATTGGTAGGTTCCCTCTCTTTACAGATCTTGAAACAGAAGCTGGTTAATCACTTGTCAGATAGAATATAGCCTAAGTTCCCTGTATATATGAATTGGACTAGATTATCACCAAAGTTGCAACTCTCAAATTCTATGATTCTCTCACTACAACAATGTGAATGAAAAGAGCATTAAGCAAAAGCTGGGCTTTGAATGACTGTAATAACCAAAATTCATCAGGTGGAGCAGATAATGTTATAAAACTCCCTCCTCTTGGCACCACTAAGGAAGAAGATTGGAGACATAGTCAAACAAAATCACCACAGCAGTCATTTTTTGCTTAACTTTTCTTTTCTTTTTCTTTGTTACAACAGACAGATGAGTTCCCAAAGTCATAGCTGTGGTATATGCAGAAATGACTACAATATAAAAATGCCTAATTTTTAAAAATGTCTCCCAATATGTTGAATACAAGATTTATAAAATTGTTCTCCATAAATCTGACCTTCAAACACATTATCTACCATGCAAGATATCTGTGCAACTGTCAAAATATACACTAATCTTAAAATAGCTTCACATACATACTACACATCATTTAACAATGCTACTTACCTATATGTGAAGTGGTGAGGCACTGACTCAGTTCTGTTACAGCTACCTTGTTTTTAGACTTGACACTGGAAAAAAAATATGACATACTGACTATCTCAATTAAAAGAAGCTTACTTAACAATAACATGGAAAGGATTTTCAGCAAGGATACAATATTGATCCATTTGGGGACAACTCCTCTGCTTTTTCATTGGCTGCTGTGGCATGCCCAGTTGGAAGGGTCTATCAAGCCTGAAAAAGCCCCCAATCCCTGTGGACTGGGCTTTTTATGGTTTAGGCAACTGGAAAGCTATAGTAATGGTTCAAGCTTTACTCTGCTGGACAAATTAAGTCTTGATAACAGCTTCATTGCCCTTTTTAGGGGAAAATTAGCCTACCCTACATGGCAAGGATGTTGGTCCTACCATAACTTTACATAGCAGAATCTTCATTATTTATCTCAAGTCGTCAGACACGAAGGTGTGTCCTAAGAACTAGGTAACTTGTAGCATGACAAATAGGTATAAATTGTAATATACGTATATTAATATACTATATATAAATCTGTCTATATCTCTGTATGTATATAGATATATATTTTTCAGCTATAACTTCTTTCATAGGCATCCAATTTATACCAATTAAAAGATTATACTTTCTTTATATTGCCCCCTCCACCAGCCTGACCCTCTGCATTCTCTATTAGAGTTAATATTTATTCTTTATAGACCAAGAATAAACCATATCAACATTTTAACTATAAGGTTAAAATTTCTGATATTGTGGGCATAAATTAACTGGAATATATCTTCTTGATAACTCACCTGTGTAAACTAGTAAAGATCATTTTATGAACAGAACAATATATGTGCATCTATATCATATACAAATTGATACATACTTACTATATCACATATGGAGATGTATATATTATATACATTAAATTTGGGTCATTTTTGCATCTATATGTGCATAAAAATATTTATAATTGAGAAAGAAGCAGAGAACAAGGAAAGGTGGAAAGGAGGAAAGAAGGAAGGAAAGGAAGGGAAGGAAGGAAGATGGAAGGAAGGAAGGAAGGAAGGAAGGAAGGAAGGAAGGAAGGAAGGAAGGAAGGAAGGAAGGAAGGAAGGAAGGAAGGAAGGAAGGAAGGAAGGAAGGAAGGAAGGGAAAGACAAAAGAAGGGAAAGATAAAAGAAGGAAAAGAATTTGGATAATTATAGAATTTTGATTTGCTAAACTAAATCTACTCTCTTACAAATGTTTTTTGTTTTGTTTTGTTTTGTTTTTTCTATGCTACTTAATTTTGTCTAGGAAAATAAGATCCTAGTAGCATTCCAGTATTTGTCAGGCAAGCAATCAGATTTTCAGGGTAGTAGTTTACATGTGATTCACCTTTAAAAGTGAGTGTGATTGTGAGAGTGTGTGTGTGTGTGTGTGTGTGTGTCCG
>NW_027185889.1:4299735-4311490 GCF_028583685.1 Petaurus breviceps papuanus | reverse complement strand
ATTTTGAGAGTGTGTGTGTGTGTGTGTGTGTGTGTGTGTGTGTGTGTGTGTCCGCATCCGTGTGTATGTGCAAGAGCACTAGAGACAGGGCTGTTGTTCAACCAGACCTTTCTTTCCTGTTTTTTTCTTTTTTTTTTTTTTTTTTTTTGGTGGCCTCATGTTGCCTTTGAGTGCCACCTAGTGGGGGAAAATAATCTGAGCCATTTGGAAATACTCTGCGTTTTGTTAAAATCTTGCTTCTAAAAGCCTATAGATTTCTGTGGCTTTCAGAGTTTTCATTTTCTCTCCTTTCAGCCTAGGAACCCAGGAGGATGCCGCAGGGTACCCAGAGAAAACTCCCCCCCTCCATCCCCTAAAGCCTTTATGGGAGCAGCCATATGATTAGAATCAGCACAGTCACCTAGTGCCAGTTCATAACAATGGATGAGTATCTGAATTGCATGCAAGCAATCAGAGGAGCTCTGGGTTTCCTATTTTCCCTTTGTCCGGGGTGGTTTTACACCTTATGGAAAGGATAAGTTACTCAAGAGCTAATATTTTACTCTGCTGCTAAGGCTTCAGGATTGCAGTTAAGGTTAGGTCAGAGTTTCCACTTCAGCTCCCTATTTTCAGGGATTTAACACTCTGCCATAAACATTAACTCTAAGGAGAAACACATACTCAATCATACCATGTCTCCAACCAGGAGGACATTCTTCTTATTAAATAAACTACCTTGTAAGAAGTTTAGGTTGGCCATCATGAAACTACATTTCAGGGGCTGTTAGAAAAGGGGAGGGTGGGTGGATTTTTCATCCCCTTGAAGGTTGAAAAAAAAAATCGTGCATTTCTTTTCAACTTGGACTGTATTGTGTAAGAAAGAACAACAGCTTGGACTGAATTGTGTAAGAAAGAACCAGAATGGGATAAGGAAGAGGTAGGGTTTAGAAAGTGTGTACATTGGTCATGTGCATCATAGCGAATCAATTATTCAATCTAAAAGCATTTATTAAGTACCTATTCTGTGCAGGTCCCTAGAAAAAAAAGTAGGTACTTAATAAAGCAGGAATTTGATTACGTTACATAAGATAAAGTTTGTTTTGGAGTCCCAGGACCTGTGAGTACCGGTGTTTGCTGGCATAAGTCAGACCAGCTCCTGAGAGTAGGCTGTCAAATTTTCAGCATGTTTGCCTCAGAAACTGGCAATCCCTACAAATTCGGGCATGATTCATTGTTTTATTGATTGTATGGACTTAAGAAAGAGTTAATAATGCAGATTCTACTTTAAAATGCCTATACACACTTTTTTTTTCCCCCAGAAAGTCAGTGATTAAACATTTACAGGCACATGTCTGTGTGTGACTCAGGTCCCAGCTGGTATGATCGGATCTGTTAGTTTGTAATGTGTGTGATTAGAGGCAAGCCATCATTTGTAAAATGAGGGAGTGATACTAGATGACCCATAAAGTCCCCTCCAGCTGAAAATCTAGGATCTCTATGATATATCTTCTATTCACCTGCCTCATTGGTCAAATTAGGATTTGGAACTCCAAGAGTTTAAACACCATGACTTAGTCACAATTCCCTAGACCTCCTTCATATGTAAAATGTGGTGGAACTAAACTATCTCTGAGGTTCTTTTCCATTCTAAATCTATATGTCTATGAACCGTTTGCCTAAAACCTTGGTTTTGCTGTTGTTGTTAATGCTGTTGTTTTCAAATGAGTAAAAAGAAAGTTTAAGTAACTTGCCCACACATACATAGGAGGTATGTGACCTATTTCATCATTTCACCCCAGCTCCAAATTTAGCATTCATTCCATAATACTGTTTCCAGAGAACTTCTTGTTTCTGTGATAAGCTGAGTCCAATTGGTTTCCTAGATGCTGTTCTCACAATGGATACAAATAAGCAGATTTTCCGAAGTCTACTTGCAAAAACAAGCAAATTCTCCTCACCTCCCACTCCCAATCCTCTGTGCTCTCTTCCAAAGTCACATCTGAGGCCAATTGAGGTTTTGTGGTAAGGTTTCTACCCATGCCATACCTGTTACTGAGATAAAAAAGCACTTCAGTCTTCCTTGTGGTCAATACAGCCCCTGTTCTGAGCACTCAATTCATTTAGAGAGGAAAAAAATAAACAAACGATGAAGAAAATTCAACTGTCTGATCAGCCCTACAGCTTTCTGCCTAGCACACTCTGCATTCAGTGTAAAAGAAGAAAAAAAAAGTTTGCTGGCTCTGAAGGAGGGAAAAAACACACATGAATTTACCACTGAGAAAAAAAAGCTTGGAATCCACACTCTTAGTTTGTGAAAACCACCTTTTTTCTTCCTTTTTTGGGGGTAGGGTGGAGTGGGGTAAGCAGAAGTGCTTTTTAACTGAGAATCAAGAGCTATTACATGGGTTTTGTTTTGTTTTGGTTTTTTTGTAAAATAACATTTTCATTTTGTATTTTAAAGCTGTTTCTTAATGTTAGGGCTGAAATGAATGTAGCCTAAAACAATTACATTCCAAGGGAGAGTCAATATCCTTTGTGTCAATCTTTTTACCCCCTCCAACCTCTCCACCCAGCCTAAGAGGAAAAAAAGAGAATAAGATATGCACTGAGATTTGTTGAATAGTGTAGTTTTGTGTTTAATTGTCATTTATATAACTATTTTCTTACTTTCTGAGCCCCTCTCTATCAATCCTTTCATTCTCTCTGCCTCTCTCATTGTCCCTCATTGTAACTCATTCTATCCCTCTCTCATTACCTCCCTCTTTTTCTATAATTCCTCCCCCTTCCCTTTCAATTCTCAATAATAAGCTTGCTCAGCTCTTTATTTCACATTTAAATTTAAAAACTGATATATTTTACATTTTGTTAGTATCTGCCTCCTCCCCCCATCTTCCTAACCAATTTTACCCTTAGATCATGGTAATGGGTGGCTATCCCAAAAGGCTGAATCAAAGCTGCAGATCTAGGATAGGGAGTCAGGACACAATTCTTATTATCTTCTCTCTGAACCTCAGACGTTATCAGTCTGCAAAAGAAATTTAATCCTGAACATAAATTGCATTTCCTAAAAAAACATAATCTTGCCTTAAGACACCAAACCTCCCTGATTACAGGGAATGTCTGTGTTTACACATTTGCACAGCGCATGCTGAGTGTATTAGAGGCCCAGGAAACAAACTGTGTGCAGGGCCCAGACCTGCAGCAAGCAAGCAGAGGAGAGAGAAAAGAGAAATTCTGAAATCAGACCCTCCGATCTCTCAATCCTTTCAAATTCCTGAAGCACATTAGCTTTACTACTACACAAGGTACACGGTAGTATTTCTCCTAATGAAATCTGACTAAAAGTTTAAATGAGTTTAATGCATGAAATATATAAATAAAATGTGGTCTTGATTAAATTTAGACTTGATACATAACTTAAATGGGTAGCACAAGAACAGCTCCAGGATCATGTGTCTGAGGTTATTTTGGGCTCTGTAAAAGTCGTTTGGATTTTCACATTCTGCACAGGGTACCTTCCATCGGGAAGACAATATATACAAAATCCACTGAAATATTCAAGATACAGGTTTGTACTAGGGAGAAAGTTCATTAGTGGAAAAGGAAAGAAAATGAGAAAATAAAGCAAAGTATTAGGAGTTCTGACCACAAAATTCTGGTGAGCTTTTAAAAAAATAATAATAATGTGCATTTTGCTATCTATAGTGATCTCCTATATCTCAAACTTTCAAGTTAGAGCTAACAGCTCTAAATCTATGATTTTATCTCCTAAGTACCTAATACTTTTTAATACAATAGTTGTAAAATTCATTAACTAAAAGGACCATTTTCTCATCTGTAAAATAAATCTCTTAGATTAAGTGATTTCTAAGGTCAGGTTGACAAATTACCCAATTGTGATTAAAAGTGAGAGGCTGGGTGAAGCAGTGAGTGGCTTTGGAGTCAAAAAGATCTGGGTTCTATTCCAGACTTGAGAACCCACAGTAAGTAGGACTATAAGTATATAACTTAACCTTTCAGTGCCCCCAGGCAACTTTCTAAAATGAGTTGTTCATCTGTATTGCATCAGGGAAAAGAGTTTCTTCACTGAGGCTTCCCCATCTAGAAGAAATCTGCAAATGTCATTTGGTCCATATCAAAAGATATTAAAATAATATAAAGGTATTCTCCAAATGATTTGTCATTTGTGGCATATTGCTATTGTTGTTTGAGTTTAGTATGAAACTGTGATTTCATGTCCCAAGGAAGGAAATCCCCCACTACCACGTGTCTGCAACTTATGCTTAGAGAAAATTGCCAGGGGCAGTGAGGGGTATGGTTCATCCAGGACCACACAACCAAAATGTGTTGTCCAACCAAGGCTGGACTTGAATGCAAGTGTACTTGATCCCATAGCAGGCTAGGTAGTTATTCTATACTGCCACAGAGCTTCTCCTACCCTTTCACTTTATTATGTAATACACTCATTAGGAAGATCACAACAGAGATAAATTAGAAAAAGAGGAGATCCAAGCTTAGGGCAATGGAAAACTGGACCAAATTCAGAAATAGCAAGCAGGTACCAAATTGAAAACTATAGGACAAAGAAAAACCCTTGTAAGTAACTAGAGACAGAAGGACAGAGGGAAAAGTGGCAAAAAAAGAAAAGAAAAGAAAAGAAATCCAAATCACTTAGAAGAAAAATGTTTGATGGTTTTTGGCTAAACCACAGCCAAACTCTGGCTACAGTCTTCCTAAGTTCCACAGTATTACTCAGTTTCGGACATTTTTCATAGAATTGCAAACCAGGTGAGTTTTAGCCAGCTTCGGTTTGCTTTTTTCAAGTTTGTTTATGCCTTTACTCAAACCACAGTGTTCTGGGATCTCACAAGAAAATCTGTTTCTGTGAAATTTTCAGCCTGATTTCCAAACCAAAGAAAAAGATTCAAGTAAACTTTGGCTACATCTCAAATACAGCATCTGAATTTCTGGGTGCATATTGGAAGCAAAATGGACTTCTGATCCTTTAAAAAAAATAGAGGCTCCCCCATTCCACCAATAAAGAGGAGGGACAACAATGAGTTCACTGTGCAAACCATGATTCAGTCTCTGAATGGATAAAACTCCTGTTGGTCTCAAGGAAAAGTTGTTTCTGCATGAGGAGGATGGAATTAAGCCCTAAGCAGATATGTAGACATCCACCCTTTTGGAAACTCTATCAACCAATCATACATCTTGCTCACCAAATCCTAAATAGATTATTTATTCAATATGCTTTATGAGTTTTAGAAAATATTTCTGTGCTGCCACCAAGAAGAGACTCTTGTTAGAGTCAACTTTGGGTTTATGATTTCCTGGAGCATTATAGAAAAATTCATACCAAACTACCCTGCCCTGTAGAATTTTGCTCTAACTTTAATGTGGGGCTTTAGGAACTATGTTGGGTTTTCCTCAAGTTTTCCTACATTTTCAAAACCAAAATTCTGCCACTTTGGAAACGATGAACACTGAAAAATTGGATTTGAAACCACAGCATAAAATGTTTAAAATTTGATCCTTCTGTCAGGACCTGGGATAAATTAAACTGATGTACATTATTTTTAAAGAAAAGAAAAAAATATGGAAGCAGGTTTTGAAGCCTGGAGGCATAGAACAAAACAAGTTATGCAGGTGATACAAACCATCTTAGTTCAGTTCGATAATGATTTTCTATTTCCATATGGCTTCCTACCCTAGAAATAATTCTTAGAAAAATACTTTTAAAAGTGACAAAGCATTATTTTAGAGAGTTGCCACTTATTTTTGGAAAGCTCATTCATTACTCCAATTTCACAAACAGCAATTACATTCAAAAAAATCTTTACAATGCAACTAGCTTACTTTGTAATGGAATGTTTAATTGACAATATAGGAAAATGGGTATAGATAAGGGTGTAAAGTGACACTTTATCAACTGTTTCTCATCAGAATGAATTCAATACACCTGGATGAGAGGAATTAGAATTTTAATCAAGGATTTAGGATTTTGAAACAGCATAATTGTGTGTAGTTTCTCTTCAGAATAGTTGTAATGTTAGCAAATTGTTTTCCTACTATCTGAATTTTAATAATTCCTAATTTCATAATATTATAGATAAGCACAGTATTGTTTTTGTCTGCTACTCCCAGTATTTGGCATATTGTAGGTGTTTATTACAAAAAATGGATTGAATAGAAATGAATGGCAATTAAGGTGCCTTCCGAACAAGTCAATAGGAAATTTCATACCAATCATTATGTCTACTCTATGAAAGGAAACATAGCATTTTGTGTAAGTCAAGAGATGGGGATTCAACTTTTGCTCCCCAGACACTTACTACCTGTGCAAATTTCTTGACCTGGCGCAGTGGATAAAGCCCCAGCCTAGAGTCAGAAAGACCTTGTTAAAATCCAGCCTCAGATACTTACTAGCTGTGTGATCCTGGGAAAGTCACTTAACTCTATTTGCCTCAGTTTTCTCATCTGTAAAATGAGCTGGAGAAGGAAATGGCAAACCCCTCCAGTATCTTTGCTAAGAAAACCCCAAATGGGGTCATGAAGAGTCAGACATGACTAAATAACAACAAAAATTTTACAGGATGATTATGAACAAAGTGCTAAACAATTGGGAGATTATCAAGGATTTATTGAATGTCTAATTGTACAGGTACTGTGAAAGTCAAGTTGCAGTTTTCATCATAGTACCAGCATCATTCTCAACAGAATAATTTGGCTTTACAGAATAGTTGGGGAGAACTTGGAAAAGAACACTTAAGTGGTAAAAATCCTAAGAAAGGAACAGGAACCAATTATAATAACAATTAAAAGATCAGAAGAAATTTCAGAAAATTTGACTATGGAGAGTCATTATAAGTGTATTATCACTGAAGGAAGAAAGCCTCATAATTTATAGATGCAACATACATTTCCAATAAATATCAAGCTGGGTTGTTTTTGTAATGGAGGTGGGAGGGTTATTGTTTTTTAGAACATAATGAATTTAGGAGATTTTTTTAACCTTATTCATTGTTTTGTCTTCATATTGCCAGTGCCTAAAACAAAATAAGTTGCTTAATTATTGCTCATTGATTGAATGATTGATTAAACTCTTCCCTTTTCTTAAACCTTCAGAATGCATTACACCAAAATAATTTAGTCTGTTAAATATTTAAACCAGATCACATGTCATAAAAACACACTGTCTAAGAATATATTATTTCTTAATATGAACTAGAAGCTTAGACATATCATCAGGAAACTGTTAGCAGGCTGCATATGGAAAGGAGAAGCAGGGCCTGGATTAACTTGGGCTTCTAGAGTAGGTACGTTAAGTTGGATTGACCTGTGAAGTGAATGGACAGCCACAACAGACTACAGACGCTTTTGTGCC
This sequence comes from Petaurus breviceps papuanus, assembly GCF_028583685.1. Classification (NCBI taxonomy): domain Eukaryota; kingdom Metazoa; phylum Chordata; class Mammalia; order Diprotodontia; family Petauridae; genus Petaurus; species Petaurus breviceps. The sequence goes on along the minus strand of NW_027185889.1, from coordinate 4,304,124 downwards.
ATAATATTTGACATTTATGGAGTGAGAGTTAAAGGTCAAACAAACTCATTTGTAACCTACATGGGGTGATCAACCCCTCGGCCTACTATTCGACTTGACACTATATTCATTCTCATCATTCCCAATGCTAAAGTAAATCCAGGGGTATGTTTGAAAGTTATTAAAAATGAAATATATTTATAAGTTAAATAATTAGCTAGGAGCCCCCATCTTGGGTAATTAAGCATTATTCATTTAATAAACTGAAAAAAAAAAACTTATGGAAAGCAATACCTTTGTGTGGGTGAGGAATAGTTCTGAGAAATGGGAAACAAGCAGAGCTTCAACATTATTGAGTTGCTATCTTATAGCAAACTCCCTTTTAATCATCATGTATCAAGTCAATGACTTGTTTCAATATCTATCTCCATTTTTATAGGCAGGAAGGTAGCACAGTGGATAGAGTGTGTAAGAAATTGGAGTCAGGAGTACTTGAGTCAGAATCCTGCTTCAGATACTCCCTAGTTGTGTGACCCTATGCAAGTCATTGAATCTCTCTCAGTTTCCTTATCTGTAAAATAGGAATGTTAATAATAGCACTTACCTCACATTGTTGTGTGGGGATCAAAGACCTTAAATATTAAAGTGCTTGGCAAACCTTAAAACACTATAAATGCTAGCTATTATAATTTTATTTGAAATGTGAGGATGTTGAATTCTTGAAAACATGGGACTTTGTTCTCTCCCACTTTCCAATTACTTATTTAATAGAGCTATCTCAAATTTCAGATTTTCTATCTGGTAATCAAGTTTCTGTAATATACTCAGAACAAACAAAAGGAGGTTTAACTTTATCCTAAAATAGAAAGGATTTGTAAGGAGGATACAGCAGCACTTAGCCTCAGCATTGGGTGTAGTCTCCTTCACTTCCTTATGAAAATTAATCTGGTCAGCAGGTGTTCTCAGCATTTGGTCTGGTTCAGCATTTTGTCTCAGGCACCCACCAAGTCTGAGAGGCCAAGTCTCCACATGGCTGGGACTCTTTATGTCTTTAGGTGATTGTGAAGCTGCATCAGGAATGCTGAAACCAATCAGATCCTAAGGACTTTTTTTAGGAAAAGTTAATCCCTGTCCCAGGAGGGGAGGGGGGAGGATCCCAGGCCTACTACATATGGGGAGGGAAGATAGGAAGAAAGCTTTATCAACGAAACCATGAGCTGACTGGGTACTGGGTAAAACTTTTGTCTCCTTTTTAGGGAAAGTAAATTTCTGTTGCAAGAGAGAAGAAAGACTTTTCCTAACATGAAGTGGGGAAAATATTTAGTCCTATGAAGCTTGCTGTAGTCTGACTATATCCTTATTATCAGGTACCTCTACCCAGTAGCCTAGGATACACCCAATTCAAGAACTCAAATGGCTTTTTCTTCTCTACATGAAATAAGAGAATGAGTAAATGCAACATATGTCTCCTGTGAAGTCTCACCATAACCAAAATGACTCTGGGATTTACCAGCATTTTTACCAAGTAATATCAGGCTACCTTGACTTCTGGCCAGTCCAGAAACATCTTCCCTAAGATTATTTTTTTTTACCAACATACCCATCTTCTCTACATGGGAGGCCTATCAAATCTGCAGAGAGCCCATCTCAGGAGTAAGCCATGATTCTCATGGTATTTTCCCAGGTGATCATGGTCCTAATTGCTGAGAAAATTTCCAGGTTGAAGCTATAACATCCTTCTAAAAGGAAATACCTCTTCAGTCTCTCCAAATGGTTGTACTTTGCTGCTCAAATCTGTCAATCTAGACCTTGCACCACCTGTACAAAACTGCTCTTTTTCTGCATTTCATCTTTGACCCTCCTCACAGATGAATTGTCTCTTTCTGAATTCAAAACTCCTTTGGATCACCTTGCTGTCAGAAGCTCTTCTCGTGACAGTTTCTATTCTCCTGACCCACTCCTCCTTTTCTTTATTATCTTTTTCCTCTTTGTATAGGTTATCATAAAATAAATCTGAATGGCTTTTACTGGAAGACAATTGAGTTTTGATTTGAGGATATTCACTCCACCCCTTTTGACTATACCCTTAGTAGCCCAAAGCTGCTTCATAATGACTTATGTATATTCCATGTCTTCCTGTACTATCCATCCATTTCCTGAACATACCTGAATCATCATTGTTGGCTAGAGAAAAGTGGTGGGTTCATTAATCAATGGGATTGTACTCAACAAAATCTGACATTTCGAGCATGATTCTACCTCTAAAGATATTTTTCAACTTTGTAGTTAAGTAAGAGCAGGAAAAAAAGTCAAAATGAATACATCTCCATTCTTATACATATTGAAATAGAACATTCTGCTCATAAATCTAAAGTTATGTGGTAGATATACAAATTTAATGTGAGCCTTGCCACCTGGTCAACAAGCATATAAACAAGTACTATGGGCCAGGCGTATAAAGAAAGGTACAATCTTAAAGTAGCCATCTTCATGTTGAATGTTGGGAAGTTCAAAATGATTGCCTCCCAGTTGTGAAAGAAAGGCTCTTTTGATCTGGAAACCTTCAGTGGACTCTCAATATGGAAGTGTGAACTCTAGAATCAGGGTTTTCTGTGAGTTTTCCATCTGATGCTAGGTCATAGATCAATCTATAACAGCTACCTACAATGTCCAATCATAAAGAGTCCTATTCACACCAATGATTTCATCTACTGGAGATAGGGGGAATGGTATAAGGAACAGGGGTGGAAATAGATGAATCTTTGTTTAGCAAATGGGAAAATGGTGGGGTATGCTCCTTTGTATAACTTGGAGAAGATGGAAAATGAAGAAAAGGAGACATAGGTGAGGAAGCAGTGCCCATTAACACTCTCCTGACTACCTAGTGATTGCTCTTTCAACCATACCTCATCATCATGTATTTTGTGCCAAAAAAAAATCTTAAGAATGAGAGTGATGGATAGACATGGTGTGAGGTATGAACAATGATGTATGTCTGTGTGGATGGGTATGAAGAGAACTTAAGGAATGGGTGTCAGAAACAAAGGCAAGGGAAGCAGCAATAGTAATGTGTATGTAGCAAATATATTTATGGGTAGTCTGTGAGATAATAGTGTTTTAACTAGTATTTGTAAAAAGATTGACCATTAATTATTTCATAACAAAACTGTTACTTAAAGAGTCTTAAAGCCTTTGAAAGAAATAGTAATAGGTCCTGTGGTCTCTGAAGAAGAAACTTTTGAAACTAGTGTTCTTTTTATAAGGGTATTTGGAATGGAATGGAGGAAGGAAGGAAGGAAGGAAGGAAGGAAGGAAGGAAGGAAGGAAGGAAGGAAGGAAGGAAGGAAGGAAGGAAGGAAGGAAAGAAGGAAGGAAGGAAGGAAGGAAGGAAGTGACTGACTGTGATAGTAATGGCAATTAAAGATTCCCCTGTATTGGCTTGGTTTTTAAATTGATTGTGTTAAAACCCAGAGCTTGTTAATCCCACCTGTGGGATGGACTTGTTGATGTGAAAAGAAAGTCCTGAGCTGGGAGGAGCTGGTGACATAGATTTGGAGAGACAAGAGAGAGGCAGAAGAACTTTTTTGGAAGCAGCACCTCGTGGAGGCAGAGAGAGACTGAGAGGATTGTTGAGTGCCACTTTGAATCGACCTGGACTTTTGAGACCTGCCCCCTGAGCTGCCAAGGACTGAGGAGACATGGCTGTTTTGCTGGTACTTTGTCTGTCTGTTTTGATGTTGTTTTGCCGGATTTGTCCACTGGTGAAAGACTGTCCTGTTGTTGAAGAAGTCCTGGAACCTGGCTTTTGGTTAAGAAGCCCTGAGACTGTCCTGCAGACAGAGAGTAAATACTGTCCACTGGTGAAGGACAGTGCTGTTGTTGCAGGGGTCTGGAGACTGTCTTGCAGACAGAGTGAATACTGTCCACTGGTGAAGGACAGTGCTGTTGTTGCAGGGGTCTGGGAACATTTCTGTTGGTTTAGAAGCCCTGAAGAAGGATTTTCTTGTTGTATGTTTACAGAAATCCTGAAAGAGGGTTTTGCTAATGTTTTCAGGGGTTCTAGGACTGTTCTACAGACAGAGGATGAATTAATGAATGGACTGGCAATGTATCTTGTGGCCTTGCTAAGCCTTGTCTCTCCAGGAACTAAGATTGCTGAGAACTTGCCTCCTGTCAAGATGAAGAAAAGATCTCCATTTGGGTATTAAGTGCTGTGCTTAAACTTGATGTAACTCTGGGGTAGATTCAATTGTGATCCAGGGGTGGGGAACTTTTGACCTTTTTGTGTTCTAAGGTTGAGCAAATGAATGTACTTTACTTATGTTTGGAAACTAATCTCCATTTGAGAAGAGGGACTTTGTGGTGGACTAAATGAAGGTACAGCCTAGGGGTGGAGTAGTATTTAGAACA
>NW_027185889.1:4240305-4284735 GCF_028583685.1 Petaurus breviceps papuanus | reverse complement strand
TTAATACTATTTTACATGTAATAGGGAAATAAGATATACAGGCACTGAGGCATAGAGATCACCATCCCCTACTGGTAAAGTTGAAGGGGGTATGGGAGAGAACAGATTGGAGGAGGGGTATCCTGTGGAACTCCTGTTTTGGGGTGATGGTAGGGGAAAAATGGGGAGAAAATTTGTAACTCAAAATCTGGCGGAAATGAATGATGTAAATCAGAAGTTAATAAAGGATTTGGAAAAAAAAATTGTTTAAGGAGCAGACTATAAATATATGAGTGAAGAATGAACTCTGAGCAGCCACAATGGGTTATTCAAAAACAGGGCATCCCATACTAGCCACATTTCTATTTTTTTTGGGGGGGGGGATATTACTAGGTTCCTAAGTCATAAATATAATATAGCAATATTTTAGCAAAACATTTGACCAAATCACCAATGATATCCTTGTAGACATGATGGATAGATGATAACTGGATGAAATTACAGCTTGATATAATTATCTCTTATTAAACAACAGGACCCAGACTATTGTCCAGCTAAAGAGAGGCCTCAAGCTAATTTCATGAGGTTCTTTTCTTGGCTCAGACTTCTTCAATTATTTTCAAATTAGTGACAAAGACATAAATGGTAGTCTTATCAAATTTATAGTTGACATGAAGTTGGCAAGATAGCTAACACATTGAATGACACATTTGGGAACTAGATAGATTTTAGTAGGCTAGAATGATGGTCTAAACTGAAGAAAATGAAATCTGATAGGGATACATTTAAATTCCTACACTTTTATTGAAGAAAACAACCTGAAGAAGTAAAAGATGAGGTAGGCCTGGCTAGAAAATAAGTCATATGAAAAATATATGAGGAGTTAAGTGTATCTCAAGCTTCATATTAGTAGAGTGTGAAATGTCATGCCTCCATACACCCCCCCCAAAAAAAAAAAGAAAAACTAAACTAAACTACAATTATCCTTCATTGAATTAATAGAATAATGTCCATCAGGGAGAATTCTTTTTCCTCTGAACTCTTCCCCGAGCAAACTACATCTGGGAAATGGTTATAATTCCTGGAAACCACATTTTAGGAATGATATTCATCTTTGCTATCATTTGCATAGCATTTTAAGATCAACAAAGCATTTTAGATGCATCTTCTCACCTTAATCTCACAACTCAGAGAGGTAGATGCTATCAATAACATTCTCTTCATTTTTAAAGAACTGAGTTGTGCCAATTGGTGCAATGGAGTTTGGGGATTTTTGTCAATAAGACAAAGAAAATAGAGATATTAGAATGAGAATTTTATTTCAAAGCAAAATTATAACATCTGTTTATAAATGTTTGTACTTAAGGTACATCTTTACAGATAGGAGAAATTATTTTGATCATAATTATATTATATATTATAATAAATATATTATAAATTTTAATAAAATTGTATTTTTGAAAATCTGGATCAATTGTTGCTCTTGGTCCTTCTAATATGAAAGAGCTTGATTGTCATCACATGGCAAGTATCAAAGGCAGGAATCAAATCTGGGTTTTTCCTGACATTAAACCCAGTAATGTTTCCATCACAAGACATTGCTCAAGGAGGATATTGACAATCTGGAATGTGTTGAGGATGGTGGGAAGACTTGAAACAAATTATATGGGAATTGGTTGAAGACCATTAACCTGGAGAAAGGAGTGTATAGGAGGGGCGCAATAAATATGTTCAATGACATGAAAGGGAAATTATGTGAAGCATTTCCTAACAATACAAATTGTCCCCAAATGGTATGAAACAGCTAGGCATCACAATGGATAGAGTATGGGATTTGGAGTCTGGAAGAGATGTTCAAATCTTGCCTCAGACACTTACTAGTTGTCTGGCTCTGGGCAAGTCATTTAATTTCTCAGCCTCACTTTCTTCTCAGATTTCTTCATCTGTAAAATGAGTAAGGATAAAATACCTTTCTTTCAAGGTTGTTGTTAGGATTGAACATGATAGTATTTGCAAAGCACTTTGTAAAACTTAAATTATTATATAAACACTAATTAATATCTTTATCATAACTGCCCAAGAATGTTGTGGATAAAGATGTTAACCTTAATAAATGTCTTCAATCAGAGACAGTTTGCTCACTTATTCAGATGCTAGAAGAGATATAGTGCAGGACAACTGAGATTCCTTTTCCCTTTCAAAACTTATTTGTATGTTGAATTAACATACAAGAAACTGACCCTGTCATTAACACAACTCTTAGCTGTACTGAACTATTCCCATATATCCTGTAGGTTTGCTAGAGTCATATACTTCATTATTTGGCAAATTACAAACCCAGAGTTTGAAGGAACTTCAGGTATCATTGTTTTGCACCCATACCTGAACAAGAATTCCATCTACAGTACATCTGGGCAAATACCCATCTATCCTCCGATTGAAGAATTCTAGTAATGAGGAAGCTGATACCATCTAAGTTAGCTTATTTCACTTTTGGAGAGTTAATTAAATCCAATCAAGTGTCTCCTTTGTGTAAAATACTTTGCTAGGAGATTTTTATACAAAGACAAAAATGAAACAATGCTTGCCTTCAAGAAGATGACACTTGGAAAAGTTTTCCTTTATACTTTTCTTTATACATCTCCGAATCTTTTTGCTTTTAGTTCAGCCTTCTGAGAACAGACAGGACAATTCAAATCCCTCTTGCACAAAATAATCTTGCAAATGCTCACAGACAGCAAATATGTTCTTGCAAAAACTTGTTTCAAAGTTTTCTTAAAAGATTATACATGTAATAACCATCAACAAAAATAAACAATCCAATAGACATACCAAACAAGAGGGAAAAACCTCATTCCAACCTCTTGGCCTGTAACTAGGCAGAACCAAATGAATTAACAAACAACAACAAGCAAAGAAAATGCTTTTGTTCTGTGTCCCCTTCCAGGACTACAAGAAATTCTGATACCTTTGACCCAATTTTTCTTCCTTCTTTTCTTTCTGTTTTTGTTTAATGTAATTGTAGTTAGTATGTATATGGTTCTTCTACTCATTTTACTCTTCATCACCCCATGTAGATTCTTCCATATTTTTCTATACTTCATACTTATTACCTTTAAAATACCATCATATTCAAGTACATTAATGCAACCCAATTTATTTTCCCATTTTCTAATTGGAAAGATGGTCATTTGTGATTTTTATCTATTTCGAATAGAGCTGTTATGAATGGTTTTGTTTAGGGGTTCTTTTTTCCTTTCATGATGTTTGGGGATAAAGTTATAGCAATGGATTTGATCCTTGCTAAAGGAAATATGCAACACTATCATCACCCTCAAACTCATTTTGGATGTTACCCAATTGACCACTTAGCCTGGAAGAATGACACACTCAATAAACTAAAAATGACCCATTCAGATTCTCTTGTCTATTGCCCTCTCTTCCGCTCTGTTGAACTTGTAGGAAAATCTGTGACTCCCTCTCTTGGACTTTACATGGTTAGAAAGGAAACTTTTCTTTCCCTAAAGTCACAGCAGCTACTTACACATCAAAACTAATGCCCTGGCTGTCCCTTCTCTTTTTTTTTTTTTCCTAAGCATAAATGACCTGCCTGAGGTGGAAAATTCCAGCTTTAGAGTCAACTTTATGAGGTCAAGAGATCATTAACACCTGAGTCCCACAATCAGAGCTGACTGGCAACAGGTGTTTCCAGCAAGTATACCTTTCTCAGAAAAGATACAAACAAGAGGAAAATGAGACCAGGTCATGCCTTGGCTTGCCAGGAGATATGGACCTTGAGGGAATTGTTTGGAAAGTGCAGAGCCAAGGTAATGTTAAAATGATTTTAAGTAATCTCATTAATGAGCCAAGTGCCAACATTCTGAGAAAACATTATAGGAGTTATATGTTAATGTTCGAAGTCTTTACCAATGGAAGTTATTACCCACCCCACCTCCCAAACCTAATTGTTATAATTGCAAACACTAAGAGTCAGCTTGTATAAAATGGGCTGCAAAGACATGTCCACATAAAGCTGTTCCATTTTGAAATGTGGAGTTCTCCCTGGTAGAATTAAAATTGTAGCTAACTAGTGACTTGGCAAATAATTGTTATGTCCTAATTGCTTTAGAAAATCTAATCAACGCCAGAAGCAGTTTGAGAAGGCAATAGATTCAAGGCAAGGAACAGCCTTGAATTTTATTACTCTATCAACATCATTTTGGGGACCAAGGGAATCCAGTGGTAAATTCATTAAGTTAGTCCATGAGTACATCTATCTTGGAAAGACCACTGTGGATGGACAATGAGGTGGGACAAAAGTTGAATAGGAAAGGATTTCATTTGGAGAAATAAAGAGCACTTTCAAAAGTCCAAAACTGTTCAATGACATAGATTTTCATCTTTTTGACACTAGTATACCTATGGTAATATTGTTGTTAGGCATCATGAGACACTATGACTTCCAAAGAATTTAAATCCTTGTACATTTACATTTTTGTATAAACACTTGCATTTTATTTTATTTTTTTTTTAAGCAATCGGGGTTAAGTAACTTGCTCAAGGTTACACGGCCAGGTGTTTCTGGGTGTGGTGCTGAGTGTCTGAGCCTGGGATTCAGTCTCCAGGTCATCCCAACACTGGAGCTGGTGCTCTTACTCACTGAGCCGCCTGGCCATCCCTAAGCAATTGGGGTTAAGTAACTTGCTCAAGGTTACACAGCCAGGTGTTTCTGGGTGGGTGCTAAGTGTCTGAGCCTGGGATTCGATCTCCAGGTCATCCTGACACTGGAGCCAGTGCTCTTACTCGCTGTGCTACCTGGCTGCCCCAAACACTTGCATTTTAAAAATAAACAGAATAAAAAATGTCAATTTAAATGTAAAAAATGAATATATCTTATATAGTCAAACACTTGTATGTCTGTTAAAAATAATCAGAATTTTAAAATATAAAATAAAAAAAATAATACAATCCTGTGGTTAACCCCAAAGGTAACTGAGAAGGTATGTGGTTGGATTAAGTGGGTGGCAACATATTCTCAACAATGATTCCTATGTAAAAAGAATAGCATAAAAAGATAGGACCCAGGAAAGATATGATCAGAAAAGGAAGAGGGATGGCCATGTAACTAATATGAGGGAAAATAAAGCAGAGGTCAGGTATTGCACTAGAAATCATGGGATGTTTAAGAGATTTTGAGGGAAGGACCTACCACATAGTTGATACTTAATAAATGCAGATAGATAGATAGATAGATAGATAGATAGATAGATAGATAGATAGATAGATAGATAGATAGATAGATAGATAGATAGATGGATGGATGGATGATAGGTAGTAGATAAACAGATGGGTAAACAAGCAGATGGCTAATGAGTAGATAAATTGATAGATCAATAAAGGGGCAAATGAGAGATAAATACCTTAAGTAGACCTCATCAGGAGAATTTAAGGGAGGACATGGAAAAGAATTGGCAGGGAATTCAAAGGCATAGATAAGCTATGAGTTCACTAATTCATCCAATTCTGAAAATATGTACTATGAATATTTCAATTTGGCAACTATGGAATGATTAATATATTTATGTACATTGTTTTATTCTAGAAAATCCCACTAGAACTTTTGAGATTTTTGACTTATATAGGAATATCCCAAAACTGAATTCATTTCTCAGTGCCTGATACTTTTCACATCCTTCTATGAAAAACTAAGATTTAGTATTTGGAAGAACCATTTAAAATCAAATAATTAAGACAATTCAGAAGCTAATGTAGTTAGTAACAACGTTCTTTAATTTTTCAGTCATGGTTGACTCTGACCCTGGTGTGTGTGTGTGTGTGTGTGTGTCAAAGATACTGCAGTGGTTTGTTATTTCCTTCTCCAGTTCATTTTCCAGATGAGAAAACTGAGGCAAACAGGGCTAAGTGACTTGTCCATGATCACACACAAAGATTTGAACTCAGAAAGATGAGTCTTCCTTACTCCAGATCTAGACTCTATCCACTGCACCACTTAGCTGTCATTTATAGCTACCCGTGTTTCCCCAATAATAAGACAGTCTTATTATTTTTTTTTTTGGAAAGAAAAACACCAGAGGGCTTATTTTCAGGGGAGGGCTTATGTTGTCCTTCCTCAGCTCTCCTCCGCGGCACTGCTCTCAATGGCGCCAGCAAGCAAATCACTGGGGAAGAACAGGATGATGCGCTCACTGCTGCAGCTCTGATTGGATGCAGCTCGGAGCGCGGCGTGCGTTTCATGGGGGGGGAGGGGACGGTGCATACAGAGGGTACCATAATGTAGCATGTAGCGCAGGGGATCACCTTCACTACAGTAGCAATCTCAATAGGGCTTATTTTCGGGGGAGGGCTTATTATCGGGAAACACGGTACAATAGCTAGTATATGTGTATGCGTGTATTATACACACATATTTTTTATATATATGCATACATACATACACATATCACTTTAGTGTTGCAAATTATTATTATTTACATGATCACAGTTATAATCATTGTAATTTATAATACTAATAAAATTATTATCATTTCATCCTTGCAACAATCCAGTGAGGTGGGTACTATTATTATGCTCCTTTTACAGATGAGAAAAGTAAGTCAGACAGCTGTTATTTGTCCAGTCTCACAGCTATTAAGAGTTTGAAAGCAGATTGGATCTCAGACTTTTCTACCTCCGGTTCACCAAACCTTCTTAAATGAAACATATATATTACTTTCAGATTAAAAGAATCTTACATATATTACTGTATTTGGGGTGCTTGCTCTTTTTAAACCCTTTTTAAATATGAGAAAACTGAGACTGAGGGGGTTTGATGATCGCTGGGGCATCACTAGTAGGTACATGAGGCAGGGTTTTAATACACATCTTCTTAACCAAGTCAAGTATTATTCTCCCCACTCCAAAACCTCGCAGCCTCTAGTGAAAGTGAGCTGATAGCAGAGGAAGTCTTTTTTAGTCTCACAAGCTCTCAGAAAGACGGATTGATCAAGGCGTCGCTCGCTGTTTAGTCACCTTTTACTCCCCCTTTGAGACCTAAGTGTCAGGAACGTTGTTTCCGCTTTCCTTTTCCCTGTTGACTTTTGTTTCCAGGGTATTGTCATTCCTGCTCTTTATCACTATTCATCAGGTATTATTATTGCTAGTATTTTTTGCTCAAACAAATGTGAAACAAATTTAAAACCAAAGAAGTTGATCTTGAAGTCATCCTAGAAGAAAACATGGTTTTCAAATTCTCCACAGCCTGCACAACAAATTAAGCATACGACAGGGAGATCTTTTACAGAGAAACAGAGCAACATCTGCAGAAAACTGAGATTTTCTCCATGGTGCCCTGGCTATATTGCTGCTTGTCTTTCCAGACTGTTGCCTCTTCTTTCACTGAAGATAAGAAATGGATCATGATAGAGTGGATAGAGGGCCAATATTGGATCAGAGAATCAGAGGATTAGAATGAACGGGAATGTGCAGGTCACCAATTGGGTTCGGTGCCCTCATTTTACAGATGTGGAAGTTTAAATGACTTGGTCCACATCACATTACTCTAAGTGTTTGAGGCAGAATTGAACCAAGGTTTTGCCAATTTCAAGTCCAGTGCCCTATCTATGGCATCCTCAATCTTCTATCACCAGCATGAGATTGTTGCTTAGTCCTCCTTCTGATACATGCTGGTTCTGAGTTGTCATGGCCAAATAGTCCATCAACCAAGAGTCAACCTACTAGGGATGAATGATTTCCACTATGAAGAAAAAGAATACCAATGAGTTGTAGAGAAAACAATCCTCTGGAAAGCAAAGGGCGAACGTTATAAAGACAGCACAGCATAATGGACTTGAAGTCTGAAAGACCTAAGTTCAAATCCTATTTCTGGCACATACTGAGTGTATGACTCCTTATGACCTACAACTCTAAAACTAAAAATTGAAAAGGAGTTCTCAATCAACATTAGTAGATAGAATTTCCACACTGGAAGATCTCTGAAAACAAAACAATCACAGATCCAGATCCCCCTCCTAAATACCGATGTATCAATGTTTAATCAATAATTACTTGGTTAATAATTTCCTCCAGGATCAACAATATTTGATTAATAATGATTCATTACCTAATCACCTGATAAATATTTGGACTAGACCTGTGAAAGACACATTACTAATGTTCCATAACAATAGCTGCAACAACCTGCCTTTATTCAGACATTACAGCTTACAAAGAATTTTCTATAGGTATCTTGGTGGCACAGAAGATATAGTGCTAGACCTGAATTCAGGAAGACCTGAGTTCAAATCCTACCTGATACATATACAAGTCATGACACATTTAACCTGTTTGCCTCAATTTCTTCATCTGTCAAATGGAGATAACAATAGTTCCTGCCTCCCAGGATTATTGTGAGAGGACAGTATTTGTAAAGCACCACAAACCTTATAGAGCTAAATAAATGTTAACAACAATTCTTCATCTTCATCATCATCATCATCGTCACTTTCTGATAAACTTCTAAGGTATGTATTTTTATGGTGGTTGTTGAATCAGTTCAGTTGTGTCTGACTTTCCAAGACCCCATTTTGTGTTTGTTTCTTGGGAAAAGATAATAGAGTGAATTTCCATTTCTTTCTCTGAACCCCATTTTACAGATGAGAAAACTCAGACCCAAATATATCAAGTAACTTACCCACAGTCACACAGCTACTGGGTTTTGGAACCTCTATATACTTTTCTTCTAATAAAATTAGATAACATATATAAAAAGCACTAAGCCTAGGTCATAGTAGGCCCTATATAAATGCTTATTTCTTTCCCCTTCCCTTTACACTAACTGTTCATTACTCTTAAGTACTTACTATTTCAAAAGTGTTCTTCTAGTAGGAGTCAGTTACCTTCTTCTATATGTGATGTCATGGTGATTCTCAGTGACTTTATTTATAAGTGTATTTATATTAATTATTATTTATTTTTATTGTTTATTATCATTTATTTATATATTAATAGTTATTTATACATTATTTATGTTTCTTTTATTTATTTTTATTATATTTGTTATCATTATACTTCTAAATTTATTTATAAATTTCCCCAGAATGGGAAATAATTCTCAAACATTTCTTTCCTTGGGTTTTTCAATCTGATTCTACTAGGTTGGAAGTGGACCTTGAATGATCTCAGAAACCACTGCCCATTTGTTGATCCAAATTAATGCAACATTTCCAATGATGGCTACCCATCTACAGGCCCATGTTTTTCTTTTTTTTTCCCTTTTTTTTGGGTAAGATGGCATCTTTTCAAATTTCCCAGTCTGGCTTGCCATGCTGTCATCTGTCACATCAGATTACATTCGTCAGTTTGTGTTATGTTACATCAAGGATGTGACTAACATTAACCACATGTAATACAACCCAGTACAATGCTGTCCACCAGGGAAATTACAAAAGGCTATGGTTTTCAAAAACCAGGATTTTAAAAAATTCTGGCTCTTCAAGAGGCAGGATGGGGGCAGGGCAGAGATTTTAAAATGTTTTGGAAAAGTTTTTCTTCCCTTCAAAAAATGGTAGGCAATAGAAGTCACACTGGCCTTTTGCCATTTTCCTAAAGAACAGGTAAGCTATGAAGAAATGGTTACTCATCTCAAAGAATGTTTTAGGAACCATTTAAAAAACATATTTGGCTTCTGCTTATTTCTTTATATGAGTGTTTTTAGTAATTAAATTAATAATAATTATTTTTCTCAGTTTTCTCATCTGTAAAGTGAGCTGGAAAAGAAACATCAAGCCACTCCAGCATCTTTGCCAAGAAAACCCCAAATGGAGTCACAGAGAGTTGGACATGTCTGAAAGGACTTAACAACAGAACTGAGATTTATCTAATCAAATCCAAGTTGAAAAGTATTTATTATGCCCATAACAACAACAATAATAACATTTATATAGCACCAAATGTATTAAACACTTTACAAATATCACCTCATTTGATCCTCACAACAGCCCTATATGATAGGTTCTTTTATCATCCTCATTTTACAATTGAGAAAACTGAAGTAAACAGAGTTTAAGTGACTTGTTCAAGGTCACATATCCACAAATTATCTGAAGCTATATTTGAACTCATGTCTTCCTGAATCCACTACACCACCTGACTCCTGCTATATACAAAGAACTGCTCTGAGTTCTGGCGGTTAAAAGTCAAAGCATTAAAAGCAACCCTTTCCCTCAAGAACATGAAGTTCTATTACAGGATAATGTAACATTTAAGAACAGATTGTATTGAAAGTCTTAAGGCTTAAAACTGCATTCAGATTCTTGGGACACACTGTATATGATTCAATTATGTGATGAATTGAAGAGCAGAGAAAGAACACAAATAGATGAGTATCAAAAATGTCTTCCTCTAGGGGTAACTCATGAACTAAGCCTGAAGGAAACTAGTTATTCTAAGAAAAAGAGACCAGGAGCAAGTGCATTCTAGGCATGGAGGAAAGCCTGTGCAACGGTGCTTTTGGCTGAGACAATGACAATTTAATGCCAGATTATTAAGGGCTTTAAATGACAATCTGAGAAGCTTCTATTCTTCATATAATGTGAAGCCACTGATAATCTTAATCAAGGGAGTGACGTCAGATTTGTCCTTCAGGATGGACTGAAAAGGGGAGAGAATGGAAGGTAGGAATCAAAGTAGAAAGCTGCTGAAAAATAATCCAAATACAAGATGATGAGGGTCTGAACTAAGATGGTGGTCGTATGAGCAGAGAGAAAGGTACAAATGAGAGAGGCATTATGGAGACAGTATCATTGAGATTTGGGTATTAACTAAAGACAGGAAAAATAGAGAATGTGTGCAAGGTTAGAAACCTGGGCAATATATATGTTTTCTCATAAATCAGTGACAAAGGATCTCCATGTATTGGGGGCCTTCCTCACATATTCCTGATACCACAAAGATAGCAGGGAAAGGGACGGCTTGGTGGCACAGTGAATAGAACACTGTCCCTGGAGTCAGGAAGACCTGAGTTCAAATCTGCCTCAAACACTTAACACTTACTAGCCGTGTGACCTTGAGCAAATCACTTAACCCCAATTGCCCTGCCTTCCTCCCTCCAAAAAGAAAAAAGATAGCAGGGGAAGCATACTGGTTGTCCAATAGTCATCACTAACTCTTACAACATCAGTAGCCTATCCTTTGTTGCTCTAATGTTTTTTTCCCTATACCACTCCTCTTTCATGTTTCCTTCTTTTTTAATGGGTTGTAGCCTGCTCATGGGGATTATGTACTATTCCAATAACCTTTGGGTTATCCATGAGTTTCCATGAGTCACAGATATACAATAACACCAACAGAACACACACATACACACATCTGTGTATCTATACATGTATGAATTAAAGACATAGTTCTTGGCTTCAATTAAAAGCTTAGAATCATGAAAAGAACATTGTCATTTCCCAAAGACAATCCAATTTGCTCTCTTTCTCTGCTTCAATTCTAGGACCAAACCACTGTCTTTTTGTAGGGTTTGTCTAAAATATGTATTCTAATGAATGAGCTCTATGGGTTGTCCCTTCATCTGTAAACCACAGCCTGAACAATAGGCATTCTTTAATCACTTTGGTTTTTTCCAGAATTAATTAGTCTAAACTTTTAAAAGAATGAGTTAATAACCTAGGATTCACAGATCATCAGAGGGTGTGTGGATGGATTTTAGGGGTGAGGCAATTAACTGGAAAGGAGGAGGAAAAATGACATTTTTATTTCAATACAATTCATTCCTTTTGTAATCCTATGTGTTTTATGCATTCAAGCGCATTATTCTGAGAAGGGGTCCATTGACATCCCCAGAGTGCAAAAAGGTCCATGGCATGCACGTGTGCATGCATGCATATATATACACACACACAGAGTGAAAAAAAAAACTCCACTTTAGGATGATTATTAATTTCATTTTGGAGACTCTGCAAACTTCCAGTGCTTAATGTCATACACATGATGTTATTCCCAAACAGAAGTAGTCTAGAGGACATCACCATCTTTGTAGAATCCCCCTTCAACCTAACCTGGGCATTGGATCTCCTCCAAGATAGCATGAAGCAGGTATGGTGGGGTACATCTTTCTGTTTGATGCCTTTCTTGATTTTTCTGATCAAAGTATCATTAAAGGAAATCATCTTTATTATTATATTTTTCAAAGAATATTGTATAATGTTGGCATATATATGCATTTGTGCATGTATACATGTTTATATATACACAAATACATTAATATACATAGAAATATATATGTAGAAATATATGTGGCATACATAAATATAGAAAACATACACACATATATTCTAACTTTGTTGGAAGAGAGCCTTAAAAGAGAAATTTTCCTCTATGACATTAAAATGCTATTTCATAATCAACAAATAGTGAATCTTGTGAATGCTATAAGCTCTACTTCTATCAGGTATTGTTGTGATAACTAAGAAATGGTCTACCATGAGAGACTTCTTGGGAATGCATGTCTTCTAAAATCCTCACTGTATGTATATATTGTTTAGTTGTTCAGTCATGTCTGACTCTTTGTGACCTTGTGGAGTATAGCATGTCAGTTCTGTCCATGCGTTTTGTTGTAACTGTGGTGGTGGTGATGGTTTGTTTGTTTTGCCAAAAGTACTGGAGTACTTTGCCATTTCCTCCTCCAATGGATCGAGGTAAACATGGTTAAGTGACTTGCTCAGTGTCATGCAGTCTGTCTGATACCAGATTTGAACCCAGGTTTTCTTGACTCTAGACTTTGTGCTCTATCCACTAGATTACCTAGCAGTTATACATGTATAGTATTGTCATTAAATATCTATGTAAATGTCAAAGTATATCTATGTATGCGTAATCAACAGCAAGCAGGTATTTAAGTGCCTACTACGTACCAAGCATACGTGCAGGGAATAGAAATATGGTAGACAGTACCTACCCTCAAGGAAATTTACATTCTAATAAGGAAAGATAACAATTAAAAGTAAACTGAAAGTGGGAAGGGTAGGAGAGGAGGCATCCCTGCATCAAAGCATTTTAGAGAAAATCCATTGTGTTAATTCTGGAGAGAAATAAAGATATGATTGACCTGGGTGTCCTTCTTAAAATGGGGGTTCTGGGAGGAACCAGCAATTTAGAGTTATAAGCTGCAGGCAAGTGGTAATTCTAGTGTGAGAAGTCTAAGGAAGGTGTGGCTTCTGCAGTATACATGGCACAGTAAGTCTGGAGGGTCAGGAGTATGACCTGGAGAGGAATGAAGACCATGTTTTCTTTCCATTTTAATCAATCTTCTCTGTATCCTCTTCTTTTGGTAATAATGTCAGATTTCTTCCTATCATAACTGGAATCTTGTCCTCTTCCTCCCTCCTATTTTAGTCCATCTAAAAGCATGTTTACTTGTAGGACAGTTAAAAAGCTTTCATTCTTAGCACCCATTTTTTTCCACCGACATTATCACCACAGAAATGAGGGCCTTTTTTGGCCCTTTGGTGCATGGGCTTCCCAAATCTAAAGAATTTTCTACCAAATGACCAGAAAAAAAACTTCCTTTCCTAAATTAGTCTTAGGATAATAAGTACATAGATTTAAAGCCAAAAGGGACCTTCAAGGCCAATGATTTCAATCCCCTTGACTTGGTTGGTGATGGTGATTTGGGGTTTGTTTTGTTGTGTTTCTTTTATTTTGTTTGTCTTTTGTAGTGGAAATCAATCATGTGCCCTTTTTTCAAGTACATTTTGTATGGTCTGCCATAGAGTTGGCACCAGTGGGGGCTTGAGTCAAGATTTGGATAGGTGATAAATGAAAACAGCACACAAAACCCTGTAAGAATTAAAGGGTCACAGAATCACACAAGGACCTGTGCCCAGAACTGCATTCATCTTTCCAACATTTGTCAATATTTAGATGAAGCAACGTATTTTTTTAAAGAGAATAATGATATCTGCAACTATTCCTGGGGGTATCTTAATAACAAAATTATTCCTGTAATACCAAGGTGTTTTGTAACTTCTGCAGTGCTTGCTCGAAGGCAGGGGAGATGGAGGGAGAGGTGACACATCATAAAGTCATTATATGCCTCTGCTCCCTACCCCCCATCCTCCCTACATAGCAAGGCTATTTCTAAAACATAAGAATTGGGAGGGGTGGAAAGGGAAGCCCTTACATGCTTTTGCTTAGAGGCCCAAAATTTAATCTTTTGTTAATGCTTGGTGACAGTTCTATGGCATTTGGGGGATGTTCCCACCCACCCGAATCCAAATTGAATAGAATTTCACTGGAATTCATCATTGAAGCAACACAATCTTCTCCAAAATGTCAAGGCACAAAAGAAAAAGGAAACAAACAAATGAGTTTAGCATTAGGCATTGAATACAGAATAAAAAATGTGGAGGAGGGAGGGTTGGGGCATTTTAGAGTAGGAAAAGCTAAGTTAAAACAACCAGTTATAGTTTTTTTTTTCTTTAATCAAAGTCATTCATTATTAAACAGTGAATAATCAATTAGTTTAAGTCAACAAACATGCATTAAATACCAAGTATAAGACAAATACTATATTGGGTACTAGTAAGAAGGCACCTCAGTATTTTTGGCCAAAGAGAACAATCTTTGCAGTGGAAAAGACAAAACAAAAAATGGTAGACAGAAAGTTCATATCCAAGATAAATAAGGAACTACTAAGAGTATCTACCCTTAAAGATTCATCACCTAGTCAGATGAACTGCATCAAGGGAAGGAAAGAGCAGGTATATATAACGACTGAATCACCATATCAATCATAATTGAATCAACCATAATTGAAATACCATGAATTCGATTCTGGGAAGATGGTAGAGCAGGTCAGAAATTTCCAGGTTGTCCAGATTTCCTCCACAAACAGATGGAAAATAACCATAAAATGAATGTAAAGCAGCAAAAGTAAAGGCGTGAAGCAGTTGTTCTCCAAAAATAATTTGAAAGGCTCTCAGAAAAGACTGGACCCTCTGGGGCCTGAGTGAAGAGTAGACACCTCCAGGCTCTTTCCACTAAATCAACAAACAGCTGTGCCCTGGGGGGGGGGGGGTGGACACAGCTCCTCAGGCCTTAAGAAATTTCACCTCTCTTTGTTTCAGGTACTTAGGAGGGTGGGCAGGGAGGAATAAAATGTTATTTTTTTTTTTAAAGAAAAGAAATGTCATCTCTTTCACCACACAAACTTTCATTTATGGAAGAGAAGATGGCTGAGTGGGGAAAGATTGAAGGTCCCTCCCATCCTAGCCCCATTACTTCTGGAAGCCAGGCCTAGTAGCTGACCAGAGGTGATCCCTGGCTGTGGGCACTGCAGGAAGAAAGAGCTTTCTGGTGACTGTGTACCTGGGTCACTAATCGTAGCTTAGGGGAAGGGAGGAGTACCTGAGGTTAAGACAGAAATCAGAGAACAACAGTAAGGAGGGCCTGAAGCTGAGGGTAACTTTGTTCACAACTCGGGATTAAAATGTAATAATGGTAATAATAATAATAATAAATACTATTAAATAATAATAAGAAGAAGAAAGAATTAGAAGAGAGGACATGTCCCAATTTTCAAAAAGATGAGTCTATAATGTGAAAATATGTTTAATAAAAAATCTACATATAGAACCGATATCAGATCTTGAGGAGGCAGGAGGAGAGGAAGGCAGAGAAAATTTTAAACTTACAGAAGTGAATGTCAAAAACTAAAAATAAGTAAATTAATTTAAAAAACACACACAAAGAGGTGACTCTATAAGCCAGTTTGGAATCCTGGGGATAATTTAGAACAGATCAATAGAAAGATGGTTAACAAACATCTGAAGGAGGGAATGTTTATCACCAAGAGCCAACATGGGTCCATAAAGAACAGGTCTAAACTCATTTTTTTTGGACAGGGTTACTAAATGGACAAATTAGGGAATTGTTGCCACTACAGTTTATCTAGATTTTAGCCATGTATCTGATCATGTCTTTTATTCTTTAGAAAAGAGATGGACAACTCTGGCTTAGATGATAGTACAATTTGAACTAATAGAATGGCTGGTTCAAAGAATAATCATTAACGGTTTGATGTCAGTTTAGAAGGAGGTCTCTCATGGAATGCCCCTCAGGATCAAGACTTGGCCCACTGCTGTCTCATTTTAAATCAAGGACTTTGGTGGGAGAATAAAAGGCATCTGCATCAAATTTTCAGGTCACACAAAATTGGGAGGGATAACTAATATATGAGATGATTAATTAATGAGAAGATGAATGATCCCAAAACAGTTGTGATAGGGAAGAGTAATGGAATGATTCTAACAAATGACTATAAAGTCATTTATGTAGGTTCAATAAGTGAACTTCTCAAGGTCAACATAGGAGAAGCATCATTAGAAAACTTTTTAACTGAAAAAAGCTGGAGGTTTTAGTTAATGCCAAGTTCATTGAGTTAGTAATTTTATAGGATAGGGATAGGAACTGGATGTTTAATTTCTTTGATATAAGACAACTCAGTGAGAAAACTCCCTTGTCCCATCCAGTTTGCCCGACTCCTATTCACACATGGGAGCTAGATTGGGGTCTCAATTCAGTGAGCTTGAGCCTGAGCTCCCAGTTAGTTGCCTTTTGTACTTCTTTCCCTGCTTGTAAGTGACCAAACAATGATACCAAGATGGACATTTCCTGCCTTAGAGACACTCTTGAATTGGAAAAGCTCCTGGGTCCTTCATTTGCTCCCAATTACACCACAGGAATTATCCACTCACCCACCCACCCACCTTCACCTATTACAGTTTTTCTTAGAGGAAAAGATAACCCCTGAACAGAAGAGCCTAAGTCTTAGGTTGGGCTTACCAAAAGATACCAACCATCGGTGATAAAGTACAGAGCCAAGACAAAGATGACATGTCAATTCAGTAGTATTGTGAAATACTTCATATTTGAATGTTTAAGTTTCAATCTCACTGAAGAAGAAAATAATCATTTTGAGCTACTGTTTCATATTTAAGTCCTTAAGCATGTTTATGGGTAAGTCTTTTAAGTACTTTGTTTGGGGGAAAACTGTCCTGTTCCTGATTTATATTGTGCATTGAGTACCTTCATAAAACCTTTTGGGGAAAACATAAGTACAGACAAAATTAAATATTAAATGATTTCCCTAGGGTTCAAGGGTAGGGACTTGAAGAAACAGAGTTTGGGAAGGGGAAAAGGGAGGAATTTTTTTAAAAATAAAAGCTTTCTTTGAGGTTCAATCTCTTCCTGGCTTGAGTTTCATGGGTCCAGAACTGGGGTGGAGAAAGTAGAGGGAAAGAGCAAACACTACAGCCTCTTCCCCCTCCCTGGGAATGTCCAGTATTAACAACAATTCCGTGTTTTAGCAGTTTGAAAGGACTTCTATCCCCCACACCTTTACAAACTTCAGATGTAGCCATTCAGAGTCTTAAACATTATAATTTATCAACTGTATTGGAATGCTTGATTGATCGAGATTACTTTATTTAACCCACAGCTATTTATGCTGACTGTCTCCGTCTCTGTCTTTCTGTTTCTCTGTCTGTCTGTCTCTTTCCGTGTCTCTGTCTATCTCTATACACACACACACATACATATATGAGAAAGTGAGGTGCAGGCATGAGGGTAGATATGAGGGGGGACAGAGAAATCAGGAAAAAACTTATATAAGAATTAACACTTACCTGGACTTTGAAAAAAGGCAGGAATTCTAAGAGACAGAAATTAGAAGGGAAAGCCTTCCAGGCACAGGGGACAGATTATATACAGGCACAGAGATTTGAGAGGAAAATGTTTTATATAGGGAACAGCAAATATGCAAGTTTTGAGGGAGCATAGAATTTTATGAAATGGACTAATTTTAGGTAAAGTATCTACTTTGCTCTATTTGGAGGGTAGAATGCTGAAAGTGAAAAGAAAGACAACTTGAGGTGGGGAGGTGGCTAGGATAAACCATTTCAATGTCTTTGAGGTATGACTCAAGCAAGTTTGGTTAACATAATTGTCTCTTCACAACAGTAGCAAGTATAGGGTAAGAAAGGCTGGTGAGGGTTTTTGTGGTGGGAACACCCAAAATTTCATATTGTTTCCCAAAGTTTATTAGAACCATCTGAATCTTCAGAGTGTGTAAAATTGGGTTATAAGTCTCATAAAGTAACCCACCATGGCAAATGCCTAGTATTTCCTAATAAATGCCTAGGAAAGAAAGAGTGACTCAAACAAACAAGGTAGAAGATTTGGAAGTTTCAACTGCCACAATTAGGCTCTGAAAATAACAATTGTGCCTTTGTTGTTGTTGGGTGTTTGTTTTTTTTTTTTTTTTCAAAAATGATTTTTAAAACAAACTTTAAAAAATATGCAATTCAAATACATATTTCAATAAATCAGGTTAGATCTATAGGAAATAGGTACATAATTCTCAATTTGAAAAATGCTTTATTGGATTTCCCTGGTATCTGATTTTATTTTATCAAAAATATAAGAGAAAGGAGCTTCTCAATATGAGCAAGAGGAAGAAATAGAAATCTTCCCCACAGTATAAAATACCCCTTACCCTGGCATTTTAAAAGTCCTGTATAGTCTGGTAGCAACCTAACTTTCCAGCTTTATTTCATTCTTCTGCCCTTCAGGCACTCTAAATTATAGTCAAGTTACTACTATTACTACTACTACTACTAATGATAATAATAATAATTGACATTTCTATAACACTGGCTATGTGCCAAGCAGTGTGTTAAGCATTTTACAAATATTATTTCATTTGATCCTCACAACCACCCTGGAAAATAGATACTGTTATTATTGTCTTCATTTTACAGATTAGGAAATTGAGGCAAACAGGTTGATTCACCCACAGTCCCATAGCTAATAAGTAAGTATCTGAGGTCAGACTTGAACTCAGTTCTTCCTGACTCGGACCCAGCTTTTTATCCACTGTAACACCTAGCTGCCCAAATCAGATGACTAATGATTTTTTCAGGGCAGCTAGGTGGCACAGTGGATAGACAGGAGTAGTTTGGCACATTATTGACCAATGTAGGTATGTCAACCCCATAAAGAATCCTTATGTTGTTTGGAGCTAATGTTTCTTGGAGGGTTTTTTGTTTGTTTTGGTTTGGCTGTGGCCCTTTTAAAATTCAAACATATGATTTCAGTTTACAATATGTGTTTTTTCTTCTTTTTCTATTCTATATTTGTGAGTATAAAATAAAATTTAAATCCAAAAATATTTGAATACATTTAAATAAATTTAAATTTAAATAAGTTTAAAAATAAATATTTTTTTAAAGATCTAAAAAATGAAATTCAAAAATACAATGCTGGGGATCAAGATTGGTGGTCACAAATTCAATTCAATTAAATAAGCATCAGCAAATGTTATTAAGTACAGCCATGGAGAGGTGGAGAGACAGCTAACCTTAGAGGAAGGAAGACCAAGGTTCAAATCCCAGCTCTGTCCCTTATTGACTGAAGGCTGCTTTTGCTTGGCATATCCCTGCGTGGCACCATCATATCATCAGAAGGCCCAGTGATGCTGCTGATTAGACTTTCAGTTCACTCCAACATTCTGCTCTACTTCCACAAAGTACCTTCCCCTACTCTCCAATTCCCCTTTATTATTATTTTTTTTTTTGCCTTTTGGAGGGCAATTGGGGTTAAGTAACTTGCCCAAGGTTACATGGCTAGTTTTATTTCTGCTTTTGTTTTTATTTTTGTTTTTTGGGTGTTAAGTCTCTGAGGCCGAAACTCAGGTCCTCCTGACTCCAGGGCTGGCCCTTTACTCACTGTGCCACCTAGCCTCCCCTTCCCCTTTATTTTTTATCTATGTTTCCCTATTAAACTCTAGTGCAGGTAATTTGGCTCTAAAGATAGAGCACTAGGCCTGGAGTTCAGAAGACCTGAGTTCAAATCTGTCCTCAGACACTTACCAGATCTGTGATTCTGGGGAAAGTCACTTAACCTTGTTTGTCTTAGTTTCCTAATCTTTAAAATGATCTGGAAAAGGTAATGGTAAATCACTTTAGTATCTTTGCCAAGAAAACCCCAGTTGTACATGACTGAACAATAACAGCAACGACAAAATTAAACTATAAGCTCTTTGAGACTGGAGACCATCTTATTTTGTTGTTTTCCCATCACAGAGCATGGTATGTGGTAGGTAGGGGAGGGAATATGTATTTACTAAGCACTTAACCATGTGCCAAGTGCTGTGCTAAACATCACACAAATATTATCTTATTTGATCCTTGCAGCAACAACCCTGGGAGGTAGATCCTATTATTATACCCATTTTAAAGATAAGGAAATAGAGGCAGAGAGAAGTTAAGTGACTTGCTGTAATATAATGCCAAGGAAAGGCAACTTCCCAAGGTTCAGAATACCAGCATAGGTGCTCTCCATTTTATTCAGTGACAAACCAAGAGCAGAGAAGGTCAAAACATGACATCATTCAAAATACAGCATTTACTAAGCATGATTAAATAATCTCCAAGTACTATCCCACCCCAGGACCTTCCAATCATTCAATCAATTACAAAGTCCCTGTTCTAAATACTTCTCCACCCCTAGGCTGTACCTTCATTTAGTCCACCACAAAGCCTCTCTTCTCAAATGGAGATTAGTTTCCAATCTAAGTAAAGTACATTCATTTCTCAACCATAAAACACAAAAAGGTCAAAAGTTCCCCACCCCTGGATCACAATTGAATCTACCCCAGAGTTACATCAAGTTTAAGCACAGCACTTAATACCCAAATGGAGGTCTTTTCTTCATCTTGACAAGAGGCAAGTTCTCAGCAATCTTAGTTCCTGGGGAGACAAGGCTTACCAAGGCCACAGGATACATTGCCAGTCCCTTCATTAATTCATCCTCTGTCTGTAGAACAGTCCTAGAACCCCTGAAAACATTAGCAAAACCCTCTCCCAGGATTTCTGTAAACATACAACAAGAAAATCCTTCTTCAGGGCTTCTGAACCAACAGAAAGGTTCCCAGACCCCTGCAACAACAGCACTGTCCTTCACCAGTGGACAGTATTCATTCTGTCTGCAGGACAGTCTCCAGACCTCTGCAACAACAGCACTGTCCTTCACCAGTGGACAGTATTCACTCTCTGTCTGCAAGACAGTCTCAGGGCTTCTTAACCAAAAGCCAGGTTCCAGGACTTCTTCAACAACAGGACTGTCTTTCACCAGTGGACAAATCTGGCAAAAGAACATCAAAACAGACAGACAAAGTACCAGCAAAACAGCCATGTCTCCTCAGTCCTTGGCAGCTCCGGGGGCAGGTCTCAAAAGTCCAGGGCGATTCAAAGTGTCCCCCAGCAATCCTTCTCAGTCTCTCTCTCTGCCTCCACGAGGTGCTGCTTCCAAAAAGTTCTTCTGCCTCTCTCTTGTCTCTCCAAATCTGCGTCACCAGCTCCTCCCAGTTCAGGACATTCTTTTCACATCAACAAGTCCATCCCACAGATGGGATTAACAAGCTCTGGGTTTTAACACAATCATTTTGAAAACCAAGCCAATACAGGGGAATCTTTAATTGCCATTACTATCACACTTGCCCAGGGTCACACAGCTAGTATGTCTGAGACCAGATTTGAACTCAGGTCTTCCTGACTCCAAGTCCAGTGCTTTCCACCCACTGTCCTAGCTGCTCTCATCTATCAGTTATTTGTCTATCTGTCTGCATTTCTATCACATCTATCTAACTTTGTGATCCTGGGCAAGTTATTTACTGTCCCAAGGTCCCAGGAAACTTTCTAAAGCTGTCAGTTGAAGAGCCCATATGATTCCAAAGTCACAGAGGTAGTTTGCTTCCCACTGTTTCTCATACTAATGAAACCATGTCTAATTCTGTTTGCTTTAATTCTATGAACTGTCCTGAGCACCAGAGATACAAAGAAACACTGCACAATGCAAAATAAATAAATGATGCTGCATTTAGAATCAGAACATCTAGGTGCAAATATCCTGATCCTGAGTCCTTTGCCAGGGAAACTTGATGCAAAACTCAGTTCTTCATTTTGAAATAAAAGGGTTGAAATAGATTTCTTCTGAGGCCCCACACCTATCCAAAATTATAATTCTACTTTACTGTGAGTATTATGAGGATTAAAAGAACAATCATCATCCTATTAGGTCCCTACTCTAACAAACTGAGCCAACCAGCAATGTTACCAAAGTCACATTTTTTATATGATGGATTAAAGACAATACAGTTTTTATAAAGGTTCTTTTTTAGGAACAGATAATATTTGAGCTACTAGGAGAATTCACCTCAAAAATCAGACTCTACAGGCAACATAGTTGTGGAGTGGACAGTGTTTAGATTTGGAGTAAGAGGATTAGCAATTGCATGCTGCTTCTGTCATTTACTAGGCATATTTTCCAAAGATCACATGATCATCAATATAGAACTAGAAGACATCTCAAGGCTCCTCTCCTTTTCCTCATGTTATCAGTAAGGAAACAGACCCAGGGCATTTTGTACAAGGTCAATGAAAGACAAACAACAGCAGCAACCATCTAGTAGATGTCAAAGACAGAATTTGAACCCAGATCCCCCAACTCATAGCTAGTCCTCTTTCCACCACACTTCCTTTTATGACTTTAGTCAAATCATAAGACTCATTATTCCAGTAGCCTCATTTACAGAGAAGGAAATCAAGGTTACTTAACTATTCTTGTTAGTAAAGCAAGGAATATTACTTAAATTGATTTTTAGACACATGACCATCCCAGAGAGACTATTCTCCAAATTTCTTCATTATGGAGCAGGTAATTTTGAAGATTCTATCAGAAAACTCTTGGACCAGGCTTTCTGCAATAACTTGTAACAAGTATATATAGATATATGCATATGTATACCTATATGCATATATACATACGCATGTACATACATAAATACACACACATATCTATGTATCTATATGTATGTGTATATATACATACATATATACATACACACACACACATATACCAGAAATCCTTGTACTACATAGATTCTCCAAGGATTTTCAGTTTTATACTTACCTTTTTAGCACTGGTAAGTATATGGGACAGAACCTGCTATGTTCTCATGGTTGGTGTGTGGAAACGAGTAACATGTTTTAGTATGCTTAGGGTTTTTGTCAAATATTCTTTGCCTCAGATATCTCGTGTGCCTGAAATATATTCCCTGTTATCCTCCACCTCACAGAATTCCTCTCTTCTTTAGGACTTGACTCCAATGTGCAGGGAGATGTGCTCATACCAGATGTGCCCTTGAATATGGGGTTGCCATGCAGCCTTTAGGGGTAGTCTTTGAGGCTGAGGGAGAAAGGCAGGGCTGGTGCTTTGGGTCTCCTCTCCTCTTCATTTTACAGAGGTGCTCCAGAGCTTAACATTCCTCCTCTCTTTATCAGTGTTTACAGAGAAGAAAAGAAGGATGGGAGACTGATTATCATAGGGAGAGAAGGTTGGAGCATCTCACTCTAAGTAACCTAGAGTTTAAATCTAAAGCACCTTTACTGAGGGGGGAGGACAAAGCCAGAGGAATTGAGGAGAGGAAGGGGAAGAGGGGAGCCTGGGGTCTCTTCCGCTTTGGGAGAACAGCAAATGGCATCCATGGTTGCCTCTGCCTATCTGATCTAGTTTTGTGAAAAATGTATGTTTGACCTAAATTCCACATTTTATTTTGTTTTTCATAAAACAATTCTTTTAAAAGCTAAAAAAAAGACTTGACTCAAGCACCATTGTTTGTATGAAGTCTTGATTCCAACAACGCCAGATTCTAATGTTCTCCCTTTCTAATTACCTCACATTTAACTTCCCTCTATAATGTATATAGACATTATATATACACAGATATATATTGATACATTAATATTATGGTAATTAAAATAATTATTAATGTAAAACATTGAAATGTTACCTATACACATATACACACATGTGTATATGTACATATGCACATGCATATATATATAGGCATATATTATGTTCCATTGCAGCAGAGATTGTGTTTCATTCTTTGTATTTCTATCCCTAGGGCATAATGTAGCATCTGGTACATAGTAGACATTTAATAAATGTTTTTTTGAATTCATGATTGATTATCTTCTCTGACCTTGGAAGTAGAGTTGAATTGTTCCTCAAAGAAGATCTATTAAAAATGGATGATATCACCTCTCACCTCCCACACTCATTCAGCAACCCACACATTCATTTTGGAAGAAAAAAAAATTCAAGTATCATTGTGAGAAGGGCATGGAACCTTAGCCAAGTTCTTTGTTTGTTTTTGTTTTATTTTTTCACTAGGTCCCAGTTTCTTCAACTCTTAAAAACAAAAGGTGAGGGGGTTGCCATATATGACTTTGAAGGTCTCTCCCAGCTCTAAATCAGCAAATGAGTCATATACTATTCCCCTAGTTCTCCTAAGTGAGCAATGACATTTGCCAGATGAATTTCTTCTTCTATATAAATGAATAAAATAATGCTTCAACCACCTTCCTCACTAGATTGAAGTCAGAGAAGTATTTGTTTTAACTTGAAATTCTCTCCATGAAAGTCAGTTTCTGCCATAGGCAGGGAACAATTATTATTTCTAACCATAGGATCAAAGATTAAGGGCTAGAAAGGACCATAGAACCCTCACTTTAGAAGTGAGGAAACTGACACCCAGAAAGGTCAAGTGACTTGCCCAAGGTAACATAAGTAATATGTAGCAGAAGTGGAATTCAAAATTAATTCCTTTAAGTCCAAATAAATGCATTTTCCTCAGATATCAACATTTTTCCTATCATCAACTTTGAATGTTGAAGGTGCTAAGCAATCACAATCATATATATATATATATATATATATACTCAATATTTTCCACGCATATCACTTCTTAGACTAATTCTCTACTAAAATGGGCTCTGAAAAGTGCCTGGCTAGGATGTTTGAAGTAGTTCTACCTCTCAAACACCCCAAATGGAATCCCAATAGCTCTTGGGAATGTAAATCTAAGATCAGTTAATAACAAATAGGTAAGATGGTACATACTCCAAGAGAACATTCATCTAAGATTTTCCCTTTCCCTATGCCCTCCAAGTAAAATGTGGTAGAGGTGATTTACTAGCCACTCTCATGTCCAGATCAGCTATTATGAGGCCTCTTTCAGAAGTTCAGCTTCCACTTAATCTGTCCTATCACAAAGTACAATTTCATACAAATGCAGGTCCCTAGTTTTCTTATAGGTGGTACAGTGGATAGAGCTCCAGGTTTAGACTCATGAAGACTCATTTTCTTGAGTTCAAATCTTGTCTCATACATTATCTAGCTCTGTGACCCTGGGCATGTCACTTAATCCTGTTTGCCTCAGTTTCCTCATTTGTAAAATAAGCTAGAGAAGGAAATGGCAGACCCCTCCAGGATTTTTGCCCAAGAAAACCCCTAACAGATTCTCAAAGAGTCAATTGTGAGTGAAACAAGTGAACAACAAGCTTGTTTATACTATAAACATTGATACTATTGTTTGTGTTATAATTCTGGTTACACAATCATAGCCTCTGAATTGTCAGTTTTCAACCGGCTCTTTAGGTTATTTCACAACTCCTCAAGTTAAAGAAGAAATCAAAAAATCTCTTACTGGCAAAACTAAAACAAGGGATGCTTTTTTTTGGTTTATAATCTCAATGAATAGAAAATGTTCTCAGAGCAAATTGTCTTGACATCTTTTTAACATTTATCCTATCCTAATTTGTGTTTTAGACCATTTTCTACATAATTATTTCCCGTTAGAATATAATTTCCATGGGTACAAAGATCATATGGTATTTAAATATATTTTGTATGCATATATTGTCTTCTCTTATAGAAAGTAAGCTCCTTGAGGACAAGGAATTGTTTCATTTTTTGTGTTTTTGTAACACTAGCACCTACTACAGTGTCTGACACATAGCAAACAATAAATATTTGCACACTCATCCATTATCATGTAATATTCTTGAGTATATGACCCTGGACAAGTCCCTTAACCCTATTTGCCTCAGTTTCCTCATCTGTAAAAAAATGGCAAACCACTCAGTATCATTGCCAAGACAGTGCTAAATTGTCATTTCAACCCCACCCAACTCCTCTGATATCAACCCTCTTCTCTGCACTCATTCAAGCCACTGCTCCTATTCAGTTCCTTTTTTACCCCTACCTTAGACTATAGCAATGGCCTTCCAATTGTCTTCCTTGCTTCTCCATTCCATCCTCCAAAATTATTTTCCTGAAGTATAGATCTGACCATGTCAACTCCCTACTCAATAAACTTAAGTAGATCTTTATTAACTCTAGTACAAATATCATTTCATTTGTATCTCATACTTTTTATTTTCTATTTTTAAGATGTATAATGACCATGATTATTGGTAGATACAATGACATATGTTTTTATATTTTCTATAATTATATTTTGTATAATTTTAAAATAAGCAGATATACACATATATATGAGCATAATCAAAGCTTTTTTTTTTTTTACTGATGGGGTCTGTGATCAATAAAGTTTGTTTCTGCACTTCCACAAGCAGAACTCAATGAAAACATCAACATTTAGCATAAAAATAGAGTGAAATCCATCATGTTCTAGGTTTTTTTTTTTGGGGGGGGGGTCAGGGAGAAATTTCATATACCTTTTCCACATTTCTTATTGTTCCATAAGATGGAGTAGTAATTTCATAGTTTAATAAAACTCTCTCTCTCTCTCACTCTCGCTCTCTCTCTCCTTTCTCCATACATATGTATGCATATATACATACACATATATACATGTATGTATGATACACACACAATCCTTCTAAACAGAGCCTATTACAAGGTTCAGCTGAAACTTATTTGATTCTCTCATTAACATGCGTGATAAAAGAGGCCAGAAACAGAACTCTAAAACTCTTTTATCTTCATAGACTAAAAAGTTTGGATGTTTCTGCACTTCCACAAGCAGAACTCAATGAAAACATCAACATTTAGAATTAAAATAGAGTGAAATCCATCATGTTCTAGGTTTCTTTTTTTTTGTGGGGGGAGGGGAGGTAGGTCAGGGAGGACAAAAATTAAAATATTACTAGCCTTTGTACAGATATCAATTTCCCAAGAGAGAGAAATGAGGACTATTTCCAAAACTGTCAGGTAACAAATGCTGGAAGTTCCAGAGTAAGAAAACTGGAAAATCTTAAATTGCTTCCATTAGATTTTCAATTGACATTTGGTCTATTAATAATAACCTGCAAAGTTGCAGACTTTCCAGCCCTAGTCTTAAGACAGCAGAGGGTTTCCATTAAGTTATGTAGGCTTTGCCATCTAGTGCCACATTCTCACTGGTAACTCTTTTAAACAGGAATAATTATTCTACAGTGTATTTGCAAGCTCCATAGGGCACCAGACACAGCATATGGTTCTCACTCTGATCAACCTACTTTAAAACAACAACAAAAAAACTTTTAAATTAAAGTGCTGTATGGTATAAATTTTCTAAGTAATATTACTGCCTGGGGTATTAAAAAAAAGCCCTATCATTTATGACTAGAAATTTCATATACCTTTTCCACATTTTTTATTGTTCCATAAGATGGAGCAGTAATTTCATAGTTTAATAAAACTCTCTCTCTCTCTCTCTCTCTCTCTCTCTCTCTCTCTCTCTCTCTCTCTCTCTCTCTCTCTCTCTCACTCTCGCTCTCTCTCTCCTTTCTCCATACATATGTATGCATATATACATATACATATATACATGTATGTATGATACACACACAATCCTTCTAAACAGAGCCTATTACAAGGTTCAGCTAAAACTTATTTGATTCTCTCATTAACATGCATGATAAAAGAGGCCAGAAACAGAACTCTAAAACTCTTTTATCTCCAAAGACTAAAAAGATTACATTGCCCATAAGTGATGATTATTTCACTTGCCTTCTAGATTAGGAAGAAAAATAACTATGCATGTGCTTTTGCCCAAACAAACTGTATATACAGATGGGAGAGTAGCAATTCCTTCCAGCAACACTTCTGTCCTTCCTTCAATAAAACAAGCAGTAAGCAGCCAAGACAGGATTTGAACTCAGGTTCTTATACTCCAAAGTTACAACTCAGTATTTATAATTTTATGTAAAATATAATGATTAGCACCCATAATGATTAAGGCCTCTTCCAACCCTAAATCCTAAACCCCATGGTCCTTTAGGGAGATGTAAAAAGCATGGATTAATCCAGTGATATGTAAATAGCAGAGAAATCTAGAATAAAAAAATGAAAAAAAATACTATTCAGAAAACCGACTCATAAGTCTAGAACTGGAGTTCTTCACTGGGCATCCACAGACCCTTGAGGTAGCCATGGATAGATGTCAACGGGTCAATGAATTTGCATAGGAAAAATTACATCTTTATTTCAATATAATTGGTTTCCTTTGGAATTCTATTTTATTTTATGTATTTAAAGACATTATTCTGAGATGTAGTTCACATTTAAGATATAGAAGTAGAAGGCACCCTAGAATTCATCTCACCCAATAATCCTTAACCTAGATTCAGGCAGTCAATCAACAAAGGCCTCTGAGGTAGGCACATTGGCCCTGCTTCAAAGGCCCCTCGTGGCACCTCCCTGTTTGGCTATCTGAGAATGCCCAGGCAAGCCCAGGTTACACTAACAAAGAAGCAAAGAAGTCCATAACACGGAAAACAACAACAACCTGATCTGGTTCAGCTCTCTCATTTTGCTGATGGGAAAAATGAAGGCCAGAGAGGGTAAGTGATTTATCAAAAGTCATACAGGTAGTGAATATGCCAAGATTCAAACGCAGGCTCTTTTTATTGTGCCAGTCACCAGTTCCAACTTAGGTGAAAAGATATAAGGGTTTTCTACCTACAGTGTTGCCAAAAAAGATTTGTAAGAAACTGTTGACCTCAGGAGGCCTTTCCATCCATGTCCTCCAAAGTAATTGGGAACAATTGTGTTTTTCTGTGACTGTTGCTGTATCTGTACATTGTTTCTTAGAGATTAGAGGGAGAGTGGGAGGATGGGAGAGATGGAACCATTTTTTCTTTGTATTTCTTCCTTCTGTAGAACAGTGGTTATAAGCCTGAGGCTCCCATTGATTCAAAAGTCTGTGGGAGATGAAAACAAGACATCATTCCCTTGCACTTCCCACCATGAGTATGAAATGATCTACAATTTAACCTACTGCATCAGTGCTAATGCCTCAATATGTTTTAAATCATCACCGAGCTGTTTTCTAGGACTGTTTCTTCTGGGTCCTGGACTATTAAGCTGATGTTCTGAAAATTCATACTCATTTAATATACTTTAGCACTTTCCCCAAGGGAAAAGATTTTGCTCCAGTTAAATTCAATAGGCTAGATTACTTTTTGCCTGACTGAAATTTCTCAACTGACACTAACCATAAAAAAGAGTTCTTGTTACTGGTGCTTCTCAATAACAAATGTTTTGTCATATCATGCGAAACTGTGAATTAATGCAAGAGTGAATTAATTTTGTCATTCTCATTAATATTATCCTAACCTTTCAATTATTCTATTATTATTTAAAGGTGGTTAAACTCCCCCCTTTCCCCACCCAAGAATTACCTTGAGTTTCATCACATTTAGGGAATGTGTATTGGAAAAGGTTGTATTCACAACTGTAACTAGGGAGAGCTGAACTAACGTGACAAAAATTAGAGGTGAATGACAGCACTTGTATTTGTCAGTAATTAGAAGCTAGTATGGAGTTAGAAGAGTAGTTAGGTAAAATAGGAAGATATAGTACATTATCATTTGCTGGTGTCACATACCACATGATCTGCACTCCTGGCCTTCCCTTGCTCCCTTATCTGGCAACAGTCTCCCCACCTATAGCTTCCAGGTCTCCCAGGGTCTCTGTCTCCCTGCTAACAGGTGATCATACAACCAAAGAATCATAGACATAGAATTGGAAAATACCTTGAGGGCCATTTGTTCAAAACTTTCACTTTATAGATAGGGAAACCGAGGACCAAGGAGGTGGCATATCTTACCCAAGGTTGGACAGTTCTCTGGAGTCTCTCCCCACAGAACCTTTATCCTTAGAGGTTTTCCCCATCCCCAACTGAACTGTCTTAATATTTACATTTTAGGGTATATTTTCTCCTGCATGTCGTGGGCATATTTCATATTTCAAGCTTGCCCCAAGTCCCAGGATTGCTAGTTACTACTCTGGTGGGACTAGAGGTTAACCTAGATTTGAAAAGTTCAAGAGGAGAGGGAAAAACAAACTCACAACACAGAAGATATGGAGACAGGGATGAGTCTGGCAATGTATAGAGAGGGTGGCATGGTGGTGGCAAAGGTATCAAAGGAGGCAAAAGTGAAAAAATAAAAATATTGACACCAGGTCATTCTCATTTCATGCTGATACTATGGTACTGAATATCTTGATTTAAAAAAAAATCTAGAAGAACATAAGCTCCTTGAGGACAAGGTTTGCCTCATTTTTATATTTTATATCACCATCCTATAGCCTAATACCTGGCACACAATAGGTAGTTAATAAATGCCTAATAAATGCTTAACCAAAGAATTAAAAATCTTAGGTGCCCAAATTCTGTTCAGTTTCTTTCTGCTACCAATTATCATAAAGGGTTTGGAGTATAGTACAAAGTTGATGAACTACATATGTTCAGAGCCACAAATCCAGCAGGATCAGCTGTCCCTTCAGCTGTTGTGCTCACTTGTTTCTAGTTTGCCTATCTTAAATAATAATAATAATAATGTAATGGGAAAATATGTGCTGCAATCTTTTTTTTATTTTTTTGCATTGTGTTTTTGAGTTTCTGGAATTATCCCAAGAACTGTAGAAACCAACACCTACCACTTTTAGATTGATTTATGACTTACAATATTTTTAAAATGTTTGGACAGACATTTAGGTATGGTTTCCAAATATCACTCAAATGGTAAAAATACACACACACATGTGATAGATGTATATAACTATATGTAATATTACTTAAAGCAGAATGACCTTTTTTCATTTAGTAGGAAGAATTCTGAAAAACTTGCATTACTTAAAGATAATTGCATGGAGAGCTGTATTTCATCACCAAGCCTACGTCTCATTCTTCCTTTGGGATTTTAAATACACAGTGCCTTCCCACATTCATTCTTGGCATCCCACTTATTTGTAGATTTTATTCTTCCACTAGGTGTAAAAGATATCCTCAAAGTTCTTGATTTCCCAGACACTTTCTTCAATGACTCCCATTTCATTAGCCTGGCTTGGTGTTCCTCGTGGTAATAGATTGAAACTAGGACAAGGACCTTTAATGACAAGCACCTTTTTCCCCCATCTCAGGTCTGGTTAAACTCCATGGTTTTGTCACATAATTTCATGTCTTTGAAGCCAGCACAGTAAATGCAGTTATTAGTCACTGTGAGTTGTCAAGAGAGGAAGACATTTTTGAGATGGTTTCTTCCCAGGAGCCTGTCTATCTTCACTCTATCACATTTTCAGGATGAAAGATTGGCTGAAAACTGCTTCTTAGAGAAAGTCTGCTTAGTACAAGCTCACTGAAGGACTTGAAAGTGACACTTTGCTATCAAACAACTGTATTTTTTTCCCATCCAGATGTAGAAGCCATCGCATTAAATTGAAAGAAACCACAACTCCAATGTTCCCTCACCTTCCACATAATTTTTCTTACAAATTTAAGGTCAGCCTATGACCTAACATGGAATAAAATGTTTTACAACACAAGGTCAACCCAATGGCTATATAGTTATGCTCTGAACTTTGTCATTACATCCCTAGGGACTTGAGAAATGTCTTATCTTCTTGTAAAAATGTTTTTAATGACAAGAACAGAATTTGATAGCATCAGATATTGTGATAATGTATCAATTACTTTAAGAAAACCAAGATGTAGCTTGATGGGTTTCATTCCCTCTCAACCCCCCCCAAAAAAAAATTCATTTCACTCCCATCACCACCCAAGATATCATCTTTCCTGTCTGGAGAATTCAATCTTTTGATGTCAGAAAATTCCACTCTCCCCACCCCCACCCCTACCCCACGTCCTTCCTGGTAGTTGCCTCAGTTGCTCACTACATCAGAAGCCTGGGCTCTAGACAGTTCTCACTTCATTCCCCAGACTTCTGCTTCCTAGCTACCATTGTCTTCATGCATACGATGCCCACTTCTCCCAACCACCTTCCCCTCAAAAAAACTATACTTTCCTTATCTGAAACAATAATTAAACCCATTTTGACACGACTCCTGAAAAGAACATTTTAATGCTCCCCTATACTCAGCTCATCATTTTTATGCCTTTCTAAACCAAAACACTCCATACTAACCATCATTGCTCTATATATGCTGCCCCCCCCCCATTAGAATGTCAGTTCCTTGAAGGCAAGGATTTTCTTTTTATTTGTATTTTAAAGCATTATTTTTATGCAGAAAAATTAAATAGCTTTCTTATATTTGATCTAGATAGCACATTGAGTAACTTTCTATGTCCCTTGAGACCCCTGACATGACATTTAAATGATTTTCCCCAGAGGTTCTATGGTCCTGGCGCAAAGAAAAACAGAATTTGAAGAAAAAGATCCTGAGCTGGGTTAGGACCGACCTTGATTTGTGTGCATGGGTCCAAGAGGGAGAGGGCGAGTGCTCTAGCCCCACTGGGTCAGTAGAAGTTGTATGTTACATGGCTAATAAGGGGGTGGAATCATTGCATTTGAAAGGTATGTTCTTCCATCTCTGGATATATGATCCTGTTCATTATCTCTACTTTTTTTGTGATGTTCCCCAGGGTAAATTTCAAATCTAAATCTATGATTCAAAAGTTGCCCAGTATAGAGATATTGTCAGAGGCCAAATTCAAACCCAGATCATACTGACCCCACAACCCAACACTCTACTTTCTGTATCATTGTCTCTTCATGTTTCTATGTACTTAATTATGTATAATGAACCACAATTCAAGGATATTTCTTCTTAAATGTCCAACACATTATAGATGACTAAGTTCCCTCAAAGCTTAGTTTAATCTTAAGAACCAAACTATGGTAGAGGTCATCACATTTCTTTTATCTTGGGGCACATGCATGCTATTTTAGAATAATTGAATAAAAATGGTACATATAGCATGCAAACATTTTCTTTTTTTCAGGAAACTCACAGTATTTGTTTAATTTTTTGTAAAATGACCTCATGGCCTCTGATATTCTCTTTCTCTTTTTCAACCTGATAACTGGCTTACGAATGATTCATTTGGAAGAAATGCAAATAGGAACCTGCATTTGTTATGAGTGTCCTCCTGAAACAAGTCTGCAATCCTTTGCTTCACATCTTCTATCAATCTACCATGAGATGCTTGATATACTCCTGAACTCTTTTTGCTTTCCTGATGACTAAATTTGCCCTTCAGTCACATTTGCTCACCAGCAATATTAAATGAATGAGTCGATGTCTTATTGGAAGAAACAGATTGAAAACTTGTGTGTCCTATTGTGTCACATCTGGGTGAAGCCTCCAATGCAATTGTTTTTACTTTCTTTTAATCTTGCAAAGAAATGTAAAAATGGAAGAATGAACCCTGCGTTCAAAGTCATTGTCAGAGACAATGAAGTCATAGGCTTCTGTTTTTAATAACCTCTCACAAGACACAGATCATCATTAATCATAAATGACATACAGATTTTCTTGTTTCAGGCAATGCTAGGGGTCTGAACATTTTAAGTGTCTTATGAATTTGTGCAGACAACTTCTCCCATCATATTGCATGGAAAATGAGTCGTGATGAAAAGATGAAACATTTTAAGCATTTGAAATAACTGAAAATGCAAACACTTTATGACATTTAATGTAATGTATGCCTAATTCTTTGGCTACTGTCATCCAACATAGTACAGTGGGCAAAACACTGAATTCGCAATCAAAAGACCTGACTTCAAATCCCATAAGACCTGAGAAAAATCTGTTAGCTTTTCTAAGTCTCAGTTTCCTCGTATATAAAGTGAGAGGGCTAAACTTGGTAATCTGTAAGGATCTTTCTGGTTATAAATCTATGATCCTATGACCTTTGGTATGTTATCACAAATACATCAATAGACAAACATTTATTCAATGTCTACTGCTTGCTCAGCAATGTGAGGGTTACAAAGTTTTATAAGAAAAAGTCTCAAAACAGCTGGGTAAGAAATAGAAAAAAATAATAATAAACAAATCCTTCTTGATTTTTAAAACATTAACCATTTTGGTGATTATCCCAAGACTAAATGTATCAATTTATTTCCTTTGAAGTCTATGAATACATACATAATTATATATGTGTGTTTATTTCTTTGTACATATATACACACATATATCCATGTACACAATGATACTTATGTGTACTATATACATGTGTATAGGTAGCTATATGCATTATGTACTGGGTACATATATACATACATGTATACACATACATACAATGTATATGTATACACAGAGGTTTTATACATATAGTTATTTATATGTATACTTCATTTTTTTAATATATAACTATGTTTCAACATAATTGGTCTCCTTTGTAATTCAATACATTTTATTTTATGTATTTAAAAAACACTATTCTGAGAAGGAATTCATAGACTTTGCCAAATAATCAATGGGACCCAAAAAGGTTAAGAACTCCTAATATAGAGCTGAAATAACCTTCAATAATATTTGATTCACTCCATCTGAAATCGCTGTCTTATATTTGCTTAGATTTTATTGTTTTCATGCTAGTCATTGTCCAGCATTCCCTCCTCCCAATATAGATTAAACAGATATGGTATTCAAACCTGGCTTCTCTCATGCCAAATCTATTAATTTTCCATTTTGTTTTTCTCTTCAAGGTATGTTACCAGGTAGAGAGACAGGAAGACCTGAATTCGTTTCCTAGCTCTAAGATAAAATGACTTTGTGACCTCTCAATGTTAGACAATTCTCCAAAATTATAAATTTCCAAAGACAACTTCTGCCTTGATAGAGAAAGTTGCCATACTCGTAAGTTCCTGAAGTCAATGAAATTACATATCCAGACCAAAATAAATACATCGATAAAATTATTCACAAATACCAAGGGCAAATGGAAAACCAGACTTTCACCTAATATAAAGTTACTTTGATTACCTTAGTGAATGCTGAATCAAGTAAACTATATTTGCCAATTTCCTTGTGAGTAAGCAATCATTTTAATTTTCCACTTCTATGCCAAATGAGTTCATTTTAATTAGAAAAAAATCCAATATGTTGGATTGCCCTATGAGTTCAGTGAAGTTCTTGTCATGCTACCAGAACAAAACTGAACAGGAAGTAAGTAGTCTTTGGTTGGAGCACAAAGCTAAGAGGTAGAATTCCTAGTTCTTTCCTACCTCATTTATTTTAACAAATCAATTAGTTTCCCTCTTATTAGAACAGAAAATTTGACTATACCAAAACCAAGATGTCATCATCCAATCTTTACTGAAAAACTTTCTGTGAAAAGGAACTTGCTACCTGCAGAGGAAGCCAATTTTACTTTGAGGTAGCACTAATTGTCAAAAAATCTCTCCCCAAAATACACCAGCCCCAAATCATTCTGTATTAAATTTCTACCCACTGCAATATCTCTAAAGTCTGGGACCAAGCAGTATAAGTTATTAGGCTTTTGTCTGTTTTCCAAAGGTCAGCCCTTCAAATACTTAAAATTGACTGCCATGTCCCTTCCTAACTCTTCTTCCAGCTAAGTAGTTCTTTTTTTTTTTTTTTTTAAAGCAAGTGGGGTTAAGTAACTTGCTCAAGGTTACATGGCCAGTTATTATTTCTGGGTGTGGTGCTGAGTATCTGAGCCCAGATTTGATCCAGGTCATCCTGACACTGGAGCCAGTGCTCTTACTCGCTGAGCCACCTGGCTGCCCCTAAGCAATTGGGGTTAAGTAACTTGCTCAAGGTTACACGGCCAGGTGTTTCTGGGTGGGTGCTAAGTGTCTGAGCCTCGGATTCGATCTCCAGGTCTTCTCAACACTGGAGCCTGTGCTCTTACTCGCTGTGCTACCTGGCCGCCCCTAAGTAGTTCTTTCAAGTAGTCCTCATACAACATCATTCTCCGGTACCCTCATTTTGATTTAATTTCTCTAGATGTGTTGCTTAAAAGGTGGGAAGAGAGGAGATCAAGGCTACTGATGAATGGGATTAACTTTGAAAAGAAGGTCCAATTCTTCCTCTGAGATTGGTGAAGGGAGGATAGAGGAGAAATGAAATATATTTTCCATTATCAGTTATGGAACAAAGTAGTGGGGAGAGGTGTTGGCTATTCTCTATTTTTTCTCATTTTTTTTTCTTGAGAAGGGAAAAGGTAAGGTCATTGACTAATAATGAGATTGGCAGGGTTTGAATCAGAGGTTTGGAGAGAATAGAAGCAGCTTGGAATAGTCACTCTAGGAAATGAAATAGGGAGTCCATAAGAGATGAATAAACTGTATTACTGAGCAGCAGTATATTTTTCAAATAAAGGCAAGACACCCCCAATGATTATGATTCCAGATTCACTATTTTCATAGTTCTTGGTATATGAAACTCAAGGGATTTCATATTAGAAATATGTTAGAAATAAGCTAAAATCACACCAGTATGGTTAAAGATTCTTAAGACTTTTAATTAAGCACCATGTATATGTGGCCTGTTCAAATATACTACCAAGACATTCTCCTCCTTGGTGTACTTCAAAAATATCTGAATAAAAATGGGGAATGGAGGGGGGGAAATCTTGTGTAAGTAAAAATATTTATATATAAGAGGGGGACTCTGTGTTCCCAACAAATCACATTTAATAGTTTTTCACAACAAATAAAATAAATGCATCTAGGGAAAAAGAAGGGATCAGATGAAAAAAAAT
This sequence comes from Petaurus breviceps papuanus, assembly GCF_028583685.1. Classification (NCBI taxonomy): domain Eukaryota; kingdom Metazoa; phylum Chordata; class Mammalia; order Diprotodontia; family Petauridae; genus Petaurus; species Petaurus breviceps. The sequence continues at coordinate 4,247,867 of NW_027185889.1, read as the reverse complement.
GTGTGTATATATATATTGCAGATGGTTTTGTATTCAAGACATTTAGACAATGAAGACTAATATTTAGGAACCAAAAGTCATTCTCTAGTAAATAAGTGGCCAGATGATATGAACAACAATTTTCAAAAGAAGAATTGCAAGCTATTAGCAGGCATGTAGGAAAAAGTTCCAAATCACTAATAATAAGAGAAATGCAAATTAAACAACACTGAATTTTCACCTCACACCCAGCAAATTGACAAAAATTACAATATTGAAGGGGTTGGTTGTGGAAAGAGAGGTACACAATGCATTGTGAATGGACCTATGAATTAACATAATCATTCTGAAAAGTAATTTGGAATTATGCAAATAGAAGGTTTAAAATGTCCATATACTTTAGACCAGAGATTCCATCACTAGTCATATACAACAAGGATATCACTGACAAAAAAATAAAGGTTTCATATCCACTGAAATAGTTACAGTAGGACTTTTTATAGCAACAAGGAACTGGAAAAAATAGACGCCCATTAACTGAGGAAAATGTGTGCATACACACATATATACATATGTTTGTGTGTAACATTCATATACACAATACATATACATGCATATATATGGTACGTGAATATAATATAATGTTATTGTGCTGTAAGAAACAATATGACAGATATCAGAAAGAATGGGAAGGCTTAAATAAATGGATGCAAAGTGAAATAAAACTGATATAACAATATACATGATGATAAGATGACAGGAAAAACAATGACCATCTCTCTGATTCATATCTTCCTTCAAGCAAAAGTTGGTCTTTGACAATGAGTATTCAAGGCTTCATTGGTGCTGTGGGAAAAAATATTGGCTCTGGAGTCAAGTGACCTCTCTGATACTTATTACCAGTGTGACCTGGGGCAAATCATCTAGCCTCTCTGGGCCTCAGTTTCCTCATCTGCAAAATGAGGAGTTTAGAGATGATCCCTGATGTCTTTCCAACTCTCAAATTTATATTATGATTCTTGATTGAAGTAAATACATAAAACATTTGACATGAATAGCAACTTAATATATTTTAACATCTTTAGTGAAGGAAGAATGATTAACAAATAATCTAATTTATGAAGGCAAGTAAAAGACATTAAAACATTATTACCCTTTAAAACAAAAAATATGAAATAAGTTATTCTTTATATAAGGCATTAATGGCCTCATCTATGAATTTGCATAAATATGTCTAAATTACATATGTACTGAGACAGGAATTCAGGCACAACACACACTATCATATGATTACTTTATCTATGATCAAAACAAAAGGTCTTAGTCAAAATATGTTCATTATTTTAGGCATTTAGAGAACCCTGTATCATTAATATTCAATTGTGTAGTAGTGGTGTTAAAAATCAAATATAAATGAATTTCTGCAGCTATATATTGATTTTTTTCAAAAAGTACAAATTGACATTATCTATATTCTATTTTTAGTTATTTTAATTTCCTAATTCCATTTTAATTTCCTTCAGGCCTCAGGAGTTTTGCAGGCCACTTGTCAATGAGGTGCATTGAGTCTGACACTTCTAGCTGGCCTAGAAGCCTGAAAGGCTTGGGGTCAAAGCCTACCTTTAGTCACTCTCACAACCTTCAGTGCTCTAAGCAACTCTCTCATTCTAGAACTGGCCGAGAAAGTGCTGGACTGCTTGGTCAGAGAAATTTCTTACCTCATGGGAACCTCACTATGAAATCATAGGTTCACTCCATGTCCCTTACAGCTCCTCTCAGTTCCCCATTGCTTTCATTCCTTTCCCATTCTCCTTGGATTCAGAGAGCTGGAAGTGACCTTCAGAGGAAGGGTTCTTCATTCCATTTGAGTAATTTGGTTTTGTTTTGCATTATAGATCCCATTGGAAATCTGGTTTAGCATATGAATTCCTCAGGATGTTTTTAAATGCATAAAATAAAATACATAGGCAATCACAAAAGAAACCAATTATTTTGCAATATAGTTATCAAAATATTTTTAAAAGAAAAATTATGGACTGCAGGTTTATAACCTTTGCTTTGGAGATATATATCAATAAACTCCCTCATTTTGCAAATAGGGAACTGAGTCTCAGAGAGATGAACTACTTCATCTTCCTAATATTTTCCATAATAACTTCACAATTCTCTTCAATTCTACCTTTGTCTACAGTCCAACTTACGGGAACTGTCACACCTTGACCTTTGGAACTTTGTCATCATTTAACATGGCTCCATCTCTAAGGTTACAAATATTGATATTCCTTCCTCTGATTGCAACCCCCTTTCCTTCTATCTATTCCCCACATCCAGTTCTTCTGAACCTAGTTTTTACTCTCATCAGATTCTCTTGTAGTTTCACTCACCTTGTTACCAGTGTAGACTCCATGTTAAGACATTTCAATAATTAAATTGGTCTCAATGAAGTACTCCCTTCCACCTTCCCAGTACTTGAAACAGATAATAGGAATTAGAAATTCATTAGTGAGTATCCAGTTTGATGGAAGAAGTTAGATGGTGGCATGGATACAATGTTGGGCTTGGAGTCAGGAAGAACTAAGTTTAAATCCAGTCTCAGGTAGTTAGTAGTAACCCTGGAAAAGTCATTTAAGTTTTCTTGCCTCAATTTCCTCATCTGTGCAATGGGGATAACAAGAGTAGCTACCTTCACAGCGTTGTTCAGAGGATCAAATGAGATAATAATTGGAAAGTTCTTAGCACAATACCTGGCATATAGTAAGAGCTATAGAAATGTTATTTATTATTATCGTTGTTGTTATTTTTATTGTTATTCTTTATTAAGCAAAGATCAATGAGTGCTAGGTGCTAGAAATATGATGACTACTGGAAATAAGCCCAAGTCATTCAGAAACTTAAACTTTGCTGGAGGGAGAAGGGAATGACAAAAGAGTAAAGAACAAAGCTCCAGCTAAAGAGGATAAATAGATGGATTGAGGGACAGACTAGAGAGTTGAGAACAGAGGTGGTAAAGGATAAAGTCAAGAGAAAAGGAAGTTTGAAAGACCCACAAAGACACAAGTGAGGGTCATTCCTGAGAGCGTGAATTATATCTGTAGCAAAGTACAGAAGTCCCATAAAGGGTGAAAAAGAAACAGAGAAAGCAATAAAAAATTATAAGGATTTTTTTTGAGACCACATCTTGATCAAAAATTGGCTCTAAATGCTTTAAGCTTGGGAGTCTAAGCTGGGAAGGAATGAAAGCAATGTGGAAGCTAGTCTTCCTGCACACAAAATCAGTATATTATAAAAAAGGGTAGGAATCCATAGTGGAATTGAATCAAGGTGGCAGATCGCTGAGATGCAATAGAATTTAAGATTAAAGAGGCATGAATAGAAAGAGAGTAGAAAGAAATAAAAATTAAAAGTAGGCAGGAACCTTTGCAGATGGAGAGAGTGCAAAGGAAGTTTGGGTGCCAGAAAGACTTGAACCAGATTGAATAATGTCCATACCAGCAAAAGCTGAGGAATAGAACTCATCATTGAAGCAAACAGCAGTTCCTGACATATCTAATTTTAAAGGAAACCAGGCAATGAAATCAGGTCAAGTAGGGAAAGACCTGTTTGAAAAGCCTGTCTCAGACAATTACTAGCCATGTGACCTTGGACAAGTCATTTGCCCTCTCTCACCCTCTTTTCTAATCTGCAAAATAGAGATGATCTGTCTCACAGGATTGTTGTGAGGATCAAATGAGACAAGTCATATACTTTGCAAGGTTACTCAGTTGTTTCAGTCATGTCTGACTCTTTATGACTCCATTTGGGGTTTTCTTGACAAAGATACTAGAGTGATTTTTCCATTTCCTTCTCATCTTTACAGATGAGAAACTAAGGCAAACAGGGTTAAATAACTTGCCCAGGGTCACAAAGCTAGTAAGTGCCTGAAGAGAATTTGAGTTCTGTTCCTCCTGACTCCAGGGTCAGAACATTATCCACTGTACCCCTGACCTTCCCTAAACCTACAAGCCTTAAGGTGTTATATAAATTCTGGCCAATTGGCGAAGGAAATGGAAATAGAGATCAGAAGAGTAGAGAAATAGGCTGTAGGTGAAGCAAGATGCAGTTTTCTGTCTCTTTTTTGACACTTAAATAGATGTAGAGGGAAAGGGGGCAAACAACAACACCCCCATAACAATAACATGGCATCTTTGAAAGAGACCAAAAGGAATCCGTGTTGGAAATGTATTGGGTAGTTCAGCATTCAGTGTCACTTACATGTCAGTGTCACTGGCAAGTCACTTAACCCTGTTTGCCTCTGTTTCCTCATTTATTAAATGAGATGAAGAAGGAAATGGTAAATCACTCCAGGATCTTTGCTAAGGAAACCCCTATGGCCCAAAGGGTCATAAAGAATTGGGTACAACTGAACAACTGAACCATAACAACAATCACCATTAAGCAATCTAGGGGATTGTAGCAGCAAGCACCCCAGCGTTCCCAGGGTGGCTGCCAGCACAGGTTCTTGGATCTGCTTTGATAAAGGAAAGCAACTCAAAATGGGTTAACAAGCTTACTTTAGTCAGTCGAACATATATCGTTTACCTAGTTCAGGGGAAAAAAGGTCAGCACCCCGCACTTCAGAGTATACAGACAGAATTATCAAGACAGAAACAGATCAAGTAGACAGCTTTCCAAACTGTCCAACCATTACATCCATACCAAATCAACATCTGGGTTTCAACATCTGGGTTTTTCAAAGCCGGGGGGCTCTGGACAATGGCTTCCCATAATCCATATCAAATCACAGAACACTTCTCAAAGTGAGCCCCAAAACAAAGCTACACATCAGGGCTTATATAGCCTTCTCCTGGCTCAGAGAATGTAACAACCTTATTGAATCACTGGCCAATCAAGAAGTATCTACTGAAAGACAAGCCTCCCACCCCAGGCTCCAGGTGCACTTTAGCCTAGGGGCAGGGAAGATCTTTTTAAATTTACATTCCCATTAGGGGGATTCACGGGGTAAAGCCCTAGGCTTGAAGTTGAGAAGATCTGGGTTCAAATTTTACAACAAACACAGCTTGAATGACCCTGGACAAAGCACTTTACCTCCTTCAGCCTCCATTTCTTCATCTGTAAAATAGGCATAATAATATTACCTACCCCCCACAGGGTTGTCATAAGGATCAAATAAAATAGTATGTTAAGTGACTTGCAAACCTTAAAGCATTATGCAAATGTTAACTATTGTGACTAAATTTTCATTCCTTGTAGAAAAGGAAAGCTGAGAAATGGAACTCCCACAATGATTTGATTTGTCTTGACTCTGGAATGGAAATGCTATCCTATTATATTAGTGAGAAAACACACACACACACACACATATGCTACTTCTGAGCATTTCTGTTCCATGAAAAGATGAAGCACAGTAAATCTTTAAAGAGGAAACACCTTCTCACAAAGTTTTTAGCTCAAATTCCCAAAAGGGGATAAAAAAAGTTGTTCAGTGTGTTTGGAGGCTGGGAGAAGGAGAGGTTTAGAATGCTAAGATTTCCTTCAAAATAAAAATGAATTTATGAAGCTTTCGAACATTCTGTTCCTTTTCAACTATAGTTCATATAAAATATACAGTTCTGGAGGAAGGCAGTGGAATGCAGTAGCTTCAGTCTCAGAATTATTGCATTTCTCTTTCTTCAGGGGCCAAGTGTTGAATCCATAAATTTAATCCAGTCCTCTGCTGTGTGGGCCAAAGTTTATATCCTAAAATAATCTTAAGTAATTAAAATTGATTAGCAAAGATAAGCAATGAATGCCGACTCTGTACAACAATTACAATGGATCTAGAATTGCAGAATTGGCAGGACCCTCTACAGCCTTCTATTCAAACCCATAGTTGAAGAAGAATCCCTTCTATAACATATCCAGTAAGTGATCATATAGTGTTTGCCAGAAGATCTCCAATGAGAAGGAATACACTCCCACTCAGGCAGCCCATTCTACTTTAGGGGGGACTCAAATTGTTAGGAAACGTGTTTTGCTTTTGTTTTTCCAAGACACTCATTCTAAATTGCAAAGGACTTTCTGAAACTTCTACATATCTTTTTTTTTTTTTTGTAAGACCAAACAGAAAGCAGTATAATTCCTTCTCCAAGTAACAACCTTTCCAATATTTTGGAAATATAGTATTTCCACTTCAGAGTGAAGACAAATCAAATCATTCTTTCCAAATTTCTCTTCTGGCTATCCCCAGTTCCTTCAAATCATCCATGTATTGGCTTGAACTCAGACACCATCACCAAAATGATTTTTTTTCTCTAGATACCCTCCAGCTCATCCATGTTCTTCCTAAAATGCAATGTGCAAAGACAAACATAATATATTAAATCTGATCTGGTCAAGGAAAGGGAAAGAGACTACATTCTTATTCCTGGAAGTTCTGACTCTCAATGTAGCCAATAACCACATTAATTCTTTTAATTCCTATCACATACAGTTCACTCATCTTGGTCTTCCAACAATGACCCCAAGATAGCCCTCTCCACTTTGTATCTGTAAAACTGATGCTTTAACTCAAGTGTAAGATGAAACATATATCCTTATTAAAAGTCCTCTTATTATATTCAGCCTAATATTCTAGTTTGTCATGATCTTTGTTGTTCAGTCATATTTTATCTACATAATATTCTTTCTGACCCCATTTGGGATTTTCTTGGCAAAGATATTAGAGTGGTTTGCTATTTCCTTCTCCAATATTTTGCAGATGAGGAAACCGAGGCAAAAAGGGCTAAGTGACTTGCCCAGAGTCACACAACCAGTAAGTGTCTGAAGTCAGATTGGAGCTCAGGTCTTCCTGACTCCGGACCCTGTGCTCTATCCACTGTGCCACCTAGCTGCCTCTTGGCATGATCTTCAGGCATCCTCATTCTACTCTTTGATCTTAGCTATCCCTTTCCCTTCCCACCACTCCAGCACTGTGCCATTTTGAAATATGATAAGCATATCTTTCATGTCTTTTCTTATGTTGCTAATAAAAATATGAACTTTCTCAAAGGACCAAACACAAATGCCTGGTGGAAGTAAATAGAAAGGGAAGGGGTACATAGGGAACTCTTCTGATATATACTCCCCAAATATCCCCTTAGAACATAGAAATTCAGGAATTTAACCCTTAGAACCCTGGAGACTTCATCTCTTTTTTTTCTCCAGCACTATTGCTAGGGTCCCACTGTCCATATTGTTAAATGCCACACATAGCCCGCTGTAGACATCATCTAGTGCAAGTTTTTCATTTTACAGATGTGAAAAATGAAGTTCAGAAAAGGGAAGAGACTTGTAGTCAAGATTAGAGCTCGGATCTGAACCCAGCTCCTCTAACTTCAAATCTAGTAGGGGATCATGTATATCTAATCAAAAAGGAGTTTAATAGTAAAGCATTTGTTTTAAATTAAACTATAACCTTGTAAGAATTCACAAATTCACCTATTCTAAATTGAATTTTTTATATTCAAAGAAGTTTTTTCTCTCTCTCTCCTCTCTTCTCCCTCTGTCTGTCTCTGGATGTCTCTCTCTCTCTCTCTCTCTCTCTCTCTCTCTCTCTCTCTCTCTCT
>NW_027185889.1:4177214-4240295 GCF_028583685.1 Petaurus breviceps papuanus | reverse complement strand
TCTCTCTCTCTCTCTCTCTCTCTCTCTCTCTCTCTCTCTCTCTCTCTCTCTCTCTCTCTCTCACACACACACACACACACACACACACACACACACACACACACACCCCACTCTAACTTTGCCTAAATGCCATAGACTAGAATGGTTGTGATGAACTACAAAGCATATTATCTTCTTGATTTTTGCCAGTTTAACTCACCTAGTCTCTCACTGAATATCAAAATGCTCTTTAAAATGCCTACAAATAAAGTAAATGGGAGGCATGTTCTTAATCATCAGGTTTCAACTGTGTGATTAATTATTTTGTGCCTTTGGCAAAACCTTTCTATCTATAATTTCACAATAATTGTACTAACGTTTTCCACTAGGCTGTCATAGAAAAAAATTAACACATGATGTCTAAATATGTCCTGAGAGAATAATCAAAGGCAAAAGAACCTTGGAATAGTTAAAACCAGAAAACTTGCCTGGGCTATTTGTGGTAAGGATTGATATTTTTGAGATCATATTCATCTATCCTTCTTTCATCATCTGGGCTCTTCCTTTCATTCCAATGATTCATGAGTGTCAGAGTTTCTATCTGAACTAGACCAAGGCCAAGATTCCCTCCTGGTACAAAGCAATGAAGTGGCTGACTAAGACTAAATTCCCCTAAATATTCTTCATTTACTGTTACTCTGCCTTAAGTTTCTTATACTCTTTTGTACATACTTGAGAAAACCCAAAATATGTGGGCCATCATCATCACTATTCCATCCTTGGAAAAACATTGATCTAATACAATATTGAACTCTATTTCTAATCTAATCTTTAGATTTGTTTCCCCTATTTCATCTAGGAATGGTCTTTGTTCCTTCAAATACTCTACCCTCATATCATGGTTCTACCTGAATTAAGTAAAAAATTATTCCTCAGTTGGAAACAATGTGCTAGAGCCAAGGGAATGCACCCAAGAGAATTGCTCATCTCTTTTAGCAACTGGACCCAACTAGGGAGCTCTACTCACATCATCATCACCCATCCATCCATCCAGTTAACAAGCATTCCTCAGAAGGCTGGAAAAACAGAGTTGCAGCCTCCACAAGAGGAATTTTTGACTCTATAATATAACTGAAACATCATCTTTCTTTTACCTCCTGATTATTCCTGGAAGGGATATTCCAATCTACCCCAATGGCACCATTCATTATCCCTGCAAAATTCAGGATCAAAGTGCTCTCTCTGCTACCCATTTCCCTATCTAAATTCACTGAGGGCAAAGATTCTCTTGGTTTTTGTATTTCTATCCCCAGGGCTTAACACCTAGTAAACTCTCAATAAATGATTTTTAATTCATTCAATATAATATTCAGTACACCATAACACTATGTAAAAAGTAGGTTGCTTCTCTTAATTACTTTGATGGAGTCCATGTTTTCACAAGTGATTGTTTTGGTTTTTCCTGTTTTTGGAGGGGGTGGCTTAGACCTATGATTTCCTCTTGGTAGGGAATTCACAATTCACTATGTGGGAACTTGCTCCACTAATGGTAACTTACTGGTTAATCAACAAGCATTTTATAAGGTACCTATTAGGTAGCATGCACTGTGGTATATACTAGATATAGAATAAAATAAGTGTGATAGCCCCTGACCTCAAAAAGTTTCCATTCTTTGGAGGGACAGGAAAAAAGATAGTGAAAAGAAAATAAGCGTTTATTAAGCATCCACTATAAGTCAGTCACTCTGTTAAATACTTTACAAATATTATTTCATTTTATAATGAAGAATGGGGCTCTATCTTTATGAATCACATAGCCTTAGGATGTTACATGGTAGATAGGTGGTGCAGTGGTCAGAAGACTGGACTTTGAGTCAAGAAGTTCTTAGTTCAAATCCAGCCTCAGACACTTATTAGATATATGACCTTGGGCAAGTCACTGACTTTTCTGTGTCTCAGTTTCCTCAAAGGGAAAATGAGAATGATAATCGTATTTATCTTCTAGAGTTGTGATTATAAAATGAGATAGTATTTGTAAAGTGCTTTGAAAATGTTAAGGTGTTGTGCAAATTTTAGCTACTATCAAAGGATTTCTGGGGGCACATAAAGTTTAGTGACTGGACCATGGACACAAGGCTCATATATAGCAAAGGTGGTATATGAACCCAGTTATTTGTAACTCTGATGTCATCCCTCTATTACTTTCCATTATTGTTGTTCAGTCATTTTCCAATCATATCTGACTCTTCTTGACCCTTTTTGGGCTTTTCTTGGTAGAGATACTGAAGTGGTTTGCCATTTCCTTCTCCAACTCATTTTACAGATGATGAAATTGAAGCAAACAGGGTTAAGTGACTTGTCCAGGGTCACACAGCTGGTAAGTGTCTGCAATGAGATTTGAGCTCAGAAAGAGTTTTCCTGATTCCAAAACCTGATTCCAACTATGCTACCTCACTTCCCTAACTCTCCCTATTATACCATGCTCCTTTTCTCTGACACCCATCATATCATCCAATAAAACTGTATAATTTTGGTATGCTATTGTTAATTCTAAAACTTAAAAATTGTCTGTTTTCTATATTACTAATTGACTTGTTTCATACCTATTGATTTTGAAGGAATTGTGAGCTTATTACCCAATTTTATTCATTCATGTGTGATTTCATTCATTCATCTAACAAATACTTATATACCTATAAGGAATAAAGCACTGTGCTGATCACTGTGGAGTATATAAGTATGAACATAACTTATCTCCTAATGGAGTTTACAATCTAAAAAAGAAAATTAAAACTGTAGCAGACATCACAGGGTAGTGATATGATATGTCCTGTGTGGTTATAAATATAAAAGAAGATAAGATAACTTCTACTTGGAGTTGATCAAAAAAGTCATGTGAACTTGACCTAGAAGAAAATGATGGATTGCAGTAGTTATATGTAGGGTAGAAAGAGTGTCCTAGACAAAATGCAGTATTTTTTAAAATTGCAGATATGGAGTTATACAATCAATGTGCAGGGAGAAGGAAATATTTCATCTATTTATTTATTTATTGTTTTACCTTTTTGGAGGGCAATTGGGGTTAAGTAACTTGCCCAAGTTTACACAGCTAATTTTTTGTGTGGGTGTTAAGTGTCTGAGGCCTGAACCAAACTCGGGTCCTCCTGACTCCGGGGCCAACGCTTGTAGAAAATATTTCAGATAAATTATAGAACAGGATACAGACTGTGGAGAAGTAGTAGAAGAAAAATCTAATGACAGTAGCCTGGGATTAGATTAAAAAGTTCTTTGAATACAAGACTACTTTATTCATTAGAAAATATGCACTTATTGAAGTCTTTTGAGTAGGGAAGCGCTATCAAAATGGTACTTAAGGAAAATTCATCTTGTGAGTGTCATGGGGCATGTAAACTGAAGATCACTGAGGAGAGGATTTTATTAACCCAGACATGAGTATCAACTTTCTCAATGGAAAAATCAGAATTATGTAATACCTATCATTTTATTTATTTATTCAAAAAGTTTACTATATGTCAGGTACCATATTAGGCACTGGAGATACAAGAATTAAAAACTATAATAGCTCCTCAACCTAACCATAAAATGTTCACATTATTTTGAGTATTGTCATGAGGCTCAAATGAGATAATGTGTCTACAATATGTTTTTTTTAAGCAATAGGGGTTAAGCAACTTGCTCAAGGTTACACGGCCAGTTATTTCTGGGTGTGGTGCTAAGTATCAGAGCCTGGATTCAATCCCAGGTCATCCCAACTCTGGGGCCAGTTCTCTTACTCGTTGTGCTACCTGGCTGCCCCTCTACAATACATTTTTAAGTGCTATACATTATAGTTGTTCAGTCATGTCCAACTCTTGGTGACCCCATTTGGAGTCTACTTGGCAAAGATACTGGAATGATCTGCCATTTCCTTGTCCATTTTACATATGAGAAAACAAAGACAAACAGGGTTAAGTGACTTGCTCAAGGTCACATAGCTAGTAAGTATCTGAGGCTGGATTTGAACTCATGAGGATGAGCTTTCCTGATTCCAAGCCCAATGCTCTATTCACTGTGCAACCCAACTTCCCTTAAGTGTCATGTGAATTTTTTAGCCATTATTAATACTGGATTTGACATATTTTCTGCTAAGTTTGGCATTGATAAGCAAGAATCAAAGAATCAATTCCAGGATTTCAGATTTGGAAGGGAACCAAGACCCCATCTAGTCTACACACTCTCTGAGTGGTCCGGAGGAGAGACTACTGGGCTTGGAATCAGAAAGACTTCTCTGCTTGAATTCAAATCCAGTCTCAGATATTTACCAGTTTGTCCCTAGGCAAGTCAAGTAACCCTGTTTGCCTCAGTTTCTCATCTATAAAATGAGCTAGAAAAGGAAATGACAAACTTCTCCAAGTATCTTTGCCAAGAAACACTCCTCCAGTAAAAGGGGAAGGGAGTCACAAAGAGTCAGACATGATTAAAATGACTTAACAAAGGAGTAGAGAATTGGATCCCAAGAAAATTGTGGGATATTTTCTATTTTTGAGATGTGTAAACTTTACCTTTATCTCATATTTCATTTTCTTTATTAACTTAACAGTGTTTACTTTTATTATCCTACACAAGTAGAAGATTTAAGAACACAGATTTAAGTAGTAGATATTTTGACATTTGTGGCTAGGTTGTGTAATTTCCTGACACTGTTCCAATTTTTCCCAGACAGAGAAAAATTTAATTTCAAACAGCTTATGAGAACATGATTTACATGTAAGTCTTTTTCTTTCCTTTTGGATAGATTTCTCTTGGCATGTCACAGCTTTTATAAGTGTATAAGTGTGTTTGATTTCCAGCACTTCATCTCCATCTCTCTCTCTCTCTCTCTCTCTCTCTCTCTCCAGCCCCCCCTGCTCTCACTCTCTCTGTCTCTCTGCCTCTGTCTGTCTCTATGTCTCTGTCCCTGTCTCTCTCAAAATGACTCTCAAACTAGGATTAAATGAAACTATAAGAATAGTACATGACAAAAAGATTCAGAGGGTATGATTCCTGATTCAAGGTGATATAGTTCTAAAAGCATTCAAACTCAAGATAAAAGTCTCCACTATTGAGAAACCATGTTTTTATCATCTTCAGAAAAATAGCTCCATGAAAGATCATTGTCTCATCCAATTTACTGTCACCTACCTCCATGATGGTAACAACTATTAAGCAAAAAATGTTGGGGTTGTATTTTTCTGGACAAATAACTATGATTGTGGATTTAAAAAAAAAAAATGTGTACCTTATAATGAAACTTTGAATCTGAACTAGAAAAACAGACTTTTGTAAAAAATGAACTTTTTTATCATTTACTTTTCTTTTATCATGCTAGACCTAGCTTTTGAGTCTATTTTCACAAAGATGTTTCAGCTTCTATGATATTAAAATCTTGAAGACTAAATATCGCATGCCCATATAAGGCTTATTGCATCCCCTGCTGTTCTTGAATCATTCACCCTCCTATCATGGACTTCATTCCCAAGACCTTTCCAGTGACCTCCCAAACTTCCAGCATACTATTTGGTATTTTTGAGGAATATACTTGGATATAAAAATCAAAATGATGAATTGCATGATATTCAGAAATTCACTTTAGTCTTGTGGGTACCACTTACTTTCAAAGCCGTAATGATTTTGGTTATACTTGTTTTTATTGTCCAGGATGTTATGGAACTTTCCTTTCCCCTTGATGAAATAAACTACCCCCATGGGAAACATGTCTATTAAAATTTTAAATGACTTATTTTTCCCTCAAAGTTTAGTGTGTGCCACATGTTCTCTTGGGTCTCACAACAGTTCCATTATTCTTCATTGAGGAAGTATCTCTTAGCGTATTAAAGATAGCACTAAATAGCTAATCCTTTTCCCAGAACAAGTCAACATCTCACAACGAATTGTTGCCAAATAGTCACCTAAATATTTTATCACTAAAAAGCTTTCAGGCTGATAGAGCTATGCTTTTAAATAACCTATAATTTTAAATAATACTTTAAATAATAAGTATAAATAACTTTAAATAATCTATAAAATAATGCTTCAATAAAAGTGATCATTCATCAAAAGATAATTATTCAGTTCCTAATATGTTAGGTAGCATGTTCTACAATTCAGTGTTTATAAAGAAGTGCAAGACTAAGCCCTCAAGAGATTTATAATCTACTTGGAAAGATTAAGTAGAAGTTCGATAAACTTGCAAGAATTCACCATTCAATCAATGAACATTTATTAAGTGTTTTCTATGTCTCAAATTCAAATATTGAAATATGGGAATTTAATTCCAAAAATGAGGCAGTCCTAGAAGTCTCAAGGAGCTTGTATTCTCTGACAGAAAGGGGAGAGATGGGGATGGCACACCAACTTCGAATATAAACACAAGATATGTATTGGAAACTCCATAACAAACAATATACAATATTGAGGGTGGTGGTAACTAACAACTTGGAATTCACTTAAATAATAAGGAGTGCTTTGGTTTTATTTTTTAACTTCACATATTTTAGATATAGAAAAACCTGTATAATCTGAAGTCAACTATAATTATAATAATATTAGGTGGAATTTATATAATACTTTAAGGTTTACAATACACCTTATATACATTATCTCACCAAATCCTCACAATTAACTTCAGGGTAGGTAACATATATAATGATTGCCATTTTATAGATAAGGAAATGCATTCAGAATACATAAGGAACCTGCCATGTCACGTAGACAATAATTACCATAAGCAGGATTTCAAACAGGTGTTCCTAATTTCAAGTCCAGCACTTTTCTCAGTATACTACACTGATTCTACAGGAAGAAGTCAACTTTTTTTTATTATTCAGGCAACAATTTGTATGAAGAAAAGTGACATAGGGAGAAGAAGAAAGAGGAGGAAGAGAAGGAAGAGGAGGAGAATGGAAGGAAGGAGAAAAAGAGGAGGAAGGGGAAAAGGAGAAGAGGAGAAAACAGGAAGGAGGAAGAAGAGGAGTAAAAGGAGAGAAAGAAGAGGAAAAGTAAGAAGAGAAGGAGGAGGAGAAAGAAAAAGAGGAAGAGGATAAATCACGTATTAGTGATTGAAACCTGAAATTATTTAACCTTAAGGATGCCTGAATCTACTATGGTCATGCTTTCATGTCCAGAAGAAACTGAAGAGTTGAGGTAATTATTTGGGTAATTCAATGGAAGGGAAAATTTATTTTAGTAAGCAGGAATTTTTCCGTCTTCATGGATTTAATCCATCGAATAATTGCTTGGATAAGGCCAGAATAACCCAGTACAATCTCAGTAGCCACTACTTTTCTTGAGTGTCTAGCTTGAAAAAAAAGTAGTTTCACCACCTTTGTTTTCTCAAAAGATTAACTGTCAATTAGATGCCTACTAACCAGAATAAAAAGTGGATTGGGGGGATTAGCACTTGCCTTATCTAATGGGAAAGCCTGCTGAGTGCTCAGTGGTTCTTTCCAAGAAGAGGAAGGTGTCAAAATATTTGTTGGTTAATGCCTTGGTTCACCATTCACTCAGGTTCATCTTGAATTCCACAGTTAGTGAAGAGAAGACCTATCGACTCCTTAATTTGCTAAGAAAACATTAATAAATAGCTTCTAATTGACTTCATGCAAAGGTAACAGATTTAGTAGAGGGGGGCATCAGTAGTAGGTGGTCAGTGTTAGATTAGAATTTGAAACTCCTATGGGTATATTCTGTACAAGTATTCTCTAGATGTAATGCAAATGGAAAAGCTATACAAAAAGTGCCAAACCATCCTAGGCAAAAACGAATGTTTTTACCAATTAATCACACTGTGTCTGAAAGCACAAGCAGATCCTAACTTGAACCATATTTTTCTTGGCCAGGACTGTGGTTAGTAAAAAAAAAATTAATTTCTATTAATTTGGAGTCTTTCTTTCTAGCTGAGTTTTAAATGAACTGGAATGGAGAGAAAGCACACTGCTTTTGTTCATGATGTTGTAATTATTCTGCAAAATAATTTTTACATTTCCTACTATTTCTCTCAGCTTTTATTTTCTCATACTTTCTGTATATACAAATGACAAAAAAGAACCCAAATTCTCTCTTAAAGTAGACACAATAGTGTCATTGAAATTAAATTCTGAGCTATACCTTCTCCCAGTAGAAGTGGTCTGTATCCATCCATTTTAAAGGACAACTTTTGAACCATGAAAGCAAGAAAGGGGCCAGAAAAGATGATGCTGAAAAACAAATTGTATACTCATGAAAGAAAAGTTAGTGCCATTCATGGAAGAAAGGACTGTTTCACTTCTGTCTTTGTACCCTCAATGCATAGCACAATGCCTGGGACAGAGAAGGCATTTGATAAATTATTTTGAATAAATAAGTAGTGCCAGTAGAATGTAAGTTTCTTGAGGATGGAAGCTGCTACATTTTTATCTTAATATCTATAGTACCTAGTATAGAACAAATCATATAATTAGACTTAATACATGCCTATTGACTTATTGGGTATATGTTCTAGGAAAAGGGTAAGGGTTGTAGTCTCTTCAGGGAACATGTAATGCCCCGAATAGTAAAAATATAGCACAATTCTAATTGGATAATTGATAGCATGGGACAGCTAGGTTGCCCAATGGATAGAGCACCAGATCTAGAGTCAGAAAGACTCTTCATCCTGAGTTTAAATCTAGCCTCAGATACTCACTAGCTATGTGACCCTGGGCAAGTCATTTAACCCTGTTTGCCTCAGTTGCTTCTTATGTAAAATGAGTTGGAGAAGGAAATGGCAAACCACTCCAGTATCTTTGACAAGAAAATGACAAATTGGGTCACAAAGAGTCAGACAGGATTTTAATATGACTGAACAACTGGTAACACAAGAATATCTTGCTATACACTATGGAATAGATCCAAGGATCATGAATTCAAAGTTGTACTGGACCTTTGAGGTCATTTAATTCAATCCCCTTCATTTTACAGATAAGAAAACTGAGGCCCAGAGAGATAAAAATGATATGGCCACTAGTAAGATCTGAACCTGTGTTCTCTAGCACCTGCAACACTGCATTCCGTCAGTGAAACAACTGATTAAAAGTTGAAAACATGATTAAATATCTTACTCAATTTTCTGTAAACTGAATTGCTAGTCATCATCCTAATATTACCTTCAATAACTTAAAAAAATTTTATTTCATTAACATGGGCATTACCTACACCAGGGATGGAGAACTTTCAGCCTTAAGGCCATAGAACAAATCGTGATTCAATTTGGATTCACTCAAAGGGCTGTAGTAGAGGCCCTAAAGGGCCACATGTGGCCTTGAACCTGCAGGTTTCCTACTCCTGAGCTAGATGGCATAAGCATCATTTTATAGGTGAACTAGCTAAAATTTATAGTAGAGACACTGAATGATTTGCTCATAGTCACACATTTAATGAAGGTGAAACATAGGAACTGAACTCTCATTTTCTTACTCAAATTATAGGCATAGTTTATGCATAGAAACACGTCTGTATACAGATTATACACATATACATTTGTGTTCATATAGATTCATAATGCATTGAAATATATGTGTGTGCACATATATGGAAATGTATAGAAAAATATATCCATACCTAGACATAGATGATAGAGTTATAGATATATCTTTGCCGAATGGTCAACTCCATTAACAAAAATAGTCATTTATTTTGCTTTCCGATAAGCTGAAATGCTTGTTTTCAAAGTGATATGGACACATAACCCTTCTCCCCAAAGGAGGATTCAAGAATAATAGTCACAATTCTCAACTTCTCACTTCTCATTTTCCACCTTTAAGAAAAAAATTTTGCTTAAGAGAAAAGCCAAGGCTTCTGAAGAAAGTAACTTCCTTGCCTTTGCAAAAGTAAAAGTATTCCTATCAAGATCAAAATTATAAAAAGACAAGGTAAGGGGCAGCTAGGTGGCGGAGTGATTAGAGCAGTGTGACCTTGGGCAAGTCATTTAACCCCAATTCCCCCTCCAAAGAGAAAAAGACAAGGTAAGAAGTTACTTAGGGAAGTCTTATCATTGCCAATTGTACCAAAGCACACTTGGACTTTTCTAATGTAAACCAATTTTCCTTTCTGTAGTATCTCATAGTACTTCAGAGAAAGTAAAACATAGAGTATGCAATATTCAAATTCAAGAAGAATCAATTTTCAAACATTTTCTCAGGAACACAAATGACTTGTCTTGATATTTTTTATATCCCAAAGTAGGCTAATTTATTCGTAATGGTTACTCCTAATGAGTTTATAAGTCAATTTAACAAGCATTTATAAGTACCTACTATGTGCCAGACCCTGTGCCAAGTACTGAGAATACAAAGTGAGGCAAAAATGTCTCTGTCTTCAAGGAGCTTATGAGGTCTCAAATTCAGAGGAAGTGGTCTTCTATCATTGCTGTTTATTTTTTCTTCAATGAAAGAAAATGAAATGGAAGAAAAAATTTTCTTCCCTAGCTAAGACCTGAACATGTTTTCCTGATACCATTTCCAGAGCTTGATCCAATGTGCCTTACTACCTTCCAAACAAAGAAATTTTTAAAATGAATGAACAAACATTTTCATAAGAAATATACATTTATGTGTATACATGTCCATATGTGTGTATATATGTACTGTATATATTTGTGTGTGTATATATGTATGTATGTGTGTATATATATGTGTGGGTGGGTGGGTGGACAGAGACAGAGAGAGAGAGGAGAGAAGAAATGGACTTTTATTTAGTTTTCTGTCAACAAACTGAAGAGGTCAAATAATTATAAATAACTTACAGTGACTCAGGTAACTTAGAAATATAGGCTCATGATGGATGAATGAATGAGTGCATGAATGAAAAACCATTAATTAGCCCCTGCTCTACAGCAAGAACTGTGCTGTTTCATGATCATTATGCTTGAACTGATTGTTTCATGAACAGTTTCTAAGTTGTTTTTCATCTGCATACTTTTTTGTTATATTTTGAAACAAAAAGTCATATAAATCAATTTAATTTGAAATAGGATATATTAAGAAAAGGAAGTTGAATTATGGAATTATATACTATTTACATATGCATGAAAGTGAGCAGACATATACATACATATATGTGTGTGTTTATATATTTCATATGTGTATATTATATATAATATAAATCTATGTGTTTCTGTATATACATATGTTTATGTGTTTATATATATATACATATTTTATATCTTCTTAGATTTTTCCTGTGTGGATTGCTAAAACAGTGTTTTGTGAGTGCCTTAGATCTCACTGAGGAGGCCCCATAGCATTCCAAGGCTCAATGCAATCAGCAAAATGTCATCAGCAAACAGGAGCATCTGGAGAATCTCACCATCTATAGGGAATCCCACTTCCATTTGGATGATGAATGCATATTTCTCAGATTTATGATATACAATTGGATTTGGTTGTCTACTGATTTACTCTGTTGGCACACACACACACACACACACACACACACACACACCATGGACAATCACTGCAGGTGAACAATGAGCTGGGTCCAGAATTGAACTGGAGCAGAGAAATGGACTGGATTTCATTTTGAAAATCATGCCACACTTTCAATTATTTCAAGCTGCTCCTAGCCATCAAAGTGCCTGTTTTTTAAACTAATATTTCCCTAGTGAGTGGCAACATGGCATAGAAGGTAACGGAGACTGAAGTCAGGAAGCCTGACATGGATATAGATCCATGTCCTCTAACAGAAACTATTTGAGTGACCATGCCAATGACTTAGCTTCTCATTTGATTTATTAGAATGTATTACTTATTTTTAACATTATTTTCTTTTTCAATTTTGAGTTCCAAATTCTCTCCCTCCTTTTCACCGCCTCCCCCACCTACTGAGAAGGTAAACAAAAGGATATCAATTAACTATACAAGTGAAATCATGCAAAAAAAAAAAACCCTATTTCCATGTTAGCCATATTGCTAAAAAAATAAAAAGTAAAGAGAAAAAAAACAAAAATAAAATGAGAAAAGTATATTTCAGTTGTACTAGAATTCATCAACTCTCAGGAAATGGAAAGCATTTTTTTTTTTATCATGAGTCATTCAGACTTATCTTAGATCATTGTATTGATCAGAGTAGCTAAGGCTTTCACAGTTGATTATCATTACAACATTACTGTTACTGTGTAACAGTATCTTCCAGTTCTACTAGTTCAATTTTATGTCTGATATACAGGTGTTGCCATGTTCTTTCTGAAACCATCTTTGTCGTCATTTCTTTTTTTTTTTTTTTAAAGCAATCGGGGTTAAGTAACTTATTCAAGGTTACATGGCCAGTTATTTCTGGGTGTGGTGCTGAGTATCTAAGCCCAGATTTGATCCCCAGGTCATCCCGACGCTGGAGCCGGTGCTCTTACTCGCTGAGCCACCTGGCCACCCCTGCTGTCATTTCTTATAGCACAATAGTACTCTACCACAATCATAGACCACAACTTGTTCAGTCATTGCCCAGTTGATGAATATTCCCTAAATTTCCAATTCTTTGCTACCACAAAAAGAACTGATCTAAATATGTTTTGTACATATAGGTCCTTTCCTTTACAAAAAAAATTTCTTCAGGGTATAGACTCAGTAGTGATATTGTAAGGTCAACTATGCAGTTTTATGATCCTTTGGACATAGCTCCAAATTATGATCCAGAATGCTTGGACTAGTTCACAAAACCACCAATGGCTTGTTAATATATTTATTTTGGTTCATCCACTCCAGTATTTGTCATTTCTGATATATGTGAGGTGATACCTTATAATTGTTTTAATTTGATTTCTCTATTCAATACTGATTTAGAATATTTTTATATGACTACAAATAGTTTTGATTTCTTCTTCTGAAAGTTGCCTCTTCATACCCTTTAATCATATATCAATTGGGAAATGACTATTATTTTTTTTTTATAAATTTGATTCAATTGCCTTTATCTTTGGGAAATAAGGCCTTTAAAAGAGAAACTTGCTATTTTCTTTTACTATTACTCCATTGTCTAGAGTACATTTGAGTAAGATGTAGTTATTCTGATTATCTTTTTTAATTCAACCTATTTTTGTTTTTTGCTTTGAGAATATGATTGCTACCCTTGCCTTTTTTTTTTTTTTTCAGCTGATACATAATAAATTTTGTTCCCATACTTTAACTCTATCTATGTGTCTTTTTGTTTTACACGTGTGTCTCTTATAAACAATATACTGTTGGATGCCTTTTTTTTTTTTTATTAATTCTTCTCTTTATTTCCATTTTATGGGTAAATTCATCCCATTCACAGTTATGGTTGCTAATTGTGTATTTCCCTCCACCCTATTTTCTTCTGTTTATACTTCTCTCTCTCTCTTTATCCTGTCCTTTCTCAAAAGTCCATTTTGCTTCTGACCACTGCCTATCTTATTCTCCCCTCCCTTTTACCATTTTCCCCCTCCCATACTTCTTATCCCTTCTCCCTTTTATTTCCCTATTGGTAAGATAGATTTGTAAACCCAACTCAGTGTGTGTGTGTGTGTGTGTGTGTTCTTCCCTCTTTGAATCAATTCTGATGAAGGTAAATTACAAGCACCCCACCCCAAAGTTTCCCTTTACTATAAAAGCTCTACCTTGCAAGCCTCTTGTGTGAGAGAAATTTTCCCCATTCTACCTCTCCCTTCCCCCTACTCCCAGTGCATCCCTCTTTCACAATACTTCCTCCTTTTTTAAAAAAATGCATCTCAGTATAATCAATTCCCCTGCATGCCCTCTGTCTATGTAGACTCCTTCCAACTACTTTGATAATGATAAAGTCTTAAGAGTTACAGGTATCATTTTCCCACATAGGAATATAAACAGTTTAACTTTATCGAATCTCTTATGATGATTCTTTAATGTTTACCTTTGTATGCTTTTCTTGAGTCTTGGTTTAGAATGTCAAATTTTGTATTCAGCTCTGGTGTTTTCATCAAATGCTTGAAAGTTTCTATTTCATTAAATATCCATTTTTCCATCCTGTAGGATTATATTCATTTTTTACTGGGTAGGTTGTTCTTGGTTTTAATCAGCTCCTTTGCCTTCTGAAATATCATATTCTAAGGCCTCCACTACTTTAACATGAAAGCTGCTAAATATTGTGAGATCTTTCACGTGGATCCCTGGTATTTGAATGGTTATTTTCTGGCTGCCTGCAATATTTTCTCCTTGAACTAAGAGCTCTGGAATTTTGCTATTATATTTCTGAAAGTTTTCATTTTATGATATCATTAAGGAGATGATCAGTGAATTCTTTTTATTTTTATTTTTACCCTCTGAATCTAAGAAATCAGGCAGTTTTCCTTAATAATTTCTTGAAATATCACAGCTAGTAAGAGCACCAGCTCCAGTGTTGAGAAGACCTGGAGATCGAATCCTGGGCTCAGACACTTAGCATCCACCCAGAAATAACTGGCCATGTAACCTTGAGCAAGTTACTTAACCCTAATTGCTTAAAAAAAAATAATTTCTTGAAATATCATGGCTAGGTTATATTTTTTTAATCATGGATTTTCAGCAGTCAAATAGTTCTTATGTCTCCTTGACCTATTTTCCAGGTTTGTTGTTTTTCCAAAGAAATATTTCACATTTTCTTCTCCTCATTCTTTTGATTTTGTTTTATTGTTTCTTATAGTCTCGTGTAGTCATTAGCTTCCAGTTGCCCAGTTCTAATTTTTAAGGAATTATTTTCTTTAGTGAGATTTTTACCCTTTTTTCCATTTGGCCAATTCTGTTCTTTAAGGAGTTCTTTTCTTCAGTGATATTTTCCCCTCTTTTACTTTTAGATCACTTCTATTTTTTAAGGTGTTATTTTCTTCAGCATTTGTCTATGCCTCTTTTCCTAAGCTGTCAATTCTCTTTACATAATTGTCTTACATCATTCTCATTTCTTTTCCCATTTTTTCATCTACCACTATGAACTCTCTCTTCAATTCTTCCAAGAATTCATAATAGACTTGGGTCCAATTAGCATTTTTCTTTGAGGCTTTGTTTATAGCTGTTTTTTTTACAATGTTATCTTTTTCAAAATTTATGTTTTGGGGTTCCCTGCCAGTATAGTACCTTTTTATGGTCAAATTCTTCTGTTGTTTCTTTTTTTGTTCACTAATCTTTTGATTTTGATTGATTTTGCTCATCTATTGATTGATTTTGAACTTTATGTTAAAGTTGGGCTCTGATCACCTTGGAATCAGGAGTCATTGTCCCAAGCCTCAGACTATTTTTGTGCTGCTATTTTCAGAGCTAGTTCTGGAGAGTCTGCACATTTTTGATGTTTTCAAGGTCTTGTGATCAGTGGAGAGGAGTGGCCACTGCTCTCCTGGTCTACATTCTGGTCTTTAGCCAGGAAGGGCCCTTGGTCCTCTGCAGCCACAAGCACTAGCACTTCTCAGGGCTCTGGAACTGTGACCAGGTTCCCTGCTTTCCTGAAGCCATAGTACTCGGGCTCCTGTCTTCCCTAGAATTGTGACCCAGAGCTGCTATGGTTAGTAATGTTGCCAATCAATGCCATCTACACCCAGTGATAGCAACCAAGTTTCCCTGTAATCTCTTTATGACCAGTTGTCTGACCCCCTTAGCATCTCTGAGCTGAGAATTCCCAAAGCTGCTGCTACTGTTGCTATCACTGTTCTTTTTGCCTCTAAGACCCACTGCTTGTGCTGGTGCTGCTGCCACACTCTAGACTCTTTCCCACCCTGGTATCAGACCATCCTTTGCCAACCTCCTAAATTATCTTAAGCTGGAAATAGTTCTCACTCTGACCTTTTGTTGGCTCCAAAATTTGACATGAAGAGTTATTTTAAAGTTTGTTTGGGGGTTTTTTGGAGGAAAATGTTGGGAGAATTCATCTGGGTTGCTGCCTATATGCCATCATCCTTCAAATTCTCATTTTCTAAAAATACAAAACAAAACAAAAATACCACTAAGACTATAAATAATAGATCAGTTCATCAGTTGTTGATCTACCTTAGTGAATGTGAATTTCCATACCAGGAGTACCCCCATCATGATGAAATCATCACACCCAAAACAAAATTATCCCCATGATGCTAAATGATTGTGAATCACATAGCACCATGTTCTCAAAGAATTACTGTAGTGTGTAACTGACTCAGAGGCCAACAAAAGAAAGCTATAGGGTGGATAAAGGTTGATTGTAACATGCCATGAATGCATGTAAGAGATATCATCTAGGACCAAAAAAGGAGTTGGGAATATCATGCACCAGGATCTGTGATCATAGTGCCTGGCACATAATAGGTGTTAAATTAATGTTTATCCTCTTCCCCTAGATGTGAAACCAAGAGTTTCCTGATACAATCACAGACCTAGACAAGACTAGCAAAAAACAAACAAAAACAACTGGAGAGAGATAAGCATATGTGTTTATATAACATATAAATGATGTATTATTTTACATGTAAAATATACATATCAACATGCACATCTAGAAATATATCCATATATATACATCCCTGTATATTTTCAACATATTTATTAAAAACATATTCACTTTTATGTGTATGAAGACAAAAGAGAAAAGGCAGCACAGAAAATTGGAGACTTGGATGGCAACATATCAATCAATAAGCATTTGTTAATTTATTATTTATTAATATTTATTACTAATATTAATGTTATTATTATGTGACAGGAATTCTACTAAGCACTGAAAACACAAAGACAACAGAGAAACAGACCCTGACCTCAAGGAGCTTACATTCTATCATAGCCGGAAAGTTGCATGACCTTTCTTACCTCTGCTTGTCACTCATCTTTCCTCTCTATGTGTACTGCCCCTCTAATCCCTCTCATGTAACTCATCATTAGCTTTGGACCTTAGCATTTACTTCTTCCCAAGCAGAGGCCCTCATTATTGCTATTCTAAGACCCACAGTCATTTTAATTAAAATCACCTATATTCCTTAGGGGTATTTCAGGAAGTTAGTCAACCTCTCTGTGTCCATTTGCCAATCCAAAAAAGAAAGATTTATTTACCAAAGGCAATATAGACCTATCTTCAAGGGAAATGAACCATACAAAAGTAAATTATCAGTTACAAATTCTCTTTGGAGAAAAGGGGAAATCCAAGTCAAATTTGGCTCAAAGGTCGCTGATTTAAGTCTTCTTTAACATGAAAATATGCAGTCGCTGGATTCCATGGAAGGACTTGGCAAAGCAGAAATAGGTTGCTTACCAGTACCTAATTTCTTGCTATTACCAGTGGTTTATGGTCATAGTGCACCAGTCAGCAAATTGTGAAAGATGATTTGGAGATTAACTGAGGGCTAGGGCTTTCACTGAAATGTCTTTCTTGGTAGCCTATCTGCACTCATCTCTACAGACATCCCAGTGGTGAGGCTGTGATCAACAAAAACAAAGAAGAGATCAGTCTAGGAAAACAATCAGTCATTAGTGGTTTGTTTTTGAACTGGCTTCTTGACTCCAGCATGGTGAACAGACCAACTCAGAACCATAGGAGTGAGTATGGAGAAGAGGGGAAGGAAATTTAAGCTATCCTGAATTGGATTGAAAACTAAAATATAACAAGACTCTCAAACTACTATTTTTAAACCCCATCATTTGGGCCAGAAGGAATCAGAGTGGTGTGTCTTTCATATAACAGTGAGCAGAGAGAGAGTGAGCCAGGGTTTTCTCTGGCCTTTTGGTTTCTCAAGAAGTTAGTCACCACCCTTTCAGATTTCTATGGATCTTTGTATTTTCTGAGGAATATAATCATATCATATAATCATGAACAATGGGACTTAATGGGCCCCTAGCTTAGTTTTACTTCACATAGGTAGGGAAATATAAAACTTCATCATTCATGAATTCATTAATAAGCATTTATTGATTGCCCACTGGTAATGAAGCTTATATTCTCTTGGGAAAAATAATGTGTACATATATAAATAAATGCAGTGGCTAGAGCACCTGGCCTAGAGTCAAGATCACCTGAGTTCAAATCCAGCTTCAGATATTTGCTAGATGAGTGAGTCATTTAATCCTGTTTGCCTCAGTCTCCTCATCTGTAAAATAAACTAGAGAAGGAAATGGCAAACCATTCCAGTATTTTTGCCAAGAAAACCCCAACTGAGGTAACAGAGTCCAACATGACCAAAACAACTGAACAACAAGAACAATAATAGTTAACATTTGTATAGCTATAGTACCCCTTCTGTTCCCCCTCTCCCAACTTACACTGGCGATTTGAGTTGAGCAGAGGGCAACAGTCTCTAGTCCTATTGGGATTCTTGGAGTAATCCTGATGGGTTGGGACAGGAAGAGGATACTACAAGTCAAGGTGACCTATCCTGCCCTTGACAAAAAGTTGGTTAGGTCCAGGTGAGGTATCTCTGGTAATTTTTACCTCATGAAAATATCAGCAAAGAAAACAAAGGGGGCCCATTGGTGTGGAATGAGCTATTCACATTTGCTACTCCCCCACTCAACAACTCAAGAGTGATAACTCAGAGCAGTTCTCATCTCACTCACATTTGTGAGGGAAAAGAGCAAAAGGAGTCTAACAGATTGTTTGCTCTTTTTGTACAGCAGTTCGATTCTGGATCAACACCTGCCAAATTGGTTCTTTCAAGTAGGCAGTCAAGTAGGAAACTTTTCATCACTATAGAGTGCCAACCCCTTAGTCTCTTATGGATAGAAACCAGTTCCATAATAGAATGGAAACCAGAAAGGAATACCTGTGCATGTTCACTATAACCCACCAGAAAGAACAAATTGTGACATATAAAAAATTTGAGAGACATACTTTCTGGGTAATTAATCATTTTATTAATCATGCTTTTAGATAATAAAAAGGGTCAGTGACACTCAAGTATTCCAAAGATTCCTCATGGAACCTACTCAATGCTTAAATGAACTTGGAAGAGTAGATTTCTTGAGGGATTCTGGTTGGTTAACAAATAATGAGAGAGTGAATATTATAATGAGAGGTGGATATATTCTAATGAGAGACTGGGGGATGGGAATGATTATGTCACTGATGGACAAAGAGAGACTGTGTCAGGCAAGACAACACTCAGTCTCAGGCAGTCTAGCCTGCCTGAGTGGAACACAATGATCATGAAGTCACCTTAAATTCTTTGTAAGTTTATCTAATTGGGTGGGACTTGGGTCTCCCACCCAAGATGGAAAGACATGTACCCAGGGATTTGAGCAATCTTATCCATCAATAATGTCTTTCAGCTTGATATAATTCAATAATTGATTATTACTATAAGAGAGAAATAATAATTTCTTTCAAAATTCAAGTATCCTCTTAGGACTGGGCCTTCATTGACCATTCCCCGTTATATAATACTTTTAAATTTCCAAACTAATTAGAAATCAAATCTCCTCTGGTACTCACAACAACCCTGGGTGGTAGATGCTATATTATCCCAAATTTACAGATGAAGAAACTGAAACTTAGAGAGGTTAAATGATTTGTCCAAGGTTATACAGATAGTAATGAGATTTGAGCTGAGGTCTTCTTAGGTCTCAGCCTCTTTGGTCATTGTTTGGCCCCTGATTAGTTCAGAATGAATATAAATAGCAATTATTTCTGTTTTGACCTTCTATTTCAGATTTTTTTTTGACTAGGTAAAGAGGCCATTCTCTACCTCATTTCTTATTAAGCCTTGATCAATGAATGGGTGTTGCCTCAGTAAAACTGAGACCTGCTAAAGACCTTAGCTTCAAAAGGCCAAGGTCTCCCACTGGATCCAGGGTCATCTCCAGTCATCCTGATCTATATCTGACCACTAGACCCAGATGGCTCTGGAGGAGAAAGTGAGACTGGTGACTTTGCAAAGCCCTCACTTAAATTCAATTCACTTGTATGTCATGGCATCACCTCCCTGATATCATGGTCTTCTTCAAGAATGAAAGATCAACAACAAGAATTATCAAATACAGAGGTAAGAAGAGAGTAATAAGAATGGAGGACAGTCTGTGCAAAGGTAGAAAGGAGAGAGAATCTCACATAAAAGAAATGCAAGTAAGTGAATTTGACTGAACCAGAGAATCTATCTAACAAGGCTGGAAAGGTACCCTGTAGCCAAATTAGAAGGGACTTCAAACACCAAACAGATGAATTTATATTTTATCCTAGAGGAAATAGGGAGTCACTGGATCTTTTTAAACAGGGGAAGACACAGTCATCTCAAGAGATATGAAACATCTAGTCTGACAATTGTGTAGAGAATGATTTTGAAAGACCAGAGAATTCAGGAAGGAAGACCAATGAGACTAGTATGTAATCAAGTAATCAATAAGGACTATAGTGCCAGGCACTATACTGAGTTCTAGAGATAGAAAGGGAAAAGAAATTCCCACCATCAAGGAATTTACATTCTAATGGGGAAGACAATGTATCTAAATCAGGACAGGCAGGATAAACATACAGAACTGATAGAAGATAACACGAGCAGCTGGGAGGAACCAGGAAAGGCCTCCTGGAGGAGGCGGCACATGAGCTAAGTCTTAAAGGAAGTCAGGAATTCTAAGATTTGGTGTTGAGAGGGAGAGTATTTCAGGCATGGTAAACAGCTGGCACAAAGAGAGCAGGTGGAGAGTTGTATGCAAGGAACAGCAAAAGAAGGAAACAAGCTTTTATTAAATGTCAGGCATTATGCTAAGTATTCCATAGATATTGTGTCATGTGATTCTCACAACTCTGGGAGAAAGGGCTATTTTTATCCCCATTTTACAATTAAGGAAACTGAGGCACAGTGCTAAACACAATTCCTGGCACTTAATAAATGTTGATTGACTGATTGAGGCATGCAGGGTAAGTGACTTACCTAGAATAACATAGATAGTAATCATCTGAGACAAGAGTTGAACTTGATTTTCCTGACTCCAGATCCAGTGCTCAATCCACTGTGCCATCTAGATGGAGCAGACAGGTAAATATGACTTTTGAGATGCTTACCAGCTATCTACAGAGTTTACCAGTATCTACATGGTAACCATACTCACAGAAGTCAACAAGTCAACTTGCATTTATTAAATACTTCCTTTGAGCAAGGAACAATAATAAGCAATGGGAATACAAATACCTACAAACAAATAGAAAAAAGTCCTTGACCTCAAGGAATTTACATTTTAATAGGGGAAGATAACACATAAAAAAAGGTAACTGCAGGAATATAAAATCCAAAGAGTCCAGAGCCAAACAATAGCAAGCATGAAAGAGTAAGAATGGCTGACTTGATGGACACTTAACACTTACTAGCTGTATGACCTTGGGCAAGTCACTTAACCCCAATTGCCCTCCAAAAAGAAAAAAATTGGCTGACTTGAGCAAAATGGAGATTCTAGGAGGAAATTAATAATCAGAGAAGGTCAGAAGATGGGGGAAGGATCTTTCAGAATGAGAAAAATATTAGCACATCGAGGAGAAAACCAGAGAGTCTGGAGTGGAACCAGAAGACCAAAGAGACAACTGACAAAAGATGTCATGCCAACAGGACTTCGAAACTGATTGTGTGTGCATGTGTGTGTGTGTGTGTGTGTGTGCGTGCGTGTGGAGAGAAAGGGAGAGACAGAGAGAGAGAAAGGACTAGAGAATAATTGTGATGTTAGAAAAGGACATGACTAGAAAGATGGTGGTGCTTTAAGAAAAATAAAAAATCAAGGGAAAGGAGTATTTTTGTGGCAGGGGAGAGTTCCATTTTAGACATATTGAATCTAACATGCTTATAACTTGAAACTGATTTATGTATATTTTTTGATCATCAAGTATCAAATGTCTAGTGTATGGTTTGGTGATTTGTGACTAAGGCTCAGGAATAAAATTCGGGCTGGATATATAGACCTGGAAAGCAGCTTCACAGAGATAATAAGTGTATATCAGAGTCAAGTCTTGAATCCATATCTTTTCTGACTCTAAGGCTAGCTCTTTATGCACTCCACCAACATTAGCAAACACCTCGTGGGCTGCAAACCTCTTGAATGAAAGTCAAATCAAATTAAAATATAATTGGGAAATATTTAACAAAATAAGTTAAGGTGAAGGTATTTATAGAACTTATATTTAATTAACATTCCACTAAGGGAGGGAGGGGAGAGGAGAGGGAAAGGGAAAAATTTTGAAACTCAAGGGATTGTGGAACTGAATATTGTTAACTAAAAGTAAATAAATATTTTTTAATATAATAAAACACAGACAATGTTCATTTGTGATTTTCCAAATCAATATGCTTCCACCAGGTTTCCTCATGTCCCATGTAGTAACCACATTTCTATTTGAGTTTCATAAAACTACACTATGCTCTCTCTTCCTGAGGTAGCTATATGGCAGTCATTCATTTGAGTAAGCTCCACTTTTTCACTGCAATAAGCCTGGAAACTGAAAGCCATCCATTTAATTTTGTAACAATTTCTATCAGTCCCTCATACATAAGTCTAAGGATTTACTATTCACAAAGAGAATCTAAAAATACAGGATATTTGTATAATGCTTAAGAAGATAAAAATTACATGTATATTTGCTTCTTAAAGTGTCCCTTCCTCCTTTAAAAAAAAGGTTACATTGCTTAAACTAGATAGCCATCAAAGAGCAGACTTCTGATCATGGAGAGTAAAAGCCCTTTCCTATAAAAAAAACAATGTAGGACCTGAGACAGCTCCTTTACATTTAGGGACCTCAGAAATGCTACAACAGTTGTAAGATGCTCAGTAAGTTAGCACAGATTTAAAACTATAACTTAGGGGCGGCTAGGTGGTGCAGTGAATAGAGCACCAGTTCTGGAGTCAGGAAGATTTAGTCCAAATCCGGCCTCAGACACTTAACACAAAATCTAGCCATGTGACCTTGGGCAAGTCACATTACCCCAATTGCCCTACCTTCCCCCCTCAAAAAAAAGGCAAAAAACTAAAAATTAAAAAAAATTAAAACTATAGCTTACAACCCCCATTGATGTGTTCACTTTTTACTAGTCAGAAGAAACACAGTACAAAGCAAAGACATTTAATAAACATCATAGAAGAAAGCACCCATGCTCTGTAAACCTGGATAACCGTCTCCCATAATTTCAACCCCCACTAGTAGAAAGAAAAGACATGCCCATTTTACATATGGGGAAGGGGGGAAAGATGTATGTATGGCCAGAGCACTTTTGTGGAAGGGTACACCCATTGGAAAAATGTATAACCAGAGACATGGAGATAAAAGTCACACCTTAGATATTTCAAGACTACCAGTGCCTTCCATTGAGGATGGTGGCAAACATTTATATAGCACTTGCTATGTGTCAGGCACTATTCTAAGCACCTTACAATCATTTTTTCATTGTGATTCATTTGATCCTCACAACAACCTTGGGAGATATTATTGTTATCCTCTGGATATTATCATTCTGGATTCCACACATGGTTTCTGAAAATGTACCGTATGCTTTCTTTGACCAGGGATAACCTGGAGCCAATGGTCACTGCCTGGCAGGTAGATGGGGGTGAAACTTACAGTACTTTGCAAGTGACAGCTGTTAATATCTCAGACTCAGGAGAATGTTTTCCTTTCTTTCATGCAAGGGGAAATCAAAGTTCTTCAAATAAGAAATGAATCTGAGCATTGTTGTCATAAGACCCCCTTCTAGGATTATCTTTATTATAGAACATAAGAGTTATATGAGGACAGAGAAAGTGCCAAAGGATAAACTTGTAGCTGAAGTGGGTCACAAACCAATCTATTGTGTATAGTAGCTAAATTGAGCTATAATGGTAATAGCATAGACTTTCTACAACATTGCATAAAGATAAACAGCATATATAGATACATCACTTTCTGGTGGAAAGATAATATAGTATGGTGGGAAAGGGCACTAGTTTTAGAGTCAGAAGACCTACATTCAAATTGTAACCTTGTGTACTCTTGGGACAAGTCATTTAAGAGTCAGAGTCAATAAACTTTTATTAAGCAACTACTAGGCGTCAGGTATTGTGCTAAGCACTGGAGATACAAAGAAAGACGGTCCCTGCCCTCAAGGAACTTACAGTCTAATGGGAAGACAACCCATGAAAAAGAAGCTGGAGGGAGAGGATGAGCATGATGAAGTCTGCAGCCCAGGTAGGAAACAATCTGAGGAAATGACAGTTTTGGAGTTAATTGAATCCTTGGGAAGAAAGAATTTCTGGAGATCATAAAGTTCAGGAAAGTAGTCAGGTGGAAAATGATGAAGTGAATTTTCTGGGTGTCTTCCTCAGACTGAAGATCTAGGAGGAAAAAGTCCAAAGAACAAGGCGTAGTAAGGAGGTGTGAGTTTTAGAGATGATTTCACCTACCAGAATCATAAGTTTTTAGAGATTATAAAGTGATAAAAGCAGTCAAGTGAGCCTCAGTTTCCTCATCTGCAAAGTAGAGTTTTGGAAAAGATGATTCCTAATACTCCTCTCCTCTCTAAGTCAGGATGCATCATTTAAATGCATTATTTGAAAGCATGATGTCCATCAGAGCAAAGAATTTTATTGTTGTTACTGAATCATTTTTAATTCTACAACTCACTGACTTGATCCAGAAGTGGACCCAATTGAGTAGGTCAGAATATTGAAAACAGATCAAAGGAAATTGTATTTTCTCTAGATGGATTACTTTTACTTTCTCAAAGGCAAGGGACTATGAATATAAAAAAAAAACTCCAACCTTAGCAACTTGGCACAAGGATTTTAACTGAATACACACAAAAGGGAGATTGTCCTACATTTTCTTACTTATTACAGCAATAAAATTGACTATGGTTTGGGAACTCAACTCCTCAGTTTGATAAATGCCAAGAAAAAAAAAAACCTCACCATTTGCCTCAAAAACACAATAGCAAACATTAGAGAAGAGACTAAAACATCACATAAAGTTAAAGACGTTCAAATAAGTCTCAACAGTTGTTTCCCTTGTGACCTCAGGAAAACCATTTAATGTCTCTGGTTTCCATATCTGTAAAGTGAAGGGATCAGATGAGATAATCTCTGAAGTCTCTGTCAGGTCTAAATCCTAATCTTCTATGTCTAAGCAGAATCCTGGCATCTTTTTTTGTCTGCAGGATACATACAGTCTCTCTCTGAGGCTACCTATATCAACTTCAGTCTTCTTAGATACTTGGTAGGGAAAGAAAATTATTTTCAGAATGAGGTGGTATTAAATGATTTCAAATGAATAGCACAGTTGAGAAAAAAAAAAAAACTTGGCTTCCTCCTGAATAGAAGGATTATGGTTGTCTCCAGTGAAAAAAACTGATTTAGTTAAATTAACTAAGGTGAAAAGCATTATTAGGCCAACCAATAGAGATTATGGTACAATAAAAAGAACATTTGAGTCAGAGGATCAGGGATACCAGTTCTTCTCTTTCATTTGGAAGAGCCAACCTAATGATTTCTAAATTAAGTTTCTTCTTTTTTTTTCTTGTATAGTACCAAAAACTGATTGCACAAGTAAACAGTGAAAGAACTGTGTCTAGAAAGCAGTGTATGTGTGTGTGTTTGTGTGTGTGTTAGATGCCCTCTAAACTCAATATGAGTTAAAAGTCAAAATTTGGCAGCCAAAATATCTAATGTGACCATAAGCTAAAACGATGGAATTGTAAAGTGATGTCCAAAAGAAAGGAGTTGATAGTTCTGTCCTGTATAAATACACACCATGTTTTAGGAAAGTTATTGATGAACTGAATGGTACCTAACAGATGGCAATTATTTTGATGAAAGGAAGTTTAGTTTGAAGAACACAATTAGGAAAGATATGCTTGTTACCTTCAAACATTTCACAGAAAGATTATAAGATTTAAAATTTAAAGCAACTTAGAAATCAGTGAATCAATAAGCATCTATTAAGGACCCATAACATGTCCTGAACTGAACTTGGTGCTATGGATACAGATATAAAGAATGAAACATTGCTACTCCAAAGAAGTTTACATTGTAATGGGGAAAACAACAAGTACATACATAAACAAATCCTACATAAATCTAACATGAATAAAGAAAATATATTCAAAGTAGTTAAATAAATTTCTTCATTAGCTGGGACACATAGCAGATAGAATGCTGGACTGGAAGTCAGAAAGAGTGGAGTTTAAATCTAGCTTTAGAGACTTACTAGCTGTGTGATCCCAGGCAAGTCACTTAACCTCTGCCAGACTCAGTGTCATCTGTAAAATGGGGCATGAAGGCAAGTTAGGTCATGCAGTGAATAGAGCACTGGCTCTGGAGTCAGGAGGACCAGAGTTCAAATCTGGCCTCAGACACTTTGATATATTTACTAGCTGTGTAACCTTAGGCAAGTCATTTAATCCCAATTGCCTTGCCCTCCCCCCTCCAAAAAAATAAAATACAATAAAATAAAATGTGGCATGCAGAGTGTTGACTTGGAATCATGAGAGCTGAGGTTGTTGTGAGGGTAGAATGAGATGATACGAAAATACTTTGGGAAGCTTAAAAATCTACATAAAGGCTGATATCATTATTATCATCATTATACAATATAATTTGAGAGGTAAGACACTAGCATTTGATCAGAGATAGGGGAGATCAGGAAGATTCTATGCAGAAGAAGGTGCTTACGTTGTGTATTAAAGAAAGAGAGGATCTCAATGGGATGTCTGTAAATATTCAGTGCATTTTACACATGGAGGACAGCTCATACAAAGGCATGGAGATGGGAGATAAAATATGCACTAGAAACAGAAAAAAGGGCAGTTTGACAGGATCAGAGTGTGGGAAGAAGAGTGATGACCAGTAAGGCTGGAACAATACACACATTTACATACATACATACATATTGTGGTTTATCAATGTGTCTGACTCTTCTTGACCCCATTTGGGGTTTTCTTGGCAAAGAAACTAGAATGGTTTGTCATTTCCTCTCCAGCTCATTTTACAGGTGAGGAAACTGAGACATACAGGGTTAACTGACTTGCCCAGGGTTACACAACTAGTAAGTATCTGAGAACAGCTTTGAACTCATGAAGATGAGTCTTCCCAGATAGAAGCTTGGAACCCTATCCACTATGCCACTTAGCTGCCATAAGTATATATATATATATGTGTGTGTGTGTGTGTGTTTATGTGTGTGTGTGTATGGAGGGGGAAGGGGGATAAAAAGGGGGAGAGACAGAGAGAGGAAAATAGAGAAAGACAGAGAGAGACAGAGACAGAGAGAGACACCGAGAGAGAGACAGAGAGGCAGAGAGCCCGACAGACAGAGGGAGGAGAAATAAAGTTAGAGATAGAGAAAAGGGAACATAGTATGGTTAAATGTATGTTAGATTCACAGTCATGAAGACCTTGGTTTAAATCTCTCCTCCAAAATATATTAGCTGTGTGTCTCTGGACAAGCCATCTAACTTCTAAATGCCTCAAGCAACTCCTTAAGATTTATCTACTTGTCACAAATGGACAATTTTCATATCAATAGTTTCCACTGCTAACAAATCATATAGCCTTCACTCATTCACATATCACACATATTACAAGCAATCAAGGAGATATGTGGCATCTCATGAAGATGACACTACATATAAGCAATTTTATCTTGTACTTTCATTTTTTTTCCTCTAGCCCTCCTTTTCTAACTCCCTCAGCTCTTGCATTTTCTTTCAAAGATCCTACAATAAGGGCACTGACCTAGAGCTGAAAGGGACCTTGGAGGGCAACACTATCAACCTAAACATCTTAAAGATGAGAAAAAATAAGTACCAGAGAAACAAGTGACTTATCCAAGGATATGCAGGTTGAACCCATATCCTTCCACTCCAAATTCAGAAATCTTTTCCTTTTATGATGTTACCTCACATAAACCACTCCAATAGTGGATGCTTTCTATAGCTTTAACTTAGTCAGGGGTTAGAGTAGAATGAATCCTGCTTCCTCTGGAAAGACTTAAACCATCATACATTTTGCCAAATAACCC
Source organism: Petaurus breviceps papuanus (assembly GCF_028583685.1). Classification (NCBI taxonomy): domain Eukaryota; kingdom Metazoa; phylum Chordata; class Mammalia; order Diprotodontia; family Petauridae; genus Petaurus; species Petaurus breviceps. The sequence goes on along the minus strand of NW_027185889.1, from coordinate 4,212,386 downwards.
TTTCTGGTCCCTAATTTCCCTTACTACAAGCAACAAGAATTCAGAAGTAGATGTGTTTCATCGAGGATTTAAGGAAATTTGTAGGAGTTCTTACAATCCTAAAATTTATGGGACTAAGCTATTTTATCCTAGGACAAATATTTGTGGGAAAGGGGATTTAGAGAAGATTTCATTTTAATTTCTAGGGTTCCAAAAAAGAAAAACTGGAGTCAGCTCCACCCTTAAGATTTTGGACATGCATCCTCTAGGGAATGGCCAAAATCAACATAGTGTTCCTGGAATGCTAGATTCATTTGGTGACCCATCCATTGGCCTTGCATCTGGGTTGGCTGCTACATTAGTTACTCATCTTGGAAACATAGAATGCTCTTTTGATTTTGACATAACTTTTATTTTGTTTGGGAAAAATATGAAATAGACATATGATGAAACAAAAGTCATCCTTGAGATACTTACATTATTTAAAATATATTTTGACTATATTCTGTAAATGCTGATGATCAGTCAACAACATTCAACACATTTAAAAATGGTCCATTTCCTTTGAGTGCCAAATTATAATCATAGGCATCTATCCCATGTTTACTGTTAGAATCAAACATAAGATCTCATCCTGATGGCTCCACCGGTATTTTCCCAGGACAGTTTTCATTATGATGCAATCTTGTCAGTAGTTTATTTTCATTTCACAACAGTATCCTGGTGACCTTCTCATTGTTCTAGACATCCAGTGCCTGGATCTTCTCAAAATGAAATTACTAGATTAGAAATTTAGAATTGAAATGCTATATTTTTAATCAGCTATTTTCAACTACCTCATCTTTATTTTTAAATTTCCTATGAAATATAGACTTTTATATTAGAATTGTGTGGATAGAGCACCAGCACTAGAGTCAAGAGGACCTGAGTTCAAATTTGACCTCAGACACTTACCAGATATATGATCCTGGGCAAGTCATTGAACCCCAATTGCCTCCAAAAAAAATTGGAATTGTACTCTTGTTTTTAAGTGGTAGAAGTTTCCTTAGAGATGTTACATTCCCACCTTACTTCTTTTTCAGATGATGAAACAGATTCAGAAATGTAAAGGTAATCATCCAAGGGAAACTGATCAGCTTGTGGCAGAGCAAGAACAGTAAAGATCTGTGAAAAGAGCCCAGAATATGAAATAATAGAAGCTGGTTTCAAATATCATCATTGTAAGAACTCTTTCTACCCTTTGTAAGTCACTCTCTAAGGCCTCATTTTCCTCATCTATAAAATGAGGTAATCGAGGGTGGCTAGGGGGCACAGTGAATAGAGCAACAGTCCTGGAATGGGGAGGACCTGAGTTCAAATCCGGCCTCAGACACTTACTAGCCATGTGACCTTGGGCAAGTCATTTAAACCCAATCTCCCTGTCCTCCTCTGTCCAAAAAGCAAAAAATTAAATTAAATTTTAAAAAGTAAAATGAGGGGATTGGACTAGATGGCCTTAAAGAGCCCTCAATATCTATAATACTTCTCTGTCCCTCTCCCACAATACCTTCCTGATCTTTGGGTTTTATTTAACCAACAAAGCAATCATTTGAAAATATTTGTCTTTGCTTTAATGTAGTCAGTAATTTAGACATTTTGTCTACTCCAAATCATCATTGGGTCTGATTGATTTTTTTTCACTTAGCATTGTCTATTTTAACCATTAAGTCCCTGAGATTCTGTAGTGATCAGTCCTACATTTGCCCAGTTTACAAATGTGAAATAGACAAGTGGCTTTGTCCAACATATAAACATGAGTTGGAAATTCATCCAAAGATGCTCTTTTCTCACAACATACAATTCTACCATCAAAAATGGATGTTTGTGGTTTGTGGATTGTCTTTAGAAGGAGGCAGAAGCCAAAACATTGTTATGCTCAAATAATACATTTTCTGGTTAAAGTAGGAAAAAAAAGTGATGTGAAACAATTAGATATCTTACTCATACAGACCCGCCGGCAGCTTACTGCTAGCACAGACAAATTCACTTAAATTAATTTTCAAAACACAATTAAATGCATTTCACATCAAAAGAGGAAGGGACAAATCTATCACCCCCCCTCCCCCAACCCAATGCCCCATCCCCATCCCAATACAGAGACTCTTTCAAGGACTCAGTTAGTTGTTCTTTCTGGTGACTTTCCAACAAAGCTATTCAATGATAATAGTCAGGGCAAACACCGCAGAAATCTATTTTTGTGATAATAGCTGTAATTGGAGTAGTAAATGTAGTCCTTCTCTTAAGGCTATAATCACATGTGACCACCTTGTATGAGCTCTCTTGCTCCCTCTTCACCATTCCATTTTTTCTCTACACAAGTACATACATGTATGTGTGTGCATGTACACATAGTAAATATAGGGTAAATAATTTCTAGGTCTCCTTTTTGGTATTTCCAGTATCAGATAATGAAGAAAAACCACCCTTTCAAATCTACTCCCAAAATTGGACAAATTGAAAAAGGTTAGATTAAAAAAAATGTTTCAATGGAGTGAATTCCATATCCTCAATAATTTACACTTTCTCAAACAGACTTCTTTCTTAACTCATCTGCTTAAGTGCTTTCAGTTAGAGATAAATGAAGCAGCGAAATGGAAAATGGGGATCACAGTTTGGTTTTTCCTTTCTGAGATAGTATTAAAATTCAGGACATTATTAAATTAGTCATTGATTTCCTTGACTGCCTAGAAATCTCTTAATTCTCTCCTTTCTTGATTCTCAGGTGATTTTATGAGCGCTTAAAGAATGATGAAAAGAGTAAGTAATTGTCCATCAGTTTCCATTAGAAAGCTCAGGAAATTAATTACTGTGGGACTGCCTTTCTACAGGGTTCCTAGGTCAACAGTCATGAAAAACTAGATGAGTCAGTTCTGCAAATTATAAAATTGCTTGATTTGGCTAAATGTTTAGCTGTCCTCACAGACAAGGCTTCCAAGTTTGAAAAATGCAAAGACTTAAGAGTATAACATAGAACACTTCTCTAAGTTAAAAAAAAATCTTCTTACCCATATAGTTGAAGTATGTCCAGAAAAAAAGTTTATATTTCCAGGTTATATCATACATTTAAATGGATTCATTTTTTTTATTTCTTCTATTAGTAAACTCTGGTGACTGTGGTTTTTTTTCTCTCATATACACAAATAAAGAACAAAATTCAGAATGGGACTCTATTGAAGAAGGTTTCCTGTTATACCATAAAATGTCAATTACATATAATTAAGTAGTCATTTTGAATAATATGGGCAGTCCATTCAAATAGATTTTGTCAAATTATATTCTTGCTCTGAAACTTCTTCATGGAGCAGAGGCAACCTAAAGAACAAAGAATCAGCAATCTAGAATGGTAATGTTCCTTAGAGGTCATCTCGTTTATATGAGCTATGCCAGAAGAGCATCAGCTATCATAGAAACTCTCTTTAAAAAAAAACCTTCAATTAGGGGGCCCAGTGATTGATTGGACATCTGTTGTCTGACACCTAGGTAAGCAGAATTCAGACAGGCTGATTCTCAGATTGTCAGCAGGATGAGGAATTTTTTTACTCCAAATCTTTTGAAGACCATCGAGTAGTGAAAGGAACTTTAGATTTCACATCAAAAGAGCCAGATTCAAATCCCATTTTGAGCACATCTTCATTCAACAACTACATTAACATTAAATACTTTTTATGTAACAGAATTGTGCAAGTCAGTGGAAATATAAAGACAAAGAAGAAATAGTCCTTGCCTACAAGGAGTTTACAGTCTATTAAGAGAACACATCATTTATCCATGTAAGTGTGGCAGGTTTGAAATGGCCTAAGTTTGGCTGAACCTGATTCTCACTATGATTTATACTATGAGATAAAAAGTTCTCTGGTAAGCTGTTGAACCCAGAATAGCTGGTGGTGTTCAGTGGGCATAGAAAAAGAGGTTGATTCACTTCTCCATGACCCTATACTTTGAAGCCTCAAGAGTGGCAGTGCTATTTTGAGCTACCAGTCCAAAAGCTGGGTAGGAGAAGGGTGGCTGCTCTGCCTCCTACTTGGCCATCAGCTATGAACACGTGACATCTTCTATATCTTTTTTCTTTCTTTCTTGATCTTAGAACTTTAGATGGATTAATATTCAGAGATGAAAGTATCAGGAAAAAAATTATACAGAAGAAGCTAGTAGTGGTGGGAGGGTGGGTGGTTCTTGAAGCTTACTCTCATTGAGAATGGGTTAACAAAGAATCAACATATATCTCTAGTAGGGTATAAAAGTCTTCTAAATTAAGAAAGAAATAAGAAGGCAAAGGGATAGGGTGAGGGAAGAGGATAAGGGAGGGACTCAGAGTGGTGGGTAGCTTAGGGAGTAGGAAGGCAAGGTTGTGGGTAGACGTAAAGCAGAGAAGTGAGGAGGGATAGGGTAAAAAGGATAAGAAGGATAGTGAGGAAAAAATAGGAAGGGGGAAATATACAGCAAATAATTGCAGCTTAGAATGTGAATGGGACAAGTTTACTCATAAAATGAAAATTGATAGCAGATTAAAAATTTGAATTCAATGATATGTTGCTTTCAGGAAACATTAAAAAATAAGAGATACACAGAAAGATAAAATTAAGGGCAGGAGTAGAATTTAATACATTAAAAAGTATGGATAGTAATCATGATCTCAAAGTTAAAGTTAAAATAGATTTAATCAAAAGTGAATAATAAAGAACTACACTTTATCAGCAATATTATTCAATATTGTTTTAGACCATTTAAAATACCTAGACAGTATGAAATGCCTGAGTGTATATCTGCCAAAACAGACCCAGGAACTATAAACTTAAACAAAGAACTTAAATAAAGAAATCTTTTTATATGAATAAATTCAGATCTACTGAGTTAGAAAAAAATAATAATGTTCATTAGAAAGAACAAAAGGTTAGGAACTTCAAAGAAACTAGGGGAAAAGATGTAAAGAAAGTAGATTCAGCAGTATCAGAATTTAAACTATATTATAAGATGAGAGCATTGTTGAAGTGTAAAAAGGATAATTTCAATTATTTTAAATTAAGGTTTCTGTATAAATAAAATGTGCAGCCCAAAACAGAAGGAATACAGAAAATAAGAGAAAAAAACTTTCATAGACAATCTCTCAGATAGGATGTGACTAGGTTGAAATATTGCTGTGAGAAGGATGCTATCCACCTACAGAAAAAGAGATGATAGGAGGAAATAAGCATAGTGTAGTCTTACATATGTGTGTATATGTTTATTTATATTTATGTGTATATATGTGTGTGTGTGTGTGTGTGTGTACACATACACCACACATATCCACATTTAATTGTAGTCTTCTTTGGAGGGGGAGGGGAGAGAGGAGAAAAAATAAAGTAAAAAATGTATAGCAGAGAACAAAGGAAAACCAACAAGGAAGCATAGAAAAGCTGGGCAGCCTTGAAACAATGTTGAGGAATCTATTATATATATTTTCTTGAAATGGAAATTTATTGTTTTATATTGAATCCTCTGTTATGGTCTGCCGTGTATATGACATATTTTTTTTCTTTTTCTCATTTTGTATTTAAGTTTAAAATTTTTAAAAATTACAAAAAGAGAAAGAGGTGAAAGTATCCAGATGACCTCATGAGTTGAGAAAGAGAAGAAATTCCCTAAGAGTTCTTATCCATCACTGGACCTGAATGGGGGCATCGGGAATAATGTCCACATTATTATAATAATAGTGTCTGCCAGAGTGCTCATGGGCAATGGAAATGGAAGCAAATTCATAGAGAGTAGAGAAACATACAAAAGACAATAAGATGAGCCACTATAGGCACCCAAGCACAAAGTAACATCAGGGGCCAGTAACAATTGAGAGGATCGAGAGATGCTTCATACGGGAGATGTGCACTTGAATAAAATTGTGAAGAGAGTTGAGAATTCAACAAAGGTAAGGAAGGAATATATTCCAGACATGGTAGATGGCCTATGAAAAGGTACAAAAATCAAAGACATGATGTTTTTACAAAGAAGAACAAATAAGCAGATAAGAATGATTAGAGAAAAGTCACTTCACCTTTCTAAGTCTCCAGTTTCTTCACCTGCAAAATAGGAATAAAATTACTTGTACTATCTATTTCATAAGGTTATTGTAGGGATCAAACAAGTTGTATATAGTGGTATATAAATTTCATCTATCACAAGGTTTATATTTATCATGGAGATATATATCATAATCTATGGCCACATCAATGAAATCCTACATCTTTGAAATGTTAAGTATAATTATTAAGGATGGAACTATTTGGTTTGACTTTTTATTAGCCTGTAAAATCAATAGGTTAATCTCCACTTTAACTTTTTTTCTATAGACACAACCAGGAAATAGCTGACTGGGTGATATCACCTTTTACATACAGAGATGATGATATTGACTCACTATCCACTGAACAGGTCATTGGAATTGTCTTCTCAGTAGCCATGACAATGTATCAGTGAGATAGCTGGTCAGAACAGAGAAGCAGGTGAGTGACCAGGAAAGGCAAATGCAGTTTTACAGGCATGAATCTGCTGCCTTTGTTTCATCACACTACTCTCTAACCAACTGCTGGATGTCTTTAAGGGTGCCTTTAATACTGAGAACTTCCACGCTCAAGATAAATTTTCCAAGATGAGTCATTCCATGCATCCTTTCTAAATGACCTGCCACCTTCTTCCTCCCATTCAGGTTTACCTTAGCAACCTTTTATCTACCAGTTGGCCAAGTCAGCAACTTCTCCTTCCTCCTAAATGTTTGGCTTCCATTTCAGACACAGCCTGACATATTGATTCCCATGTGGATTTTAAGCCTGTGTATTTAATTTAGAATTAGTCATGGAGAAGATAGTAGTAGCAGGGGCAATAAGAACTGATTAGCACACACATACTACAAATACTGGTTCGTATTGTTCAATAAATCAGATGCCCAGGGTTGGAAGGTGTCTCAGGTATCAGTTAGTCCAGGCACTGGGAGAGTTACAAAGATTAATGATAAAATTAATAACCTGAGACACAGTTAGCAGCAAGAAAGATTCAGCACTCAAAGGTTGAGTGGAACTCATATACATTGGTCAAAGGAGAGTCCCTCACACCTATCAACAAATGGACAGACAGGTAGATCAAGGGCCCAAAGACCTCCCCAGGTTCAATTTTAGCACAGAGAACCTGGAGAAGGAATCAAAGGACCTAGAATCAAGCTCTGTTCCTGATACATGTACTAGCTCTGTGACCTTGGGCAAATCACTTAATGTCTCCCAGGCCTTAGGATCATAAATTGTAAAGGTAACCCACAATTTTTAGTCCCAACTCTAATCATTTCTTTCCAGGTAAACTTGAGTAAATCACTTGACCTCCCTAAGACTTGGTTTCCTCATCTAGAAAAATGTGATGGGGGTGGCTAGGTGGCACAGTGAATAGAGTACCAGCCCTGGAGTCAGGATGACCTGTGTTTAAATCCGGCCTCAGACACTTAACACAAAACTGGCTGTGTGACCTTGGGCAAGTCACTTAACCCCAATTGCCCTAATTTCTCCCCGCCAAAAAAAAATTACCCCCAAAAAAAAAAAGAAAAATGTGACGTAGAGGCCATATGGGATACTGGACAGAACCAGGCTTGGAATCAGGAAAACCTGGGTTCAGGTTTCAGGTCAGACACATTCTTCTCTGTGACCACGGTAGGTTATTTCACATTTCAGTACCATTTCCCATCTTCCCCCTTCCATCCCCACGAGTAGCTTTCTCAGGCTATCATTTGGGAAGAAAAAATATCTGTGCATCTGTTTCTCTTTTGTGTGTGGGGGAGTGGAGGGGGGTGGATGTTCCTTATTGAGATTTTTCTATGGCAATGAAATCACTGATCTAGTTTAAAAATGTAGATAATAATTGTATTTATCCTACTTACATACCAGAGTATTGGGAAGAGAAAATGAGTTAAAACTAAGGGGAAACCCATCAATTGAGGGATGTCTGAATAAATTGCATTATACGAATATAGAATTTTATTGTGCCAAAAGAAAATTACAGAAGAGATAATTCAAAGAAACTTGGGAAAACCTGCATGAATAATTATAGAGGGAAATGAATAGAATTACAATAACTTTTTTTTCTTTTTCCTTTATTTTTTGAGATCACTGATGATTAGCATGAAATGCTCCATTTCCAACCTGGACCAGCTGACTCTTTCCTAGGCAACCTGGATTCTCTGTTCCCAAAGACTTGCCGTATTGGATCTGAACTTAGTGAGAAATTTTTAACTCAAACAATCTATCAATCTCTGCCTCCCCAGTTGCAAAGATTAATACATATACACCACCTGGCTCAGCAATAATAACAACATTGTAAAAATAAGTTGTCTGTGCAATGACCCAATTCCAGAGAAATCCTAATAAAACATAAGAATCATCTCTTGACAGAGAAGTAATGGACTCAGGATTCAGAATATGCCATATGAATTTGGATGTGACCAATGTGCAAATTCACTTTGATAACTATTCACATTTGTTAGAAGGCTTTTGTTTTATCTTCTTTCTAATACTTTGGGGGGAAAGTATAAAGGAAAAATATCAAATGAATTATTTATGTAAGAATTCCTGAGAAACAGGAAAGCAGTATAAGGAGGTAAGGGATTATTATTTAGGACCAGAATTTGTCTAATCTTTTGTTATCTATTTGACATAATGAATCACTGAAATACTGAGTGAAAAATGAATAAAACAGGTTTGGGAATGGATGGGGTACTCTCAATTTTGACCAATAGCAGAAATGACATTTGAACTATTTCAACAAATGTCTGACAAAGGTAAGGGATATAAAAAAAAGTTTAAAACCTCCCTCTTGAAGTTTTCAAATCAATTATCTCATACTAAGTCACTGGTTCTTCTCATGTTGACTTCAGATTTTGAATGATTGTCCCATCTCTGTGCTAAGCTATCAGATGGAAGACAGATGAAATGGGTTATCAGTACCTTGCATGGGGAAGGTAGCTAATATCTCTTCAGGCTGCAACTGAGTCTTTTCAGAATTCTTCTACAAATCTGGGCACATGTCTTAATAAAGCCCCATTTCTAATCATGGACACTAAATTCTTTTCACCAACATATCCATAAAATTAGAAAACAGCATTAAAAGAACCATGCAAATTGCAAGAACCATGAAAGGATCACTGCCTCCTTTACAAGGCCTTCTTGATATCTCCGGTTATTAAAGCATAGCCCCTATCCTGCAGAATTGATTTTTATTAATTTTTAATTTTTAAAAATATTCTTATCTTTGTATATCATTTCCTCAGAATAGTCTGTAAACTCCTAGGAATTATTTTTATCTTTATCTTTGTATTGAGGGTACCAAGCACCATGCTTAGTATAATAAGTAATGTTATCAATCATTGTAATTGAATTCAACATTCATTGATGTGCATGGGATTTCATCCCTCCAAGTAGAATGTCAGCTCTTTGAGGGGAAGTGTTGCTTTATTTTTGTCATTGCATTCCCAGTACCTAGAAGAGTTCTTGGCTCATATTAGGTACTAAGTAAATATTTCTTATATTGAATTTTGATTTCACTATAGCTTCACATATATTTTTCAGGAAAGAAATGGGATATGGAAGATAATGAGACCCACCTTGTAGTAGAAATGGAAACTCAGCAAATGGTTTTAAAGTCCTCTATAAAGGATCATAACTAAGCACTTCTGACATAACCCAGGGTCATAAAGAATACAGAAATTTTTTTTCCTCTTAGGGAAAAATGAGGAATCAAGTGCTATCTTTCTAGCTGAGGTTGGACTTGATTGTGTCTTAAAACCATGTTAGCTATATCAATCTTCAATATACAGCTCACAACATAATTATTTTTTTTCCTAATGAAATAATTACACATGTTATTCCAATGACCTCATAGATGACATAGAATTGTGATATTACTATTGTGAGGGTTTCAGGCTTTAACTTGTGGTCATTTTCTTGCACAGTTCTCATGGTGCTTCCCAAAAGATATAAGCTATATTGAATATTCCCATATTGTAACTTTCCTGCTTTTAACTACTTGTAAAGCCAATATGGCTATAAGATTATTGGTGTTTTGACCTCAGACAAAAAATGGGGGGGGGGAGTCAGGGTAAGAATTTTTATCAGTATAAAAAAGAGTTTTGCTTTGTTTTGTTTTCAAAAAGTTGTTTTCTCATGATTCTGTTCTCTAGCGGAACCTGGTATAGAGATGCAGTGAAAAGATTGTCTGATGCTTTAGTAAACGAGTGGAAAGAGACCTTAGGTGTTGAAACAGAAACTACTAAGTCTTTGCCAAATAGAAAACAGATAACATATAAGCAAAAGTTTCCAACAGTAAAGAAAATGAGTTAGACTGAAAAAAACAATAAGCCAAGATATTTGTGTCTAGCCTAGATACAAACAGTAGCTGGAGTCTGGAAGCATTTGCCTCTTTGTTACATTTTATCTATTAATAACATTTGAAAAATTACTCCTATGACCTATTTCATGAGGCAAGTGTCCTGTAAAGTTAAGGGAGAAATAATTATTCATCAGATGATGTATTTCGAACTGGTAGGGACTTCCAATCAACTACCACATTTTATAAATGAGGAAATTGACTTGAACAGAGGTTAAGTGGCTTTCCCAATGGAATAAATAGCAGAGTCAGAATTTGAACTCGGGTCCTCTGACTCCAGGCAAGTATTCTTTCCATTGTACCATAGAACTCTTTCTTGCTTACACATAATTATAAAACATCATGAAATCCTGGCTTTTATATAGAACTAATAAAATCCTAAAAATTCATCCCTCAATGTGTCTGTTCATATACTAATGAATTTTTGCTCATTAAGAATGGTCATAGAAAACCTAGAAAAGATTATTTTCTGAGCTGATTCCCATTCAGGCAGGAAAAGGAGACCCAGGTATATAAGTATATCACCCAAAAGTGTGATTTGCTGACTGTGTGTTGTTGCTGGGTTGTTGTTTTTTTTTTTTTGCCTTGGTATATTTTTAATAGATTTAAAGGCATTTCATTCTTAACCATTACAGAGAAGATATCAGTTAAGTCTACAAGTATTTATTAAGCTCCAAGCACTGAGCTAAATTCTGCAGATACAAATAAAGTCCAAACATAGTCTTTGTTCTCAAGGAGCTTAAACTATAATGGGAAGACACTAGCTAATGAGCTAATTATCGTACTGCTCATGAAATTCACAGCATCATCAATTAATCATAAAAATCATATAATCTCAGAGTTTGAAAGGACCTTAGAGATTACCTGGGGAAACTAGGTGGCACATTGGATAGAATGCCAGGTATGAAGCCAGGAAGACTCATCTTCCTGAGGTCACATCTGGACTCAAATCCTTACTAGCTTTGTGACCCTGGGCAATTCCCTCAGTTACCTCATATGTAAAATGAGCTGAAAAAGTAAATGACAAACAATCCAGTATCTTTGCCAAGAAATCCCCAAATGGGGTAACAAAGAGATGGAAGCCACTGAAATGATTGAGCAACAATAGAGAATTACCTAGGCCAACCCATACAAAGTCAGCAATTTCCTTTGCAGTCTTACTAACTAGAGGTCTATCTGAAGATCTTCAGTGATGGGAAATGTATTATCTCCCGTGACAGTCTAACTTCAAATCACTTCTGAATAGCTCTAAGTGTTTAGAAAGGTGTTTGTTTTTAATCCTTTCATTGAGCCAAAACCTGCCTTTTCCTGAAATTCCTACTTGCCACTAGTTCTGTCCTTTGGACCATATCCCATCCAGTCATCCAGACCCTATGAAGATCTATGAATTTATCAGTGTAGGGACCTGTCAGTGACCAAACTCCTCCGTGAGAAAACTTTGTCTTCCCTATCATGAACATTTTACCATCTGCTCTGCCACAGTTCCCCTTCTCCCCACCCTCTGTTTCCTTCATAATCCTACATATTTTATGCATTTAAAGACATTTTGAGGAGGAATATGTTGAGTAACTGGCATCCCTTTGGTTCAGACTCACTTTTGCGATGAAATAAGGCATTCTTGAGTCATTGAACATTTAAGATAGAAGGTATACTTTGCCCAAACGCAGCAAAAAAAAAAAAAAACAGCAGAACTTATCTTCACCTCTGGTAGACTTGGCCTCCTGTCCTTCCTCACAGACATGTGCCTGATCAACAGGTCTACAGAGTCTGATGGCTCTAATGGTCTTAGGCACGGAGAGATCCAGATCCCACATCACTTGGGCTTTTTAATTAGCCTATGCCAGCAAGCTGAGTCATTGACTAGGGTCAGTCAGGTTTCCTAGAGTAGAAAAAAACTATGCCAGGGAAGGCTCTAGGGCAGCTGGGCAAAGGAAGTTAAAAGAGAGGAAGCCAGGGAAGCCAGGGCCATGGTCCATAAGTTTCACCATACTACCCAAGGGGTCTATAACATAAAAAAAGGTTGAACCATTAAAGGTGATATTCCAATTCCAGCCATTTAAACTTCTGAATTCACTTAACTATATCATTACCTAATCTTGATCCTTACATCTTGTCCACAAATATAAGCAACTTGGTCAGCCACTTCACTGATATCTAGGTTCCCCATGTCTGAAGCACTTCCCTGGTTTACCAGTATAATGACCTTACCAAAAATGGAAGGGACATTGAACTAACACAACCTGTTTTTAATGAACCAGGCTAGAGCTTAGTAACCACCACTTCAGTTTTAGAATGTTCACAGACAACCTATTTAATAATGCAATCTAGAAGTTATTTTTCGAAAGCCCATTGGCCTGTCATTTATAGATTACACCCTTCTATGAAAAGTAATGTCTTTGCTTTTCCCTAAGCCTATAGCACCTCTTCCGTTCTCCACAATCTTTCAAAGAGGCTCAGTAGTCAGATCTGACAGGTCCTGCTTTACTCTGGAATGTCAATAATTCATCCAGACCTAGTGATTTGAACTCACTGAGTACAGTTAGATGTCTTCTCACAATCTTCTCACTTATCTTATGTTTCGATTCACTGCAAATCATTTCTATTTTATCACTCCCAGTCAATGGCCACTCTCTTTAGCAGAGAAAGCTGCCTTTCCTCTGACTCCTTTTATCCTTGCTCTATCAACTTCTTACCCAAAAATATTTTGAAAAATTCCTTTCTTTCTTCTATAGTATTTGTAACCAGCTTCATCTCATTCTTAGTTTTCATGTTCCTGGTATGATTTGTAAAATAGAATATAAACATTTTGAGGGCAAGAATTGTTTAATTTGTGGTACTATACTGGGTGCCTTCAAGTCTAGGACAGGGATTGGCTTAGAGTAGGCAAATAATATGTGCAGAACTCAATTGAATTATAATCCCCCATTATTGGTTTTATTCACCCATGTTTCCATCTTTTATATATTACTTCAAAATGTTGAAGTTGGTTGATGAGTTCCATATGCACCTCCTTAAATATTCCTCCTTTCTTCCTCATCAGAAGTATTTCCACTTGCATTTTCAGAAGTTCATTATTGATATATTTATTATAGATGCAATTGATTGTTGGTTTTGCTGAACTGTTATTTTTCTATATTTTTGGTTTTGTTATAAGAGATGGTTCACTGAATGAGAGGGGAAATATATGGAAATTAAAGTGATTTGAAATGTAAAAGTTTTAATTTTTAAAAAAGTCATTTTTTGAGTTCTTACCGGACCTCTTTGGCTGAATTTCCTTGAAATCTCTGTGATTATAGACTCATACCCAACGTTTCTTTGATCTCTTTGGAATTTGTTCTTCACAAATCTGCAGTACACATCTGCTTTTCTCTCCTTTTCTATATCAAATTATAATATGGAGTGGTGATTTCACACCCTCCCTCCCTCTCCAACCCCCAGATTCCCTTCATTTCAGTTTCAACAACTCATTTCTCCTTGTTGGTGAGAACTGTGTTCAGAAGAGCAGTTATTTCTCTAACTTGCTCCTCCACCTTCTATTAAACTGAATTTTCATTAAGACAAGTAAATATATTATCAATAGTTATGTTTTCAGTAGTGAGAGACTATAAGTAGATAACTGAAGTTCTGATTATTAATTAGATTATACCTCCATGTTGGATTTTTGTTTTTTGACTGTGTTTTCTGTTCTCCCTCAATCTTGTATCTAGTATATGCCTGGAAGATAGTGATCATTTAATAAATAATAGAATGAAATAATGAGGAACTTATCTTTTCTGATTAGTTAGTCAATCTTTGTAGAATGGAGGAGTAGAGGGAAAATTAACTAAGCTATTCATATCTTTTGATATATAGACACAATTTCTAGACATATATACCTAAGGAGGTCAATGATAGAATCAAATGTATCATATGCACTGAAGCAGCTGAGTAATGCAGTGGCAGAACACCAAGCCTAGATTAAGAAAGACCTGAGTTCAAATCGAGATTCAGATACTTATTAGCTGTGTGACCTTGAGCAAGTCATTTTACCCCTGCTTACCCCAGATTCCTTATCTATCAAATGGGAATGATAATAATAGTATCCACTTCCCAGGGTTATTGTGGGCATCCAATGAGATAATGATTATAAAGTGCTTAGCACAGTACCTAGCATATACTAAATGCTAAATAAATGTTAGCTATTGTTATTTTTCCACTAAAGTTTTCATATTTTAAAAGTTTCATAGTAGCAATGAACTGGAATTGAAATAGATGTCCATGAATAAGCAAACTGAATATAGTGAAATATTATTGCATGTAAGAAATTTGTATAAAAAGTACATTAGACCAATGAAATCAGAGAAATGGGGGGAGGACTTATATGAACTGATACAGAGTGAAGTAAGCAGCACAAGAAAAATAATATGTACAGAGACTACAATTATGTAAAGAAAAAAAAAACAACATTAAACCCAACTACTTCCATGTAATTGTAATGACCTATTTGGGTCCCAGGGAAGAGATGGCTACATACCTTCTTCTTCTGACAGGGAAGCAGAGGATTATTGGAACAGGATCTTATATACTCTGTTAAATAATGTTTACTGGGGTGTTTTCCTTATTATATTAAAAGATCACTGGGAATATTAGGTGTGAAGGATTATATCCAGGTATGCATGTTTTGTGAAACAAAAGGAGGCATCAATAAAGTAAACAAGGGTGGAGGGGACTTTATTTTTTAAAATAGAAGACCAGTCTAGAATGGTAGAAGTAAAAAAGTAATTCTATTTACTTTGACTTCAATAAATCTTTGTCATCTCCATGAGTTGGAGCATTAAATTATTAGTAATTGCTCTTTGAATCCTATGTGCTAATAAGTTATGTACCTGCTTGAGAGGCATGCATTATAGGTCACCAACTCTTAATACATATGACATTTCATTGATCAGATTTCTTAAGTCCTTTGAAGGTGTTTGTCTTTAAGAAGTTATCATCATATTAAATGTGTTCCTAGTTCTGATCACATACAAGTCTTATCAAGTTTCTTTGAAACTATGATTTTCATAATTTTCTATAGCACAATAGTATTTCATCACCCAAAAGATTGAGGGTGAAGCATCCTCCCTACCAAATGACAGAAGCAATGACCTCAAAATGCAAACTAAGACAAACATTTTTCAGATATGGTCACTATTTGACTACCCATACTTATTACAAGAATTTGTTTTATTTCTTTTTCTTTTCTTTTTTCTTTCCTTTAATTTCTTTTCTCCCCTCAACCCCCCCACAAAAATTAGAGAGAAAAGGAAAAAAGTTAATAATTTTTTAATTAAATTTAAAATGCATATGACAGAAGTGACACATAAGATTACCCCTTCCCCTGCCATGCCAACTGCTAGCTATATTCAAACCTGCCTACTTCACAATAGCCAGAACTCTCTACATTCACCCTGTTCTCCAAGAAACCTGTCTATGGTATAGTCTTTTTAAGTATAAGCAACTACCTCAACCACTAGTGACAGGCAAGCAATAATCACACCTCCTTTCCTATGAATGATATCAGAAGTACAAAATAAATAAATTAGGTTTTTATTGCCTATTTTAGATTGTCTTTTTTCCAAATCTTGACAAATGTCATAAGATCATAATCAAAACACATAAGGAATAACTTCTATACACGAGACTCAGCAATCGATGACTATAGTAATCTACTGTTTGATAAACCCAAAGACCTCAGTTTTGGGGATAAGAACTCACTATTTGACAAAAACTGCTGGGAAAACTGTAATATAGCATGGAAGAAACTGGGCATAGACTATTATCTAACACTGTATACCAAAATCATGTCTAAATGGGTGTATGATCTAGGTATAAAGGCTGATACTGTAAGCAATCTGGGAAAACAAGGAAGAGTTCACAACTCTACCAACAATGTATTAGTGTTCCAATTTTTCCATATCTTCTCCAGCATGTCATTTTTCTTGTTTTGTCATCTTAGCCAATCTGACCAGTGAGATGTAGCACCTCAGAGTTGTTTTGATTTGCATTTATCTAATCAATAGTGATTTAAAGTATTTTCTCATATGATTATAGATATGTTTAATTTTTACCTCTGAAAATTGCCTGTTCATATCCTTTGACCATTTATCAATTGGGGAATGACTTCTCTTATATTTTAGAATTTGGTTACATTGGCTTTGTTTGTACAGAAACTTTTCAATTTAATGTAATCAGGATTATCCATTCTATATCTTATAATGCTCTCTAACTCTTGTTTGGTCATTAAGTCTTCCCCTCTCCATAGATCTGACAGGTAGTCTGAGTTTTTTGTTCCATTGTTTGCTCATTTTCCCAGCCAATTACTAGACTTTTTACCTCTTTGTTAAGGCAGGACTCTGCTTCCAGGGTAGAAATAATACTGTCCTAAGCTTCAGGAGTTTTGTGCAACTGTTTTGAGAGATACTTCCGAGGACCTGCAAGTTTTCAGTTCTTCCAAGGTGGTATGATCTAAGGAGAAGTGTTTACTCCTCTCTTAGCCTGTACTGTGGTCTGTGAGTGACCACAAGCACTCTTTTCAGCCCTGGAACAGTGAGGAGAGTTCCTCCACTACTGCCACAAGATCTTCTATGCTATAGTGCTCTTCCTTGCCCCAGGGCTGAGACTCAGAGTCAAGTATGGGCAAAGCAACAGAGTCTTGCCTCAGTGCCAACAAAGAGACTCCTGTAATCTCCTATCAACCACTTTTTCAATCACCTTATTGTCTATGAGCTAAGAGCTCCAGAAGGAGCAGTGCTGACATCTCTGATGATTCAACCATTCCCAAGACCTGTTCCTGTTTTGCTAGGGACAGGGCTGTGCTGACTCAGCCTTCACTAAACTACATTCTTCTCTCACCCAATTCCAACATACTTTTCCTGCTGGCTTTCTAACTTGTTTTTGGCATCTGTGGGCTGAGAGGTCTGGAAATTGCCACTGCTGGATGTGATTCAGTCCCCAGAGTCCTGTTTGGGGTTTGCTGGAGACCAAGCGCTGGTGTGGCCTGTACTGGGCTGTGCTCCTCTCTCAGGCTGGTGAAACCAGACCTTTCTTGTGGACCTTCCATATGGTCTTGGACTGGATTAAATTGTAAGCTCTTTGAGGGCAGGGGCTTTTTCTTATTTGTATCCCCAGCATTTAGTACTGTGTCTTCAATATAGTAGGCACTTAATAAATGTTTATTGAATTCAATTGAATCAAATATTCCTCCAGATTGGCATGGAGACAAAAGAAAAAAAATATTGGTTGTTCTATAAACTAGACTTGAATCAGTACTTTTAGGTGGCTAGCTCAAGAAATCAGCATTAATTTATTCTTTTTTTTTAAGCAATCAGCGTTAAGTAACTTGCTCAAGGTTACACAGCCAGTTATTTCTGGGTGTGGTGCTGAGTATCTGAGCCCAGATTTGATCCTCAGGTCATCCTAACACTGGAGCTGGTGCTCTTTACTTGCTGAGCCACCTGGCCGCCCCAGCATTAATTTATTCTTAACAATAAAGCTAGAGTAAGCACAGTGAGTCCATTTGTAGACTATTAACTATCCAAAAAATTAATGGTTCAGAAGAGACATAAAATAATTAAAGCATTTGCAGATTGGGCCTTGGAGTGGGGGAGGTACTGGAATAAACAGAAGATAGGAACTGGAAATAATTCTTTGGTTTTATGAAGCAAAGGAAGAAAAGTTTCTCTGTCTACCAAGAAGAAGGTGATATGAAATATATGTGTATATATACATATATGTGTACATATATAATATAAATATGGCTGCACACACCATACACATACATATTACATATGTATAGTATTGTGCATGTGTATGTATGCATGTGTGTGCATAATGTGTATGTGTATATATTGTGCATAGTGGGTATACATATTTTCATGTACATGGATATATGTCTATGTACATTTTGCACACATACATTTACTATGCATATATACATATGTGTTTGTGTCTATATACATATTTATATGAAAAGAAATGAATGAAATTAGACATCAGGTAACACTTCTAGGTGGGGCAGATTAGTGGCACAGTGGATAGAGTCCCAGACTGAAATCAGGAAGATCCGAGTTCAAATCTGACCTCAGACACTTACTATGTGACCCTGGGCAAGTCACTTTACCTGTTTGCCTCAGTTTCCTCATCTATAAAATGAGCTGGAGAAAGAAATGAAAACTAGCATCTTTGCCAAGAAAATCCCAAATGGTGTCATGTAGAGTCAGACAAGACTGAAGCTATTGCTCAACGACAACAAAACTTCTAGGTATTATTAAGAGAAGCTATATGATCTAGTGGATAAAAGGTTGGGCCTGAAGTCAGGAAGATCTAAATTCAAATCCAGCCTCTTCTGCTTAAGAGTTTTGTGACCCTAGGCAAGTCACTTAATCCCTGCTTTAGTTTCCTCACCCATAAAATAGGGATAATAAGAGGCCCTATCTCCCAGGCTTGTGGGAGGATCAGAAGAGAAGATAACTGTAAATTGTTTGGCACATAATGAGCTCCATCTAAATATAAATATTATTATTTTAGATTGTAAGAGAAAGTAAAAAAATACATGAAAAGATGAATCTTCGTCCTAAAAAGAGCAAATGCAGCAAATTTTCTTTAAAAAGTTTTATAAGTAAAAGCCAAAATGCAAAGAAGTTCATGTTTAGGAACATAGAGCAGGGCTAAAAGGAAAAATGGAGGTTATCTTATGTTCCAATCTCCTCATTTTTACAAATGAGGAAACTGAGACTGAGGGAGATGAAATGCGTTACCCCAAATCTCACAGGAAATAAGGATCATATCTGTTACTAAATGACAAATGCACATTGAGTCATAGTAAAAACTGATCATTGGTAATTAGGCAAAATACAATTTTGATAAAGTAATTCATTAGAGATATATAAATTAGTTTGTAAACGAGTTTTCTTATGGTTTCTTGTCATAATTTGAGGAAGAAAAGGCCCATTTCACACCACCATTTACAACTATTCATCAGAGTAGTCACTGACTGAGATGGTTTTATGACTGCATTAAAGTTCTATCAGAAAAGTCAGCCAACTAGCGATGATTCAATGGTTAAATGAGATTTCTATTGCCCAGCTCATGTCTGGTAGATTACCTCCATTCATGAAAATGCATTCCCCATTGACGAGTGCTTAGTGAACTTGATAATTTAGCTTTAATTCTGAAACTGTAGCTAGTATCCCCAAACTCTACTTAAAATATTGTTTTATTAGTCTTTTCACAAGGGAGTCAAACTGTTACTTCCTCATAACTGCCAGGCAATTTTGGGGGATTACTTTAAGTGTGAATTGTCAAGTATTTTTTTTCCAGCTGTCTCCTGTCAAGCCATAATCCCATATTGAGCCTTGTCCCTACAGAGTAGGCACTTAATCCTGGGGTCGGAGGTCATTTAGCTCTTGACTAATTCACCTCATTAGGAGAGGAAAGTGGAATGTCTCCAGGAATACAAATGCCATGAGATATAACAGAACTCTGGCTATTGGGTTGTTGTGTTTTTTTTTTCCTTTTTTAAAAATCATGTGGACCTAAGAGGAAAAAATTAAGTTTACCTATTCTCATTATAAATTAAAAGGGTAATTTTAGGTTATTACACAATACTCTAAACCAAATCTAATAGTAAATTTAATAACAAAATATTTATAATAATTAGTGTTCATTTAATTTTTAAAAAATAATATATGACAGTTTTTCTTCCTCGGTTGCTTAAAGGCATGTTTATGCATACATATGCCTATATACCTGTATATGTGTGTATATATGTATATATATACACATACACACATGAAGGCATTTTATGTTTATGTGATTATATATAATGTAAAATATATTAAATACATAAACATGTTACACCTATATTTGAATATCAATATATTAATGTTATTCAATATATTAATAGATAAAGTGAATATATTATATGAAAGATAATATGTAGAAATATTTTTTAAAATACTTTATCGCTACATTGAAAAATATATAAAGGCATTTTGTACATGTGTGTATAAAATTTATATTGTGTATACATATACACACATATACATGTACAAAATGCCTTTATATATTTTTCAATTTAGCATTGCTTTCATAGATTTGTTCCATTCCTTTGAGGCCTTACAACGGCCTGTTGGGGTAGGTACTCCAGGTATTATGATTCTCATTTTATGGATGAAGAAACTGAGGCAAAGAGAGGCCATCGACTTACCCAAAGTACTAGTTGGGTAGTTGAGATGGCCTTTAAGCCTGAGTCTTCTGGACTTCAGTTCCCTCCATCTCTGTAACCAAAGTTATACTGTCTCACAGGATCTCAAAATCATAGATTTAGAATTATAAGAAAGAAATCTTAGAAGGCATCTAGTGTCCAACTCCCTTATTTTATAGATGGATAGTCTGAGGTTCAGAGATGTTAAGTGATTTACCCAAAGTTACGTGGGAAGTGGTAGAGCTTAGATTTCAAAAGTATTTATAATGGGTAACAAATTGTCTTATTTTGGCATAAAACTTTCAAGCAATTGCTAATCGATGATTAATGATTAAGTAAGAAATTGTATTTGAGATTTCATCACAAAAATCCCTCTAAGTCATTTGTATCTTTTCAGATTGTCATAAAAATGTCATCATTTCCCAAATCATCATGTATTTTGTTTTAATTTGTTTTTTTGTTGATAAAATATCTGACAATTCTTTAGCTAGGAAAGCCTCTTTTGATAAAACATTGGAAGTAAGGAATTTAAGAATTGATATTCCAGTCATCGAAAACTCAAATGGAGCTATAATATCAATGAAATAACAAATACTGTCTACTATGTGCCAGGCACAATGCTAGGCACTGGGGGCTACAGAAACAAGAATTGGTCCTTGCCTTCAGGGATCTTACATTTTATTGGAGGAAACAACATGCTCACATGTACAACTGTGTTGAGTATATATGCAAAGTAAATGCAAATTATTTTGAGCTATGTGTTAGGAGCTTAAAAGTGTGGGTCAGAAAAAGCTCGCTGTAGGTCACATTCACTAGCTGGGTCTTGAAAGAAGTGAGAGATTCTAGGAGGTAGAGGTGAGGAAGGAGTGCATTCTGAAGTTGAGGCAAGGACAATTCAAAGGAATGGAAAAGGAAGAGGAAATGCTATGTGTAAGAAATGACAAGAAAACTAGTTTGACTGGACCACAAACTGCAGGAAGGGGAGGGAAATTGGGGCCAGGGGATGAAGAGCTTTTCAAGTCAGACTTCAGTTTTTATTTGATCCTGTATGCAATTAGGAATCCCTATTGTTTATTGAGAGCAGCTAGGTGGCAGAGTGGATAGATAGAGTGCTGGGCCTGGGTTAGGAAAACCTAAGTTCAAGTCGTGCCTCAGACCCTTACTAGCTACATGACCCTAAACAAGTCACTTATCCCTGTTTCAGTTTTCTCATCTGTAAAATGAACTAGAGAAAGAAATGCCAAACCACTCTATTGTATTTGACAAGAAAACTGCAAATGACTTAACAAAGAGCCAAACACAAGTCAACAACAAGAAGTTTATTGAATTGAGGATGATATGGTCAGATTTGCATATAAAGGGAAAATTATTGTAGAGTCTATAGAAAAGATGAACTGGAGTGGGGAGACTTCAGGAAACTTTTGCAACAGTCCAAATAAGTGATGATAAGGAACTGAACTAAGGTGGTAGCTGTGTGAGTAGTGAGAAAAAATCAGATGAGAGAGATATTGTGAAAATAGAAGTGAGAAGATTTGGCAAGGAAGGAGAGGGATGGTGAAGGGAGGGAGGGGAGGAGAGGGAGAGGAGGGATGGATCCTGGAAAGAGTAATCAATCAACAAGCATTTTTAAGCACCTGCACAGCACAGGCACTTAGCACAATGCTTGGCATGTAGTGGGTGCTTAATAAATAATTATTGACTGACTGAGAGGCATAATGCTGAGTGCTTAGAATGCAACAAAAGGGTGATAATTCCTGCCCTCGAGGAGCATATATTCTATCAAGGAAGAAAAATATGTGCATATACAAATGGATATAGAAGAATTGCAAGTTAAGTGGATTGGGAAACCCTAATAGCTAAGGGAGGGTCTAGGAAAGAATGAATAATGGGGTACAGGAGGCTCTTTCCAAAAGAAAATTCAAAATTCTGTGTCTTTCTCCCCAAACATATACCTCTTCCAAATTTCCCTATTGCTATTTAATTTTTTTTGTATTATAAACCCCTTTGGTAGGCTGGTAAAGTCAATTTAAAATGTTTTTTAACTAGGGAATGAATCATTGATTTGA
This sequence comes from Petaurus breviceps papuanus, assembly GCF_028583685.1. NCBI lineage: Eukaryota > Metazoa > Chordata > Mammalia > Diprotodontia > Petauridae > Petaurus > Petaurus breviceps. The sequence goes on along the minus strand of NW_027185889.1, from coordinate 4,189,685 downwards.
GTTTTCCCACCAATGATTCAATCACATGCTATTCATGCCTACCCACCTTGTTTGACTCTAGTCCATGTTTTTTCACAAGTTCATGTGGGGGATCTGCCCAACGTACCTGAGGCCCTCCTCACTTTCTACTGACCTTACAAAGACACTAGTGGAGCATTTGGGTTTTCTACCTCTTGTCACTCACCTTCTTCATGTGACTAAACCATCTTAACTTATAATCATGCATTTTCCAGCTGGTTCCTTTGCTCCTGTTCTCCAGAGTTCCTAATTATATGTGGCAGCCAACTCACATTGACCTATTTGAGACTCATTTTCACCTTTTTGGAGATGGCTAAACTATATTTTATCCATTCCATTTAAGGCACCCAAAGGATAATTAATATTTATGAGAAGCAGAAGACTTTTAATATGATTTTTACTGGACAGATATTTTAGTCACAACAGTAGACTACTATGTTTCAGAAGATTCTTGAGCCAGGTAGGTGGAATAGTAGAATGTTGAACTTGGAGTCATGAAGACTCAACTTCAAATTCTGTATCAGATACTTACTTAGATCCATGACACTGGTTAAGGACTTAACTTCTCTCATATTCAGTTTCCTCATCTGCAAAACAGCGATAATGACAACACCCACCTTGCAGGACTGTGGTGAAAATCAAATGAGATAACATATTATTTTTGCCAACTCTTTCTTACTTCATTTGGGTTTTCTTGGAGTTTGTTTGTCATTTCCTTATCCTTTTAAAGCTTATGAAACTGTGGCAAATAGGGTTGTGACTTGCCTAGGGTCACACAGCTAGTAAGTGTCTGAGACTGGATTTACACTCAGGTTTTCCTGATTCCAGGCCTGGTTCTGTATCCACTGTACCACCTAGCTGCTCCAACATATGTGAAAGAGCTTTGCAAACATTAAAGGCAATATATGAATCAATCGACCCAAGAAGCATCTCTAACTGGAGATACAAGTGCATTTAAATAAATGTGTTGTTGGCATTATATTATATATTTCACAGATATTTAACAATCCTAACAGAATAATGGTGGGAAATGATGAAATTCATAATGTAACAGGGCTTTGATGCATTCCCAGATATAGCCTAAGATGAAGACACCCATGTGAGAGACACTGGGGACCTGCTATTAGAAGAAGATATTCTTCATTCTGGATGCCTCACTAAAAATCTATGAACTAAGGTTATGGTGAGAATTAAATGAGATAATATAAGCAAAGACTTTGTAAACAGAGAGTAAAAACTATAAAAAAAGAAAGCTAGCATTATCTAGCTCGCATGGTGGCTACAAAGGATGTCCTTTGCAAACTATAAAACTGTATAAATGTGAGTTCCTTTGCTGCTGTGGTTTCTTTGTTTCTGAATATTACATTAAGGAGTTCCTATAAGGCAACCTGCTATTTTGCTCCATTCTTGGTTAAGACAGTTATTCCTAATGCTACATTCCTATTTAAGACAATGCATAGACCTCAGTTACCAAACCTCAGACATTAGCTGGATTACCTTGGGAGATTCATTTAACCTCTCAGACTCAGTTTTCTCACCTATAAAAAGGGGGTAATAATAACATCAATCTTCCAGGCTAATTGTGAGGATCAAATGTATGCAAACTCTGCAAACCTTAAAGTGCTATATAAACGTTACCTATTATTAAGGGACATATTTACAGTTTCAAAAGCAGTCATAGTTGAAGGTTGGGTAAATTTAAGAGCCTCCAAAATCATTTATATGGCAGGAGCTTATACCTCTATTCATATCTGAAGACAACTTCATTTTTAGAAATTCAAAATGTTTATCTACTTTTTTCTACACAATAAGATTTTCTGAAACTAATTTTAGAATTACAGAATGGAGGATCATTATGGCTGACCATCATACCTTCTATTTAAAAAACCTATATCAAATCACATGCCTTCTTGGGTGGGAGGAGGGAAAAGATGGAGAGAAAATTTGGAAGTAAAAATCTTATGAAAGTGAATATTGAGAAATTTGACAATCTTAGGGAAATGGATGAATATTTACAAAAATACAAGTTGCCCAGATTAACTGAAGAGGAAGTAAATTACTTAAATAACCCCATCTCAGAAAAAGAAATTGAACAAGCCATCAGTCAACTCCCTAGGAAAAAATCTCCAGGGCTAGATGGATTTACTAGTGAATTCTATCAAACATTTAAAGAACAATTGATTCCAATACTCTACAAAATATTTGGGAAAATTAGTGAAGAAGGAGTCCTACCAAATTCTTTTTATGACACAAATATGGTACTGATACCTAAATCAGGAAGATATAAAACACTGAAAGAAAATTATAGATCAATCTCCCTCATGAATATAGATGCAAAAATTCTAAATAAAATACTAGCAAAAACACTACAGCAACTTATCTCAAGAATAATACATTTTGATCAGGTAGGATTTATTCCAGGAATGTAAGGATGGTTTAATATTAGGAAAACCATCTATATAATTGATTATATCAACAATAAAACTAGCAGAAACCACATGATCATCTCAATAGATGCAGAAAAGACTTTTGGCAAAATACAACATCCATTCCTATTAAAAACACTAGAAAGTATAGGAATAAATGGAGCCTTCCTTAAAATAATAGGTAGCATCTATTTAAAGCCATTAGAAAGTATTATATGTAATCGGGAGAAGCTAGAAGCATTTCCCATAAGATCAGGGGTGAAACAAGGGTGTCCACTATCACCCCTCTTATTCAATCTGGTACTAGAAATGTTAGCAGTAGCAATTAGAGAAGAAAAAGAAATCAAAGGAATCAAATTAGGCAAAGAAGAGACCGAGCTATCACTCTTTGCAGATGATATGATGATATACTTAGAGAATCCTAGAGAATCAAGTAAAAAACTACTTGAGATAATAAATAACTTTGGCAAAGTTGCAGGATATAAAATAAACCCACAAAATCCTTACCATTCCTATGTATTTCCAATGAAATTCAACAGCAAGAGAAAGAAAGAGAAATCCCATTTAAAGTTACTGTAGACATAAAATATTTGGGAATCTACTTGCCAAAACAAACCCAGGACCTACATATCCACAACTACAAAACACTTTTCACACAAATAAAGTCAGATCTAACTAACTGGAAAAATATCAATTGCTCACGGCTGAGTCGAGCTAATATAATAAAAATGACAATTTTTACCTAGATTAAATTATATATTTAGTGCCATACCAATTAATTTACAAAAAAAAACTACTTTATAGAGCTAGAAAAAATAGTAACAAAATTCATTTGGAAGAATAAATGGTCCAGAATATCAAGGGAATTAATGAAAAGAAATGCTAGGGAAGGTGGACTAGCTATACCAGATTTCAATCTGTATTATACAGCAGCAGTCATTAAAACTACTTGGTACTGGCTGAGGAATAGAGGAGTGGATCAATGGAATAGATTAGGCACACAAAATTCAGAAGTCAACGACTATAGTAATCTATTGTTTGATAAACCCCCAGACCCTGGTTTTTTGGATAAGAACTCACTATTTGACAAAAACTGCTGGGAAAATTGGAATAAGTATGGCAGAAACTGGGCATAGACCATTATCTAACACCATATGCCAAAATCAAGTCTAAATGGGTGCATGATCTAGGTATAAAGGTTGATACTGTAAGCAGTCTCCTAAAACAAGGAATAGTTTACCTATCAGACTTGTGGAGAGGAAAAGACTTTATGACTAAACAAGCATTAGAGAACATTATAAAATGTAAAATGGATAATTTTGACTACATGAAATTGAAAAGCTTCTGTACAAACAAAACCAATGTAACCAAGATTAAGAGGGAGGTGGGAAATTGGGAATCTTTACAACCTATGTCTCTGAAAAAGGACTCATTTCTAAAATATACAAAGAATTGAGTCAAATTTATAAGAATACAAGTCATTCCCCAATTGATAAATGGTCAAAGGATATGAACAGGCAATTTTCAGAGAAAGAAATTAAAGATATCTATAAGCACATGAAGAAATGCTCTAAATCACTATTGATTAGAGAAATGCAAATCAAAACAACTCTGAGGTACCACATCTCACCAGTCAAATTGGCTAAGATGACAAAACAGGAAAATGACAAATGCTGGAGAGGATGTGGGCAAATTGGAACACTAATGCATTGCTGGTGGAGTTGTGAACTGATCCAGCCTTTCTGGAGAGCAATCTGGAATTATGCCCAAAGGGCTATAAATACTTTCATGTCCTTTGATGCAGCAATACCACTCCTAGTGTTATATCCCAAAGAGATCATAGAAGTGGGAGGAAGACCCATATGTACAAAAATGTTTATAGCAGCCCTTTTTGTGGTGGCAAAGAATTGGAAATTAAGGGGGTACCCATCAATTGAGGAATGGCTGAAAACGTTGTGGTATATGCATGTTATGGAATACTATTGTGCTATAAGAAATGAGGAGCAGACGGTCTTCATATTTACCTGGAGAGGCTTATACAAACTGATGCTGAGTGAGAAGAGTAGAACCAGGAGAAATCTGTACACAGTTACAGACACAACGTATGTGTGATGACCAACTTTGATAGACTGGACTCTTCTCAGCAATGCAGTGATATAAGTCAATCCCAAAAGACTCATGATGGAGAGAAATGTGTACATCCAGAGAAAGAACTAGAAAGAACTGAGTTTATATCCAGGTAAAAGCAAAATACCTGATCTTTTTCCTTCTCTTGTTTGGTTTTATGTCCTCTTTACCATTTTTCATTGCATCTGATACAATTTGTCTTTATAACCTGACTAATGCATAATGTGAAAGTATTTACAGATCCTATACTTGACTATATGCTGCCATGGGGGGGGGGGAATGTGAAACTCAAGGAATTGTGGAATTGAATCTTGTAAACTAAAAAGAAACAAACACATTAATTAAAAAAATTTGAAAAAAAATACTGCTGGAAAAAATGGAAAGCTGCTTGTCAGAAATTAGGCTTAGACCAACATCTCAGACCATACATCAGAACATACTCAAAATGGGTATATGATTTAGAGAATAAAAATTGACATAATAAGTGTATTAAGTAGCATGGACAAAACTGCTTTTTCAGAGCTATGAAAAATATAAGTGCTCATGATCAAATAACAGTTAAAGAGGATTATGGGAGACAAATTCATTTACATAAAATAAAAAAGTTCTTGCACAAACAAAAAAAAGTGAATATCGAAAACTAAAAATAAATTAATTAATTTTTTAAAAGAAAATTCATTTTTCCAAAAAGCGTATTACTTTGACATAAAGGAAAAAATGGAAAATTTTTTTATACACAATGTGATGAGATAAATGTTGTTAAACTTCAGTCATTTCAAGAAAAATAGCTTGCTCAAAAGATCATTTCTTCACTCTATTAACTTATTTCTTGACCATTGTATTAAAAGATTTGTTTACCCTCTTTAAGTGACTAGAAATCACCTTACAATGCCATGTCTGCATTCCTTCCCTGAATGGAAACACCCCAGGAGACTGAAACTGGATAATTAATTCTACTTCTACCTTTTCTGGTTATTCACCAAAGGTGCCATAGGGATTTGTCTTGTTATATTCTCTGTTTTATAGTTTGACTGCTCAGATATGAATTGCTTGGATCACTCCCCATGCCATGAATATAAACATATATGTGTGTCTATACATAAGAGGGAATGTATGTGTATATATGTATACATGTATATATTTCCCTCTTTTTTTCATCGATCCAAGAAATGTTATTGTTGCTTTTTTTCCTCCTCTTCATCTGTTCTGACTGGAGGAAAAGAATATAGACACACACCCAGGGGCCAGGAGTCAATTGTATAAAGATGGAAACTAAGCTCCAATTCGGGAACAACATTTGTTATAGTATTGTTAATAAAAGTATTTTATAACTTATAGAGTATGTTCCCTAGTCTAACCTCACTAAGATCCTTTATGAGCTGACAAATACACCCAGAGATGGAAATTTAGTTATCCAAGCAGAGTTAACAGATCATTTCTCAAACCAAAGATAGAACTCAGTTATCTTGACTAGTTTTGAGCAGGTGGTAAAGTAGTATAGAAACACAAAGAGCAAAAAGGGAACTGAAGGGTCAACTAATTTAATTTTCTTATTTTAAAGAAAAGGAAACTGAGGCCCAGAGCTGCTGCTGTTGTTGCTTTGTTGATTAGACTTGTCTGACTTTTCATGACCCCATTTGGGGTTTTCTTAGTAAAGATACTAGAATGGCTTTCCATTTCCTTCTCCAGTTAATTTTACAGATGAAGAAACTGAGACAAACAGTTAGCACTGAGTGTTAAGTGACTTGCCTAGGATGACAAAGCTAATAAGTATCTGAGGCCAGAACTTGAGCTGAGATCCTCCTATTTCCAGGGCTGGCACTCAACACTGCAAGAAGTATGGAAGGTCCTCAGATCCTCAAACACAGGTCCTCAGATGCAATACTCTTTCCAATGGCCCACACTTTGTTTCCTTAAAGATTTTTGCTTGTTTTTTGGTTTGGTTTTATTCTAAAAGTATCTAGAAGTAGAATAATAAAATGAATCTTTTGTATGTCACTTTTTGGAATTCTGGGAAGGGAACTGGCTCCCAGCCACTAATCACACCCATCTCCTGATCCATGTCAAAACTTCTTGAGGAAGCTCCAAACATATAAGGGTTATACCTTAGTCTCATATGGTCATTTCATTTTACAGTGGAGGAAAGTGAGGCAGAGAATATCTCAAATTCCTTCAAGAATGCTGAATATGAGTCAGTAGCAAAGCTAGGTTCAATGCTGCGAGGCTTTATGGGGTCCTGAATAGGACACATGACTCAGAGTCACAACAAAGTTCAAACTCTACCTCAGGCACTTGCTAGCTATGTGACCCTCTCTGTGATTCACGACCTTCATCTGTAAAGTGGCCTAAATGACCTCTGATGTCCCCTCCCTTTCTAAAACAGTGATACCATCCTGCCAAGTCTCCTGCCTATTAATTAAGTGCTCTTTCTGAATGGTTCGTAAGATTTCAGAGTATGAATCCTATTTTTTTTAACAGAAGGACCCCCTTTTGTGGTGCTAAATGAAGACCAAAATTATAACACTGAGCATTTATTTGTAATTTACAGTGTCATAATAGCATGCCCCATTGGGGTTTGGGGCTCACATATCGGGGTCTTTAGATACATACTAGGGTATTATCACTTCCACAAACCCTCACAATTGCTAAAAAGGACTTAATTCAAATCATTGTAGCTTGATTTTTCCAATTTCTTTTCCCCATAGCTCCTAGTCCTATATGGACCTCTGTGACAGTGGATATTGAATAACATTATTTTTCTGAAAGTCCCAAGGCTACAAATTAGGGATCAGGGGTAAGCTCTTCTCAACAGAAGCCTTACAACTCTGGAATTTAATTAACTTCCTCCAGTGGTTTGAAGGGAAATAAAACACCTTTCTTTCACCCAGTCTTCAATAGTGTGTTCAAGTAAACACCATGATGGACAACTGCCATCATGTACTTCGTTTGAAAATTACATAATCTAAAACTTGCCTTGTATGACAGGATAATATTCATATGTATGTGTATGTAAATATATGTGAATATGTATGTACATATACAAGTATATGTACTTGTACATATTTTTCTTGTTGTTGAGTGGTTTTATTAATATCCAAACTTTGTGACACCTTTCTGGGATTTTCTTAGCAAAGATACTGGAGTAATTTGACATTTCTTTCTCCAGCCAATTTTACAGATGAGGGACTAAGTTAAACAGGATTAAGTGACTTGCCCAGTGTCACACAAAAGCTGGTAAGTGTCTGAGGCCAGGAAGATAAGTCTTATGGATTCCAGGTCTGACACTGTATTTACTGTGGCACCCAGCTGATATATGTATGTGTGTATAATACACACACACATAAATGTGCATATATATGTATATATACATATGCAATATATATGAATACATATATACAATAGACATGCATTAATACATTTGTGTATATAATATATGTGTATGTATGCATATATACAAATATGTATATGTGTATTTGTATCATGGATGTATGTGTGCATTTAGACAAGTATGTATATGTGAGTATGTGTAATATATATATACATATATATACATATATATACATATATATACATATATATATACATATATATACATATATATACATATATATATATATATGTGGGGAGCTTTGATGTATTCCCAGCTATCACCTAAATGAAGACACCCATGTGGGAGACAGAGGGGGACCTGCTATTGGCAGAAATATATGTGTGTGTACACAAATATATACATATATACACACACATAGAACATATATACATATTTGTATATATGAACACATACATGTACAATGCACTATATATACACATACATATAGAATATGTACACACATACATATTTGTATCTATGCACACATATACATACAATATGTGCATAAATTTATTCATATGTGTCTATTGTGTATATATTCATATACATTGCATATGTATGTATACATTTATATGCATATTATATGTTTATTTATACCTAGGAAGAAAAAGCCAGAGAGAGATACAATACATACATACATATTTCTGACAGGATTAATACGACGTAATTATACTGTTGTATTAATGATGGAATATCAATATTGGTCTTTCTGTTTGCTCAGAGAGATGTCAATCTAGAGTTAGAAAAGAGGACAGTAGAGTTCAGTCTTGGGTCATGACTTTTTGCTGTATCAGGTGTGTGGTGCAATGGATAGAATCCAGGGATTTAGAGTCAGGAAGACCTAAGTTCATATCTTAAGTTAGACACTCAGAAACTGCGTGACCCTGCACAAGACACTCCTTAATTTTCCAACTCTAAAATAAGAATAACAATAACACCTTTCCCCCAGGGTTATTCTGAAGACAAACGGGATATTTGTAAAGCACTCAGAACACTATCTGGAACAGCAACCTGCCTTCTTTAGAGGAGTTTTCTTGGAGGTATAAAAATTCTTCCTGACCCTGTGTAAGATCCTTTACCATAAATTTACCTTAAATTTCAGGCATGAAGTCACCTTCCTTTTGTTTGAGAAGCAGGGGGACAATACATATCCAATAATGTAAGTTGAGGTCACTATTTCTGTTGATTCTGCTTTTTTCTTAGATAGAAAGGTTTATTGGATAGGGGTGAGAAAGCAGAGGGTGATAGCTATGTCCAGAAACCAGAAAAAATTTTGTGATGCAAAAACAAAGGATATCAATAAAACTATGTTTTTTAAAAAGAATCCAAAAAATATATATTCAAAAGAGAAAGAACCAAACAATTCGATTTTTAACTACCTTGCTAAAGTCAATATGTATTACTTTAATGAAAATTGTTCCTAACAGAAATGTACAATTTCATATCTAATACTAGTTTTTGTTTTGTTCTTTGTATTAAGAAATGTTTGTGTCTGTTGATCATTAAGTTTGGAATAAAAAGAAAAAAAATTAAATAACAATTAGAAATATGAAGTTAGTTATGGATTCAAAGACTGCTACCTTTTAAAGGAATTTTAATCATCCCTCAGCAGGTGGTGGAGATTTAGAAAGCCTGAGAGACCTTTAGGATCATAAATCTCCAGCTGGAAGGAGATCTTAGGGTCCTTTCCTAGTCCAACACTTAAATTCTACAGATGAGGAAAAAGAGGCCCAAAGAAGCCCAGGTCACAGTTGTAAGAACATTAGAGGCAAATCTCATCTCTTGAGCTAGAATTCTTCCTACCCTCCCATGGTACTTCTGAAATGACATCATGAAGGCAGCTACCCATTCTGTCTATGCATAAGACCAGGACTGTAAGTAAAACTGGAAGGACAGATAATTTTGTAATTTGTTTCAAATAAAGTACAAATGTAAGAGGCTGAAGGTATTTTAGAGATTATCATACCCAAGCTAATACTCAATTTAGATATTTCAGATATTTTTATTTTTTAGATATTTTTAGATATTCTTTTATTATGGGTTTCATGAACATGGACATTTCAATACCCAAAGTAGAGAAAATAAGGTTTTTTATGAAACCATGAACTTCTGTTTCATGTGGCTTACTTTTCAAGTCTATTGTATGGGTTTCCTGAACTTCCTTCTATTCTCTTTTGTGTATTTTTTTAAAGAAAATGTTTCATTAATGCTTTTATCTTTCTTTTCTTTTTCTGGGGAATGTGGGGAACATTGCTATTACTATCCATTTTCTTTTCCCATAACTCTTCTCCCACCCAAAACAAAAACCCTAGTATTTGACACATAGTTAAACTAGACAAATTCACACGCTGGCCATGCCTGAAAATAAGTCATTCTTCATCTCTAGTCCATCATCTCTTTGCAAAGAGATCAAAAATATTCTTCATCTCTTTCCTGGTTTCATGATTGGTCACTGCATTGATCAGAGTTCTTAAGTCTTTTCAAAAAAAATTTATATTAGTGTAGTCATTTTATAAATTGTTCTCCTGGTTTGGTTTCTTTCATTCTTCCCATGTTTCTCTCAATTAGTCCCCTTAATAATTTCTTGTGGTGAAATAGTATTCTTTTACATCCACATATAATTTGTTCATCTATTCCCCAGTTCATCAGCATCCATTTGTTCTCAGTTCTTATTACAAGGAAAAATTTGTATAAATATTGTCATATACATTAATCATCTCACTCCAGTTTGGTCCCTGTGGTCATATACCTAGTAGTGGCATCCCAGATGAAAGGGTTTGCCAACTTTGGAGCTATAACTACAAACCACCAGAGTGGCTTGATCGTTCTGCAGCTTCACCAGGGGCACAATTGTGTGCTTATCTTTCAAGAGACTTTCTAACAACTGTCATTGTTGCCAGTCTAATATGTATGAGGTGAAACCTGGAATGTTTTGATTGGAATTTGTCTGTTGTTGATTTGGATATTTTATATGGTTGTGGATAACTTGACTCTTCTAATTAGCTTATTTATATCCTTTGACTATTTATTAGGGGATCCCTCTTGCTTTTAATACCCTGTATTTTTTTAGTTCCTCATATACTTTGGCCTCTATCAGAGACACTCGTTGAAAAGATTGTCATCAGATTTTGTTTATAGCAAAAGTTAATTTTGCATTATCAAAATTGTCCATTTTCTCTTTTGTTATCATCTTAATTCCTTGTTTGGTCAAGGGATCTTCTTCTAATTATAAATGTGAAAGATATCTCCTTCCCTTCTTTAGTCTATTCATATTACCTCTTATATTTAGACCATGTATACATTTGGAGGTTATTGTGGTATTTTGCACATCTTTTGTATTCCAGCTGTATTTAATAAATATTGTCATTACTGCTCCCAGCCCTCCCCCATTTAATATTCTTATGTTCAACCTTACACTATGCTACTATGTTTGATTGCTTCTAGGTCTCATGTACCTAACAGGTTGCATTGTTTATGTTCTTTTTTTTCTTTTCTGTTACCAAATAGTTTTGATGATTATTGTCTTGCATAGTAGTTTGAGATCTGGTGTATTTCTAGGCACTGTCCTCCTCTTTCAACTTTTTCTTTCATTATTAACCCTTGATATCCTTAACTTTTTATTCTTCTAGATGAATTTTGTCTTCATTGTTTCTACTTCTATAAAGTAACCTTATAGTCAACTAACAATTAGAAATGTTGGTGGTCCTTGAGGGCAGGAACTTTATCCTTTCAGCTTCTCCACTAAGAAGTCTGGGCTCATACATACAGTGATCTTATTTGGTCCTGGGACAGGCTCTGTTCCTCACATTCTTTGGTTCATTACTCTAATACCCCAAGAGGTAAAATATATTTAAAACTTAGATTTGGCTCATATCTAGAGTCTCCCCAAAGGGAGGGTTAGAAAGAGACTCAATGTGCTATAATAATCAGTTGTAGGTCAGCTATTCATTTTCTCTACATAAAAGGAATGCTTAAAACAAACAAGACCCATAAGCACAAATTGAGAAAAAGATTTAAAACAACATACAATGACATAACTATTGTTAAACTCTACAAGAATCTTGAGACTTAAACATCAGAATATGAAACACTTTGAGAGTCTACTATATTGGCTTTCCACATTTCATCTTGGTCCTGTAGGATCCAAAATAAATTCATTACTGTCCTATACTATTCAGACATCTAAACAGCAGGCATTTTGGATAGTGCTGAGTCTGGAGTGAGGAAGATTTGAGGTTAAATCCAGTCTCATACTCTTACTAGTGATGTAACTCTATTTGATTTAGCTTTCTCAATAGTAAAATAGAGATAATAATAGCACCTACCTCCTGAGGTTGTTGTGAGAATCAAATGAAGTAATATTTGTAAAGTGCTTAGGACATTGCCTGGCATATGATAGGTTCTTAATAAATGATTCCTTCTTTCCTCCCTCCCTCCATTCCCTCCTTCCTTCCCTCCCTCCATTCCCTCCCTCCTTCCTTCTTTCCTTCCTTCCTTCCTTCCTTCCTTCCTTCCTTCCTTCCTTCCTTC
>NW_027185889.1:4099907-4177204 GCF_028583685.1 Petaurus breviceps papuanus | reverse complement strand
TTCCTTCCTTCCTTCCTTCCTTCCTTCCTTCCTTCCTTCCTTCCTTCTTTTCTTCCTTTCTTCCTCCTTCCAAATCCACCACATCTTTTGGAAAGCCAGATAAGGTGGTGAGCTCCTCGCCTGTGGATGGTATCCTCTTTGATGCCAACAGTCACCTCATACTGAAGCATCTAGCACTCCCCAAACATTCAAACTCACAAGACTGACTCTGTACAGAAGGCTTCTATATCAGAATCACTGTTTGGTCAATTATATTCAGGAAAAAAACAAACACAGAAAAAGTATCTCCAAACCTAGACTCAGGTTCATCAAGGTGGCATAGTTACTTGTCATCTGTTCATTCAGTATTTCTGCTAGGGTAAGGGGAATGGCCCCTCTCCATCTGCCATCATGGGGGCACTACTTGACATAGGTCAGGAAAAAAGAGAGACGGGTAGAGACACTCTCCTTTTAAATGTCTACTGGGTCATTGACTCTTACTGATCAGTGGCCAGTAAGGGGATTTCTTTGTCATCCCCAAAGCACCAGAGTACTTCAGTGCTGAGTCACATAGACTGGCTTGAAGCAGTCAGAGATTTCATCATCTCTCAAGTGCTGAGCTAACAAACATGTTTGGTTGGAGTCAGGCAAGGCAACCCTTCACATTGACTCTTACAATAGGGTGACTGGGTATGATGTTGAATTTGTCAATTTTTTTAGGTCAACCCACTCATTTTACTAAGGAGGACCTCATGTCAAAAAATGGTTAAGTGACTTTCCCAGACATACAGCAAATTTTTGCCAAGATTGAGGCTAAAACTTACATTTCCTGATCAGAGATCTTCCCACTAGGAAACAGATTTTTCATTGCTTTTCAGCTTTTACAAAATTACAATTTTTCCCCACAAGAAAAGTCTTAAAATATAAATAAAAACCTGTTTCCCATTCTTTTTCTATAATGCAACTTAAAGCAAGATAGATTAGATGCAATATTTTCATCATTTCTCCCACTGGCTTACTTTATATTGACTAAGAACAAACCATTCCCTAGCTAATATGGTCATGCTGAAGAGGTAAAACAATTTTTACCATGGCTATGAGTTGTATATACAGCAGTATGATTTAATATTCTTAAATAATGTTTTGAAAAATCCATTACTGAATTATGACCATGCCATTGCCCAGCACACACACTGAAGTACCTCCTAATAAGTCAGAAGGCTGGCATTTTCACACCACAAATACAAGATCGAAACAGATTGCCTCGTAATTACAAAGAATGTGCAAAATGGAATCATAAATTTCTGACCTCAGTTTCTCTCAAGCATCCCATATTTTTCCCTAAATGAAGTGTTTCCTCTGCAAATGTAAACTGTTCCATTTTTCATGTTTTCTTCATTCTCTGAGATTTCCCTGCAATTTTACTTGGAGAACTGATGTCAGCCCAGCTGTGGTTTTTAAGGAGGTGTTTACACCACTTCTAGCACACAGTTCATCCATCATATTCTGCTCACATATTGTGAGAATTAAAATGCAGAATGATGGTAGCAAAAAGCATGGCCCTTCAGATATGGCAGTATGAGTGCCAACCAGCCAAGGACAACATGGACACTTAAAATAAAACATATCCATGTGGAGCATCTTCTCCCACAAAGGAAGAAAGGTGTTTAACATTCTGTTTTTAATATTCCAGATCATGTTGATGTTTACTATAGATTCTTTCCTGCAAAGGAATTATTTAAGGAGGCTTATAAGAAAAGCAAATAATCTTGGGCAAATGCTTTAAATGAACAGTGCCTGGACAACTTTCCAAGATAAGCTGTAAACATCATGCCAACCTGTATTGGTAAAGAGAATTTCCTCTGCCCAGTATTCCCTGCACCAACATAATCACAGTTCTACTCACCATCCCTATTTCTGTAAGTAAAAAAGTGCATGTGGAAAGTATGTGACAACATTTTTCCCTCTCTTTTCACATAATGAATCTTTCTACACTGAAATAAAAAGGTGAGTTATTAAACAATGGATTGGCAGGAGACTGTGATTAGTTATTTTTTTTTCCCTCCTCTTCTTATTCTCCATCGAATTAAGTAACAATGCAATTATAATGGAGGATTTTTTGCCACATTCTTATTGGTAAGAAGGATTTATCACTGATGTAAGAGCTAAGAGTATGATATCAGGCATTTATTAAATTAAATTTATTAAATTAAAAAATTTATTAAATTAAATTTATTAAATTAAAAAATATTAAATACTTATATTTGGAAAGATGCATGATTTATCTAAATCATACATTCAATGAGCCTTGTTTTAGTAGATGACTAACACAACTGATATTCTCTGTCCTATTTTATTTATCTTAGAGGTTTTTTCTGTGTTGGGCATTCTAATTCTCTGATGATACAATGGAACTGGGATCACATTTATGAGAAAAAATTCTGTCCAAGCAACCTATCCATGGTAGTCCACCATGCATCACTGTTATACATATTCTCCCATAAATTTGTCATATAAAGAAGTCCATCCATTTTACTTAAGGTTTCCTCAATTTCTCTTGACATTGAATGGATGACAGAGACATAAGAGGGTCTTCCACTAGTTGGACCTCACTCACGCTATGGGGCCAGCTCATCATTTTTTTTCTCTGACATTCTTCATACTACTTTTTCAGAATCATTTTGCCCTTGAAATGTGTTGTTGTCTACTCACACCTGACATGCACTTCTCCATGGTTCCAATCCTCAGATTCAATTCTTTTGAGACTATAGTAGTCCATGAATTGTAGCCAGTGGTATGATGGGTCTAGCATATACTGCCTTATGAGAATCAACTGTTAA
This sequence comes from Petaurus breviceps papuanus, assembly GCF_028583685.1. Taxonomy (NCBI): domain Eukaryota; kingdom Metazoa; phylum Chordata; class Mammalia; order Diprotodontia; family Petauridae; genus Petaurus; species Petaurus breviceps. The sequence goes on along the minus strand of NW_027185889.1, from coordinate 4,174,385 downwards.
ATTTTCAGTTTGAACATTTACAACTGAGACAATAGCAAATGCTCCAAATCAGGGCTTGATTTATTGTTTTGCTGATTGTCCAGCCTCAACAAAATAATGGAGAAATCTTAATAATGGAGGTAAAACTTAAAAGTGTTTTCCACATACATTTTTCCCTCAAGAGGGACATTTGTTAAGCATTTATTAGCACACTCATGGTTACAACCATAAAACACTGATAGAAGAACATAAGCACCAAAATGAAAAATGCACACCTTGTTTTAGGGAAAACACTAAAAAAATATACACCTTGTTTCAGGCTTGGGGTCATTAAAAATACTGTGTGATTTCCCAAAGGCAACCTACCCTATTTTACTCTCCATGCTCAACTTTGGTCCCAAATCATTTTCCAGGTATGGTAATAATCCAAGATATAGGTACTGACAGATAATGCCCTTCCTATGCCTTCTTTTCCTTCCCAGTACAGTGTACTTATCTTCAATTGGAAGTGGTGGTGAAAACTCTACTTTGGCCCCAATGTCTTTCAGCTTCATAAAAATAGTTTCATAATCTCTAGAGAGTTTTTATGGGTGTCTTCAGCAAATTCATTCATCCTCATATAGATTAGAAGTGCGGAGTAGTCATCAGATTTTTAAATTTTGTTACCTTTTTGACCTCATCACAGATACATACCCTCATTGAGACTGTCTCCCAGTTAAATAACCACATCAGGTCAACAAAGTCTGCTGCCTATCTTGTATCTTGCCATTAAGTCTTCAACCTGATTTACCTCTCTCTTTTCCCTAGCATTAGTAATGAAATCCCTAAAACACACTCCATCAATCAGACCTGTGCTTTTTTACTGGATATCCCCTGTGCCATGAGTGGAATGTTCTCCCTCCTCATCACTTCCATCCAGGATCCCTTCAAGACTCAACTGAATTCTAACCTTCTGCAGGAGGCCTTTCCCAGTCTCCTCCCTCTCTCACCTAGGTTAGTACCTTCCCTCTATGACTACCTTCTATTTATCATGAATATATATTGTATAAACCATTTTTTCATGTTATCTCCCATATTAGACTGAGCTCCTTGAAATCAGGACCACTTTTTTGTCTTTCTTTGTACCCCAGTATTTAGCACAGTGCCTGTTATATATAAGTGCTTAAAAAATGCTTGTTGACTGATCAAATGACTATGTCTGATGTCTCTCACTGCCCTTTTTTATTCTGAGGAGCCTAGGAAGATAAATGTCACTCAAAATATCACATCAATTTTCTATGTTCAAAAGCCTGTCCAAAGAGTTTTCTTTTTCTGTATCACATTCTTCTCTCCTCCAGAGGTTTGATGCTCTTGTACTCCCTCTAACTCCTCAAAATATTTTCATTCATGGTATTATGGAGAAGAGATTAAAAACAAGCAATTTGTAATTATAGAAAGGGATCTCCAATTTTGATATTTGGGGAGGTAAGGCAGGATCATTATGATAAAGAAGAATAGTATGCTATTATGGATGGTATGGTATGCCTGAGATAAAGATCAGTGAAACCAAGAAGAATGAGAAAAATAGCTCCTATCTTCTCTGCAGCAAAGGTGAAGAGTATCATTAAATCACCTGGCACTTTTGTCTCTATTTTCCTTAAGGCTCCCTATGTCAATATTTTAATAACCTTTAGCAAACCCTCTTCAATTTCCTTTTAGTCTTTCTTCTTTAGGGATAAAGTCAAGAAATGAACCTCAGTAACAAATACAAGAGACAAATTATCTTAGGCTTCATTTCTAATTAACTGCAATATTCTAGTTTTTTTTAATCATCATTATATTACTGGAATATTATTTAGCTTATGTATATTAAGATGGCTGTTTTGTAAGTAATATCAAACTTGGATCCTTGGATACAAAGTATCATGAAAGGAAACTAAATGTAAATATGTATATAGTTGCATGTGTACATGTAACAAAATATATAGCTTTGCTTAACAACCCTCTAATTATTGATATAGATTGAGGCATAAAAATGTGGAGACATATATTTAACAAAGATGTCCCCTAGTATCATGGAAGATGTGCTATATAGAATCTAAATGAGAGAGTCTGTACAGATGATAAGGTCTCCCCTATACACCAATTTTCAGATTACAGCAAGTCTAACAATATTACAGGGTTTCCAAATGATCAAATGATATCAGTCCAACAATCCACACAAGAAAGCTCAAGTGGATAAGAAATGGCTATTATGCAGACATGCAGCTATACAGGCAGCCCAGTGATTTAGTTCATCAATACATATATTCTGGTCAGACACTGAAGAATGTTGATGAGCCAGTCTTGGGACAGAACAAGAGGAAAAGTGGAAATAAATTGAATTTAAGAACTTAGAATTTACTTTAGGAATCATAAGCTTCTCTCTCATTAAAAACCCATCTTTGAAAACCCATGTTTATCCCAGAAGATGACCACACCACAATCTCCAAATATGAGATGTGTTTGTGACCCAAAGGACAGAGCAGAGGTGCGTGATTGAAAGAAGTAGGTTACAGCACATTTCCAGTGATGAACAACATTCAAGAAAGGACACAAAGGATGTTAATGAGAGTAGAATACATGGATTTTCCAAGAGACGCTGTTTGCATTATGCCCCAGAATCTGTTCTCCAAGCCAATGCTTTCTGTATCTCACAGATCTTTTCAGCAAAGTATAATAGGTTATTTGGCAGGCTGAACCCAAATGAATACAGATAACAATTTGAAGACAAAAGGTGGAGAGGGAGGAAAGGAGGAGGAGGAGGAGACGCAAGAAGAACAGAGAAAGGGAGGGGGAGAGAGAGAAACAGAAACAGAGAGGGGATGTATATTTACTATTAAGTAATCACACAGACACTCATGGAAAACTTTCACTCTATAATAAACATACAAATCCAGGAAAATAAGTTTCATAAGATAATACCATAATCTTTAACGATGATTTATTTTTTTGTCTTTTTTGGAGGGGGGAAGGCAGGGCAATTGGGGTTAAGTGATTTGCTCAAGGTCACACAGCTAGTAAGTATTAAGTGTCTGAGGCTAAATTTGAACTCAGGTCCTCCTGAGTCCAGGTACAGTCCTCTATTCACTGCACCACTTAGCTGCCCCTTTAACAATGATTTTAAAGATATAATACATACAGACAGACTTGAAAGGAGGATGAACATGGAATACCAATGGATATACATCTCAGACTCAGAGGAGCTACCTATACTAGATAGGAGTGCTATTTTGGCTAAGGAGAAGGTCTGGAATTGTGATTTCATTGAAAAAGATAGCTACCAAAGAGGAGATATCCACCTTAACAATGCAGGTCAGCATCTTCTCAGTAATGAATAATCTTAAAAAGTAGTCTAGAGTTGAGTGATTTGCCCAATTCATGCAGCTAGTCTGTGTCAGGGACAAGATTTAAATACAAGTCTTCCTGGGTCTGAGTCCAGCTCTCTGTTCATGATATACTCCACATACTGATTGTTTTGTCTAAGAAGGAAACTACAAAGTAGGAACTGAGGCACCCAGATCAGGACTCCTTAAAAGACCTGAATCTAAGTTCCCACTTTGACTGCTAGTCAAGTGACATCACACATTGGAGTTCATTGTTTTCAGATGCTTCTGCCAGGTATCTGAGGTAATCATATACATTCTACATTCTAAGCTCTGAGAAACAGATCTGATTGTCACTTTAAGTCTACCTTTTTAAGGAATGAGTCAACTTTGAATCCAAGGGTCCTTGCCTGTTCACAGCAAAAAGTCTCCCCAATACAGTCAACATGTAGAAGCCCACTTCTATTCCAAATGGTCCCTATAGTATGGCATGTGCTATTATTCCCTATGATTCTTCCAAGTATTACAAGCACTCAGTCTCCTCTATGAAATAAATGATAGGGGAAATGATGTGGATTCATCATAGAACAAGAAATAGGCATAACAGGGGAGAAGTCACAATACTGGACTGGTATCCATCAAATGTAAAAAAAAAAAAAGAACTAGAAAAGACCCTAGTTGAGTGAGGTTGAGAGAGGCAACATGGTATGGTAGAAAGTCCCTTAGATCTGGAATCATAGGACCTGGGTCCAAAGACTACTTCTGTCATCTGCAACTTGTACAACCCTTTGTAAGTCACTTACCTTCTCTGGCTTTCCCTTTCCTCTTCTATAAAGTAAAAAAGTTGGAACAGATGACCTCTGAAGGCCCTTTCAGCTCTCTCAATTTATAATTCTATGATCTTAATAATAGGTTCACTGTGGATGATTTGGGGGAGGATGCGGGCAAGAATTGCACAAAGTGATAAAACTTCACTTGGTTGTGATTTCCACTGATGAGAGAAGAAATAAAATCCATTAGATCATGGAGTTATCAAAATACTGGGATTTGTCTGGATATTTCTTCCAAGTTGAAATGTACCAGCCATCTCTGCCCTCATTTCAATGGGTTATGTGTATGAAGTGCACCCAGTTTTGTACATTAACATAAAAATTGTGGTTTTCTTTGGTTATTTTAAAAGGATATTTAAATTGACAGGAGTGCCATCTCAAAAGAAGCATAATCATTTCTTTAGCTACAATCCAGGTATTTTGCATTTTGAAATGTGGCCCACGCCAATGTTCTTTATTCAAGGAAACATGATCTCTTCAGCTGTTCTTTGAGGCAAGCATATTTAATATGTGCTTTCTGCACTGTGTAAGGTTGTGTAGCCCATCAGCACTAACACTGCAGCACATAAGGCCTTAGAAATGGCTTTGATGAGTTTCAGTTGTAGAAACAGGAATTTTGGGTCCACTAGATCCTAGACTTACTAGTTTGTTATTTTCCTTCTAGGAACTTGGTCTTACTGTAAAGGACTGTGGGCCGTCCAAATAATGTTGTTCTGAAGAACTATGGGAAAGTGCTTTCCCATGGAAAACCTTGCTGACTTTCAGGTATAACAAAGAAAATGCCCATGTAATTTGCATGCATAATTTGCTGTAATTAATTTTCTATTAGGACTCCATCATTTCCTCTGAATATTCCCCCTCAAAAAAACTCAGTTTCTGATTTTCCATGATTCTATTTTTTACATTACCATTATCTTGGCTGCTTTGAATACTTCCATTAGTTGACCAATTCAGTATACCTTCAATTATATTATCTACTACCCTCATCCCATACTTTTTCCCCCCAAGGAGTATAAAAATGTTTAGCCTTGTACAATTTGAGAAGAGTTCTCTCATCATTTAGATTGTGTCATGTTTTCCCATTTCAGCCTCTGCTATAAAATCACAGTCTTTTGAGTTAATTCTGTACCAAAAGTTACAATGACTCAAATGTGTATTTCCATAACTCAAAATAAACATTTTGACATATGGGGAATATGATGATGTCAGTCAGTCAATAAGCATGTATTACACACCTGTGGTGTATAAGGCATTACTCTAAGCACTGGGGACACAAAGGAAGATATAAGATGAACAAAGAGTTCATAGTCCAACGGAGAAGATTAGTGATATCTTTAGTAGTAAGTCCAATTAGGAAATATTCTGTGAATTAAATCTAGTATCTGGTTATTTGTTACCAAATATTACCTAGATTTCCACTGAACTTATCTCATAAACCTCTGGCTCCCATGCAAAAGCACCATCTGAGATTCAACATCAGGAACAGAACCACAAAGAAAACTGAGAAATACCTCAAAAAGAAAAAAAGCAAACCAAGATTCCATAGTATAATGCAGACAGTGCTGCCCCATCATAAACAAAAAGTCATTACGCCTGCTGCATGGAAAAAAATATTCAGCAAAAAGAAATAAACAGAGAATGTTTTAACAAATCATATTAGCAAAATGAAAAATGAATTTTAAAAAGATAAAGCCACAGTCCTGAATGAGTCTGCCAATAAAGCTTCCAGCTGAGCCAAGAGTTAGAAAAAATTTAAACACAGTCAGGCTGAGTCTGAATCTTCCAAAGATATGATATTCTGAGGTGTGGTGTTTTTCTCCCCAACTTCCTTTCTTTCATTTTTTAGGGAGAAAACCTTGATCAAATCTAGAGATTTGATATCAAGTGTGCTCAAATTGGATCCAAATCTAAATTGGAGATGTAGCCTAGTGGAATTTAGAAATGTGAAACAGATCATGGGCATGCTAGAGAGCATATATAATACACCAGGACAAAACCAAAGTGTTTGAAACACTGTCTGTCAACTGTACAATGTATGTAAAAAAGAAATCTAAGAAGGAGACAAGATGGTAAATTAGGGGCAGTCACCCAGATGAACTCTCCCAATGTTATCTTCCAAACAGCTTTAAAATAATGCTTTAAAGTAAGTGTGGAGTGTCAGAGCCAGCAAGAGGTTGGGGTGTAAGAAAACTTAAGAGGTCAGCAAGAGATGTCTGTGACACTGGGGTGGAAACCTGTCCAGAGCCCAAACATGCTAAACAGGCAACTGTGGCCCCAGCAGCAGGAGCAGCAGAAGTAATTTTGGGAGCTCTCAACCCAGAGACACTAAGGGGGTTGGACAACTGGTCAGAAAGAGATTGCTGGGGACCTTTGTTAGCACTGGGTACAACTGGAGCTGATTGGCACCTCTTGCCCATATAAAGTTGTGGGTCACAGTTCCAAGGCAGAGAGGAGCACTGAGAATGGGTCGCAAGGGAACAGAGACACTGGTCACAATAACAAGGCAAAGAGGAGTACTAGCACTTATGACTACAAGAGACCAGGGACCCTTCCTGGGTAAAAACCAGGGCATAGGCCAGAAAAACAGTGACCATACCTGTCCTAGGATCACACCATCTTGGAATCACAAAAACCTTGTAGATCTAGATCTAAAAACAGCAAAACAAAAAAGCCTAAAGTTTGGAACAGTGCCTCTCCACTCCCAGATAGGCTGAGCGCAAGTTTAAAGTTCAAAGTAAAGAAATAGGATGGAAAAAAATGAGCAAAGAATAACAAGAAAGAATTTGACCATAAAAAGCTTCTATGGTGGCAGGAAAGACTAAGACATAAATTCAGAAGAATACAATATGAAAACATTTGCAAAAAAGTATCAAAGAATGCTAATTGGACCCAAACCCAAAAAGATTTCCTTGAAGAGTTAAAGAAAGAGAGGAGTGGTTGAGGAAAAGTTGGGGGAAAAGTGAGAGTGATGGAAGAAAATTATGAAAAAAAAATTAGCTGCCTTTGGTAATTGGACACAAAAAAAAATACTGAAGAAAATAACACCTTAAAAATAGAATTGGTCAAATGGTTAAAAAAAAAGGCACAAAATTCTGCTGAAGAAAACTTCTTAAAAAGTAGACTTGGCCAAATGGAAAAGGAGTTAAAAATCTCACTGAAGAAAGTAATACGTTAATAATTAGAACTGGGTAACTGGAAGCTAATGACTCTATAAGACATCAATAAACAATAAAACAAAGTCAAAAGAATGAAAAAGGTAGAAGAAAATGTGAAATAGTTCATATGGAAAACAACTGACCTGGAAAATAGATCAAGGAGAGATCATTTGAGATTAATGGACAACCTGAAGGCCATGATCAAAGCAAGAGCCTTTCATATTTCAAGAAATGACCAAGGAAACTGCTCTGAAATACAAAGGGTAAAATAGAACTTGAAAGAATCTGCTAATCAACTCCTGAAAGAGATCCCAAAACAAACAAATTCAGGAATATTATAGTCAAATTTCAGCACTTCCAGGTCAAAGAGAAAATGCTTCAAAAATCAGGAAACATTTCAAATATCATGGATCCATAGTAGGGAACACACAAGATTTGGTTTCTTCTACAATAAAGGAGAAAGGGGTTTAGAATATGATATTCCAGAAGGCAAAGGAGTCTGGATTGCAACTAAAAATATCTTAACCAGAAAATCTAAGCTATATCCTTTCAAGGTAAAAAGTGAATATTTAATTAAATAGAGTACTTGCAAGAATTCCTGATAAAAAGACCAGAGCTGAATAGAAAATATGACATTCAAACACAAGACTCAAGAGAAGCATAAAACGGTGACCATGAAGGAGTTATCATAAGGGACTCAATAAAGTTAACCTGTTTACATTCCTATATGGAAAAATGATACATGTAACTCCTAAGGATTTTGTCACTGTATTAGGACAATTAAAAGGATTTTATATAAACAGAGTGTATATACATGAGTTAATTATATTGAATGATCTCAAAAAAGTGAAGGGAAGAGAAAAAGGGATCCTATAGGAAAAAGAGGAAAGGAGAGGGATGAGGAAAATTTTCTCACATGAAAGAGGTATACAAGGAAGAGCTTTTATGATGGAAGGAGAAATGGAGGAGTGACAGGCAATGTTTGAACTTCACTCTCATTGGAATTGGTTCAAAGAGGGAAGAATATATATCTACTTAGTTGTGTATAGAAACATAATTGACCTAATAGAGAAAGAGGAGGGGAAGGGAATAAGAGAAAGGTTGGAGTGGGAATGAAAAAAGAGAAAATGGATTAAGGGAGTCTGTGGTTAGGAGTAAAATAGACTTTTGAGGAAGGAAGGGATAAAAAGAAAAAAAGAAATAAAAAAAAAGGGATAGAGGGAAACAGTAGTCATAACTGTGAATGAGAATGTGGTGAGTTCACCCATAAAATGGAAGCAAATAACAGAATAGATTAGAAACCAGAATCCAACAATAGTTGTTTATAAGAGACATACTTGAAACAAAGTCACACAGAGAGTTAAAATAAAAGACCAGAGCAGAATTGAATATGCTTCAACTGAAATAAAAAGAAGTCAGGGGTGGTAATCATGATCTCAGAAAAAGCAAAAGCCAAAATAGACCTAATTAAAAGAGGGAACCAGAGAAATTACATTATGGTAAAAAAAAAAAAAACATACCATGTGCAATGCAAAAATCTTTACAACCAGTATCTTGGCTAAAGACCTCATTTTTCCAATCTATAGTGAATATAAAATTGAGTCAAATCTATAAGACTAAGAGCCATTTCCCAACTGAGAAGTGGTCAAAGGATAAGAAAGGACAGTTTTCAGAAGAAGAAATCAAAGTTATCTCTAAGTCATATGAAAGACAACTCTAAATTACTATTGGTTAGAAAAAGACAAATAAAACAACTCTGAGGTGCCTCCTTACACCCATCAGAAATTTCAAATGTTGGAGGGATTGAGGGGAAAATAGATACACTAATGAACTGCTAGTGGAATAGTTAATTGATCAAACCATTCTGGAGAACAATTTAGGACTATTCAAAGGGCTACAAAACTATACATACCCTTTTGCCCAGCATTATCACTACTAGGACTGTATCCAAAGAGATAAAAAAGTAAAATATATACAAAAACATTTATAGCAGTTCTTTTTGTAGTCAAAAGAATTGGAAATCATAAGAATGCTCATAAATTGGGGAATGACTAAAGAAACTGTGGCATATGATTGTAATGAAGTAGTATTATGCTATAAGAAATGGTGAGGCAGATAGTCTCAGAAAAACATGGTAAGAGCTATTATGAATTGATTCAAAGTGAAGTAAGAAGACCATTGTGCACAGTAACAACAATGTTGTAATGATGACAAATTGTATAGGCTACTCTGATCAATACAATGATTCAAAACAATTCCAATTGGCTCATGATGAAAAAGTGCTATCTACCTCCAGACAGAGAACTATTGAACTGAGTATAAATTGAAATGTAATTTTCTCACTTTGTCATTTTGTTTTGCTTTTTTTGCAATATGACTAATATGGAAATATGTTTTGTATGATTTCTTATATATAATTGATATCACCTTGCTTGCCTTTTCAGAGGGAGAGAATTTGGACCTCAAAAATTAAGAACAGAATATTATATATAAATAAATAATAAATTTAAAACTAAAAAAAGAAATCTACGAGTAGTTAGATTGGTATAATACAGAACAATATCCATATCCAAAGAACAGGAGACATCAGTGCCTTTAGTGTCTCCACACTCTTCACTGGAAGTTATAAATTAAAATGCTCTAGAGTCTAGAATTATAGAACAATGGGGGAAAAAACACTTTATGTGAAGCCAGAGGATCTGGGTTCAAATCTCAACTCTGACACTTACTACCCAAATGATTCTAAGGAAATTAAACTTTCCTTTATAGCTCTAGATCTATAAAGCTTGTGACTTACTAATGATGTGTTATCTAAAGTCTCTGCCACATACTGCTGTCACTTGCTGCCTTTGTGACCTTGGGAAAGTCAACTACTTTTTCCTGGTCTCAGTTTCTTCCACTATAAAACAAAAGGCTTGATCCAAATAAAAATTTATAGGTGAAAGGGATTTCTAGTACTACCCCTTGTTTTATAGATAAGACATCTAAGACAGAGTAATACAATTACTTATCTAAGGTCACCCAACCAAGAAGTAGCAGAGAGAGAACTAAAACCCAAGCCCTATGAATCAAAATCTGGTGCTCATTACATTAAACCACATTGTTTCTTGGATTATGACTACCCAGGGTAGATGGGAGTTTGAATCATGAGACACCATTTAATCTAATCCTCTTATTTTAAAGACAAGAAAACTGAAGCAACATTATTGTTTCTGAAATTTTATGGCATCCATCTATACTATGGATTATTTAAGCATAAGTGGGTTAGCCCTAAACAATTAAATACCTACTCACCATATGTCACCTTGGGAAAATATTTTCTGAGTTCCAGCCAATCAATTTACAAATGAAGTTTTGCAAAGAAACATGTTTGAAAGTCAGGAATGGCCTGTATTTTGGGAATTTCATATTTTTCAATTTTTTCCATGGGTTATCATGGCCAAAATATTTTTGAACTAGTGGTCAACCTACTGACAACACATCTCTCCATACTTACTTTCTCTGGTCCTTGGATTGCAGGACTGGTGTATTGCCAGGCCCATACTCACAAGCCTTTCCACTACAGTGGAATTTGGCCAGAGCTTATATTCTATTGGCATAGAATTCAAAAGCCCAAGTTCATTTCCATGAAACAGTGAGACATCAGAGTAGGAGTTGGAAGATGTAGTCTAAAGACCACTCCATTTGGACTTAGAACATCTGAAGTCAAACACTGCTTTGCTAAGTAGGTCACTTAGGCTTTCTGTGCTTGAATTTTCCCTAATTTAAAATAAAGACCAGATGACTTCCAATTCTCTTCGAGATCTGAAGTGTGTTTTGTTTTGTTTTTCATTGGGTTTGATGACCTTAAAGTCCCTTCCAGATTGAAATCCTATGCAATGATACCATAATAGAATTTTGGTTGTTAAAGGTGATATGCTAGCTTTTAACAATGTAATTGTCACTTTCCCATTTGATGCCTTTGAAAACCAATTGGCATGTCTCTATGATAGAAAAAAAAACTGATCAAAAAGTTAGCACTTTCATGATATCATAAACCTGACTATTTTAAAAAAGCAACATTAAAAATATATACAATTAAAATACAGTGATTTCAAGTTTAGAGGCACTAGCTGGATTAGGGGAAGACAAGATAGAGAAACTTGATGGAATTTCATAAAAACTGAGGTCTGAAGTAGACTTGGGATTCTGAAAAGAATTGTTGATTAGTTGACCATATATAGATATTATCCAAAAGCTTCACCAGGAGTTGAAATAGATTTTTCCCCCTCCTATGGGGAAAAAAACCCAACATTCTAACTAAAATAGACCTTCTTTCTTTCTAATATTTTGCAACCAAATCATTCCTTAAGCTCTGTCAAACCTGACAACTTCAGGTTAATTTACTGATATTAAGAAAACTATATTTATATTATCAACAAATCAGTAAAGCTTTCCGTAAGCAGTTCTGAAACAAATATTTTGCTGTTTCTATTAGACATATTCAGGATCCTTTTTTTATACAACCAAAGTGAATTTGAACTCTATATGACCATCTTAAATAGTTATAATTTACTGCTGCCTAGCTAGGAGGAAGGCTTATTCATGATTGTGAATTAAAGTGAAGAAGAAGGTCATTTAATGGATAAGTCATTTTTAGTGAATGATCCATCCGTGAATCAATTATTCAGAATCTGGTTTTGTCATCTGGGATGTGTTTCTAAATACCCCAAATCTTACAAAACATCTATTTTGTATGTAATATGAAGTCAGATGTGGTGATACATTACATAGCACAAATTACACAGTAATATTCAATTGATGTAGATAGCTCAATGGGGTAATCAATTTAAAAATCTGAATTACCTATAATGGTCAAATAGGCAATTTATTCCAATTTCTACTCAATGCTGTATGTTTATATAGTTTCATAGAATCTCAAAGTTGGAAAAGACTGAAGAGAATATATAGTTCATTTACACCTTAATAAGAATTCTCTATACAACATACCTAGTAAATGGTTATTGAACTTTTACTTGAGGACCACCAGTGGTGGAAAAATCATTAGTTGCAAAGGCAGTTTGTTATACTTTTGAACAACTCTTAATCATTCAGAAGGTTTTTGGAAGCCAAAAAAACCTATCTCTCTCTGCAAGTTCCAACTATTGTTTTCATCTCCAGTATCTGAGGCCAAGTAGATATCTAATTCCTCTTCCATAAAAAAACCCTTTTAAACTGATAATTATAATATTTACATAGCACTTTAAAGTTGGAAACAACTTTCTACATATATATATATATTTTTCTTTCTTTCGACCCTCATAACAATCAGTGAGGCGATCCCCATTTTACAGATAAGACAACTGAGGCTTAAAGGGGTTAAGTGATTTGTCCAAAGTCACACAGCCAAAAAAAGATGATTGAGAAGGTTTAAAACTCAGGTCTTCCTAACTCCAAATTCAGTAATCTATTCACTACTAACTAGCTACTTTAAGGTGAGGCCAACTAAAATTCCACCCACCTTAATTTGTGTCCTCTCTATTTCCTTTGTGTGGTATGGTTTACAGATCTAGCACTATCCTAGGCATCCTCCTTTTGTCTCACTCCAGTTTGTCAATGTCCTCCCTAAAATGTGGCGACCAGAACTCATTGCAAGACATAGGCATAGTAAAATAGAACTGTCATCTGGAATGGTACAAATAATTTTGTAAATAATTACAGAGAAGTACTTAGAGCCTTGTTTCAGCTATTTAATTATTTAGCACCTTGTTTCATTTCAAGTTTCTTTTGAGTCTTGTCCTTGATTATATCAAGTATTTGTTAAGAAATGTCAGGAACAGAGAGAAGCTAATGACCATATACAAGGAAAAGCCCAAGCTGGAAGAGAGCAGAACTGAGAAGAGAACACTTGTGGTGGCAGATTTGAGAAGAAAACTTGTGGTATCCCAGCACTCTGTTTGTTCTGTTATGTGTTGATTTTTGTATGTGACACTTTGTACAGAACCCCTGGGACCTTACTGGAAGCTCTGAAAGAGGATTTTCTTGTTGTCTGTTTACAAAAGTCCTGGAGAAGGTCTTTAGAGGTCCTGTGACTATACTGATGATTTGTGTTGAGTTCTCAGACCTTGTATGTGGGTCTGTGTTGAGTTCTCAGAAAGATAGTGAATTGATGATGGTGCCAGCAATGTGCATGAATGTTATTGTGGCTCTGTTAAGCTTTGTCTTCCCAGAAACAGAAAGCATGTAGGACTTGAGGTGGATTGGACACTGTGAGCTTCAATATGGAACTGGATGAGGAGCTGGATGAAGAACTGGACAAGGATCTGAGAGTTTGCCTACCTATCAATCCAGGTGACAATTGGGTAGATTAAGGCAGGAACGGGACTCATGGAAGAGGAACCATGGAATCTGAAAGCCAACCTCAAGTCAAGATGAAAAGACCTCTCCTTGAGTACGTAGTGCTGACTGAGAATATCATTATTTGCTGTGGCCTAAGGGTGGGATAACTCTGTTCCCTGTATTTTGTACCTTTTTGACTGAGAGATTAAGACAATGTGACCTAAAGGTGGAGAACTTTGACCTTTGTACTTTGTGTTCCCTAAGGAGGCTTGCTTCTTAAGGATGATTGAGTTAAGGACTTACTGAATGATATTTTTTGCTTAAAACTATGTGACCACTTTGGTGAAAATTACGTGGCCACTTTAGTTATAACTTGCTATGTTATAACACTGTGAATGCTGTACTTTGGTTTCTGTGAATGTTTTGTTCTAATTTTCTGCTGAATAAATAGAGAGTTCATTATACTGTATGATCAGAACCTTAGAGCTGTCCACAGCAGCAACCCTCTGGAGAGCTGCTCATGCTTGGCTTTACACCATCTCACTTTTTTTTCTGGATTCTATGCCTTTCTAAAGGCAGCAAAAGATTGGGCTAGCTTTTTGTTGCCTAGCTTAGGTTTACAATTCATTAAAATTGCCATATCTTTCTCAGTTGCACTGCCTAGCCATACATATCACAATCCTGCATGGTTGACATTTGGCATATAAGTGTAGGACTTTATATTCAGCCCTATTAAATTCTATATCATTAGATTCTGGCCATTATTACAGTCTTTTGAAATCTCTGTTGTGCATAATTACCCAAGAGGTTAATCTACCACTTTTCATTTCATGTCATCTGGAAAATTGTGCCTGCCTACTATATGCTGCAAAGATGTTGATTAAGAGGAGTTTCCTCATGCAGGAACCTTTTATCAGTGAAATAACAAGTCTGGTAAAATATTTTTATTGCTCTGAACATGGCTAAAATGTTCCTTCATTTTTTATCTTTAGTATTCACCTTTTCCTTCATCCAGCTCATTAACCAAAGAAAGAGTGCAGTACCAAAAACAATTTCTGAATCCCCATAAACATACGATTACCTAGCCTACATTGCTCCATCCTGAAACACATGTACTATTCTAACAATATTAAAGGGAGGGAGTGAATGAACTCAGTTCATCATGATTTTGTTCCTGATACAGATAAGTTAACTCACAGTAAACACTACTTCCTTTACTAAATATTCATAAATTGCCCCATAACAATATTTTTCAAAATTATAAATAATACGTGTGTGTGTTTTAAAATTTTTTCCAAGACCTATAGCTGATGATAACAGCTGACTTTGAGATCTGTAAAATGCTTTCCATACATCATCTCATTCATGCCTCAAAACAGTCCTATGAAGTATTATTCTTCCTTTTTGTTGTTGTTCAGTCATTTCAGTCATGTCTAACTCTTTTTTACCCCATTTGGGATTTTCCTGGAATAGTTTGCCATTTCCTTCTCCAGCTCATTTTATAGATGAGGAAACTGAGGCAAATAGGGTTAAGTGATTTGTCCAGGCTCACACAGCTAGTAAGGCCAAATTTGAACTCAGGAAGAGGAGTCTTCCTGACTCCATGCCTGGCCCTCAAACCACTGTACCATCTAAGTATACCTAGCACCTCTTTTTTAAAGATGAGGACTTAGAGGTACAATGACTTGCCCAAGGGTCATAGGGCCAATGAAGATATGAGATGGAATTCAAAACCACTTCTTCCTTACTCTGAGACCAGCAATATTTCCATTATTATCATGCTGCTCAGCTTGATTTTTGTAAAATACGAACATTTGTCCAAATCCAATCTATTAGTACCTTTCCCACTCTTTGTGAATTTACAAAGATCACTTACAGCGAGTGATACAGCAATTGATTCATCTGTGTGTGATGACTTGAAGTCATAGAAAATAGCTTGGTATTGCATTACCCAATTCACTCTGGCTCTCATTGATTGACCAACAACAGGTCCCTACCAAGCACCACTTAATGGTTATTATTTTGGCCCTGATAGCCCAGAATGAATATAAATAGTAATTGTTTCTCTCTTGGGTCTTCACCAACCAGTTTGCCTTTTTTCCCCCTAGATTTAAGGGTCCACCCCTTGGCTCATTTCTTAAACAGCCCTAATCACTGAATTGAGTTTTGCCTCAGTCAAAGTGAGAACTCAGAAAGACCTTAACTTAAAAAGGCCAAGAGTTAAAAAGGCATCCTGGGTCACCTCCAGCTATCCTGATCTATATTAGGCCACTGGACCCAGATGGCTCTGAAGGAAAAAGTGAGACTGGTGACTCTGTGCAGTCTTTCTCACTTAATTCCAATTTACTTGCAAGTCATGGCATCATCTTCCTTATGTCATGGTCCTCTTCAAGAATGAAGAACAAACAACAACCACAACTCAATAACCAATTGGTTTCCTTCCAATTCTGAGATTTCATGACCTCCTTATTTATCTTGAGATTTAACTCAGTTAGTTGTTTTCATCCTACGTTTCATTGTCTAAAAATTGTTCTTATAAAAAACTGAACAAGAAAAAAGAGGCAAGAATTCTCCTTTCTGTCCAAAATAGCCATGGAATTCTAGATAGGGAGGAGCTGGGTCTTGCCTCTGACACATATTGGTTGTGTGACTGTGATCAAAGCACTTAATTTCTGAATGGCTCTAGTCAACTCTCTAATACTATATGCTTCAAAGATATTGATTAAGAGGAGTTTCCTCATGCAGGAGCCTTTTATCAGCGAAATAACAAGTCTGGTAAAATATTCTTTATTGCTGTGAACATGGCTAAAATGTTCCTTCATTTTTTTACATTTAGTATTCACTGCCATCTTCAACTCATTCTAAATTTGGCACCCATTTTGTTTCTTAAAGAATCATGTTACTCTTTTTTATTCATCCTTAGTTATCTTAGTTTGATTTCCTCTTCTATTTATGGGCATTTTTCATTGAAGTTGGTTGTTGAATTCATTGAGCATCCATATTAGTCTCTTTAGACATGGTTGTCTTTTATTCTTCATCAGAATCATTCATGTTTGTGTCATCTGAATTTCCTGTTGAAACTTTCCATTCATTTTGAGGCAACTTCTGCTATAGAGTTTTATTTTAGCTTATAGGATCCTAACTACCTTTTCTCTGAATTCTGAAATCTAATCTCCCAAAGTATATAGTGTACAACACCTACTTTTCCCTACATTATCTACTATAAACTCAAAGGTGGAGTAGTCCATTCTTCCCAGTGTTCCTACTATTTACACTTTAGCAATAATTTATTCCAGTGGAATTAGAATTGATTCTAGAGTCAGAAGATCTGGGTTCAAATCCTATTTCTGATGTTTATTAACTACGTGACTTTTGTCAAGTCACTTAACTTGTATGGGTCTCAGTTTCCTCATTTGTAAAATGAGGGGGTTAGGGCAGATATCCTCATATCTTCAAGCTCTAGATCTATGATTCTATAATCTTTGATCCTTTGTCTCAGATCTAGAAAACTATTTCTTTGTATCCTTCCTCTATCTTTCAAAGAGTGAAATAGGAGACAAATAAAAATTGTTCTATTGTTTCTTCTTATCTAGGAGTTTGAGTCAGTTTAGGGAAGAATCAATAATGGCAAAGAAAATTATGCCTTGTGTGTCCTGTCTATAGATCAGTGGTATGTCAATATACATTCTGGAGAGAATTCTTGAATCCCAAGCATGAGCTATATGACCTAATCTTGACATAATTCTCAGAAGATAATCAGTTTTCAATCTCTTATGGATAGTCAGTCACACAGTTTCAGAATAAGGGAACGAGGTCCCTATTGGTTGACCAAGCAACAAAGACTCTTGTACCAGTGATATTGCATCAGGCTTGTTGTCCATCAAAAATTAACACAAACCCACAGAAGCAAGCCAGTTTTCTAATACTCATTAGGCAGATAAGGATCTGATACAGTGAGGAGAATAATGTGCTTGGAGTCAGGAAGACCTGAGTTCTAATCCTGCCTCAGACACTTACTCATTGTGTGATACTGGGCAAGTCACTTAATCTTTGTCTGCCTCAGTTTTGCTCATCTGTAAAAGGGAGATTATAATAGCACCTACCTCCAAGGATTGTTGTGAAGATCAAATGAGATAATTTTTTAAAGCACTTAGCATAGTAACAAGTCCATAGTATATGCTATATAAATGTTAGCTGCTGCTACTGTTATTGTTGTTGTTGTTGTTGTTACTGTGGTTCCCTATATATGGGATCATTGACCAATGGGGAGCTTTGGAATTACTGAAAAGAGTTTATAGCTACATCAATAACCAAACATCCCTGCTGTACACTGAATAAATGTCTCACACATGTATGTATCACTCTTTTCTCATATAGGTAGATAGATATTATAATTTTTAAAATATGAATGTGCTTAAGAGGGTAACTAAATTAATTTATTCTTTTTATCATGTAATTTCTTAATAAATACTAAGAGTAAAACTCCCATGCTTTGGGGACAGGGGAAGACTAAAATTTTTATTTTTATTTTAAAAGGAATCTTCATAATCACTTCTCCCAAACTTCCTTTTTTCTCTAGAAGGCACCACCCTACTTTCAGTCTCTCAGGTTAGTAATCTTACCATGAGTTCTGGACTCCTCACTCTCTCTCACCTCATATATTCAGTCAGTTAGCAAATCTTTCTGACTCCTTCTCTGCTCATACTGCTACCACCTTAGTTGGATCTCATTCCTTCTTACCTAGATTACTGCAAGTGATTCCTGATTGGACTCCCTACCTCAAGTCTTTCTCTGAGTGAGGTCAGGAGATGCTGAGTGATTTTGACTTGGGTCATTGTAATAGTAATGAAATTGAAAGATCCCCCTGTATTGGCTTGGTTTTCAGATTGATTGTATTAAAACCCATAGCTTGTGAATCCCACTTGTGGGATGGACTTTTGACTTGAAAAGAGAGAGCTGAACTGGGAGGAGCTGGTGACTTGAATTTAGAGAGACACAAGCAGAGAGAGAGGCAGAAGAATTTTTTGGAAGCAGCATCGTGGAGGCAGAGAGAGATGGAGAGGATTGCTGAGGGCCAGTTTGAATTGCCCAGGACTTTTGAGAGCTGCCACCCAGATCTGCCAAGGACTTAGGAGACATGGCTGTTATTCTCGTCTGTCAGTTTTGATGTTGTTTTGCCAGATTTGTCCACTAGTGAAAGACAGTGCTGTTGGTTCAGAGCTCCTGAGACTGTTCTGCAGACAGAGAGTGAATTCTGTCCACTGGTGAAGGACAGTGCTGCTGTTGCAGAGGTCCTTGTACCTTGCTGTTGGTTCAAAGCTCCTGAGACTGTTCTGCAGACAGAGAGTGAATTTCACCCACTGGTGAAGGCCAATGCTGTTGTTGCAGAGGTTCTGGAACCTTGCTGTTGATCCAGAAGCCCTGAAGAAGGATTTTCTTGTTGTATGTTTACAGAAATCCTGGAAGAGCATTTTGCTAATGTTTTCAGAGGTCCTAGGACTGTTCTGCAGACAGAGAATGAATTAATGAAGACACTGGCAATGTATCTTGTGGCCTTGCTAAACTTGTCTCCCCAAGAACAAAGATTGTTGAGAACTTGCCTTGGGTCAAGATGAAGAAAAGACCTCACTTTGGATATTAAATGCTGTGCTTAAGCTTATTGTAACTCTGGGGTAGATGGCCTATTCAGTTGTAATCCAAGGGTGGAAAACTTTTGACTTTTTGTGCTCTGTGATTGAACAAATGAATGTACTTTACTTATGATTGGAAACTAATCTCCATTTGAGAAGAGGGGCTTTGTAATTAACTAAATGAATGTAATAATGCCTAGGGGTGGAGTAGTATGTAGAAGAGGGACTTTGTGATTGATTAAATGAATGTAATGACCAGGGGTGGAGTAGCACTTGATTGAATTACACTTGGTGAATGCTGTATTTTGAATTATGCTATATTTTGGTTTTCTCTGTTCTTAATTTGTCACTTAATAAAATGGAGAGCAGCTATGCTGATATTTTGAACCTTGGGAAGTTGCCTTTGCTTGGCATTACAATCATGTATCTAATGCCTGAGGCAGGATTTGAACCCAGATCTTCCTTCCAGATCAAACCCTTTCAGATGCAGCCTCGATCAGGCATGTGAAGACAGACTACTTAGTCAATAGCATTTATTAGGTTTTTACTATGCACCAGGCACCCTGATAAGTGCTAGGCATACAAAGAGAGACTAAAAAGAGTCCCTTACCTCAAAGAGCTAATAACTTTAGCTTGTATTCAGTTTCATTTCATCCCAATTGCTCCATGTTTTATACCCTTTTCTTTCTCTGTCTCTATGTGTGTATAGACAAAACAGAAGAAATACGTAAGTACACATGATTTTGATAGATGTTCCATATTTTCCAGAGTAACATCTACTTAGAAGAATCTACTGATTTTAAGAAACTATTTAGCAGAAACTAATGTATGTATTATTTCTTTATACCTATTTATGTGTATATTTCATATATATGTACATATTTATACACACACACATATTCCTATGCTTATTTACATAGGCATCCACATATCCATCTGCATCCACTTAACAGTTACATAAACCTAAACAAAACCATCAAAGTACATATCATTATGAAAAATGTAAATCACATATAATTCAATAAGCAAAACAAAAATATTTTAAGTAAATGGCTTGAAGATTTCTTGACCCCTTCTAAGTCCCCTAAATATTTCATTTTGGAGAGGGGAGTATGCAGATGATCTTGTTCTCCATGTTTGTTAATTTGGGTCAATATAGGGCCATCCTATATTTTCTGGTAGAAATTACATTTCATATTTTCAACATCTCTTTTTTGTAATCCTTTGTGTTGCTGCTCACTTAAAACTTGATTTTTTAATGCAAAGATCCTTCCAAAGAATGAGGATCAGTAAATTCTCAGCATTATTAAAGGAAAAGCCAAAAACCCATAGTATACCTCCCCCCAATAAAAACTGTCAATGCATACAAACTAAGTTTACTTTAGTCACTGATTTAATGTCACTGCAATTAAAAAGTAGTTTTCCTATTTAAAAAAAAATCATATATGTAAAGTAAGAAGGGACCATAGAGTTCACCTAACTAAATTTCTATCCACCTATCTCTATTTTATAAATTAATCAATAGATCAACAAGTTCTTATTAAGAACCTGGTAGAATACAAGAGGAAACTGAGGCACAGAGAAGTTAAATGAACAATTTGAGACTTTTATGGGTAGTAAATTTCAGAGCCAGAACTGAAATACAGACTTTTCCATTCCAAATCTAATATCCAAATTAGTAGCTAAAGAAAGTCAATCCAATCTACACGTGTACAGTGTTACTGAATAGACTTAGGGACAAGAGGATCTAGCGCGAAGAAGGAACTTATCTATCATTTTATAGATTAAGTAATTGAAGTTCAAGGATGGGAAGTGCTGACATAGGAGTAGGTTGCAGAGTCAGGATTCAAAACCAGATGGGTGTTCTGGCTACTACCAACATTGCATCTAGGAAGGAAGCATTAAGTACCCATAACATGCCAGGCAGTGTGCTGAGAGCTTTACAAATCTCATTATATTTGATCCTCACACCAAATCTGAGAGGCAGGTAAATAGGTGTTATTATTATCCCCATTTTATAATTAAGGAACTAAAGCAGACTGAAATCAAGTGACTTGCCCAAGGTCATACAGCTAGCAAATGACTAAGGCTAGATTTGAACTCAGGTCTTCCTGACATCAACTGCCTTTAGATCTAGATAACATATTGTAGCTACCTGAATGAAGAGCTCCTGCCTATGTAACATAAAGAAAACAAAGTGACTATTATTATAATTTAATGAAATTTCTCTCTGAAATACTCTCTAAATGAAAGGGGAAAAAAGGCTTCAAAGGTGATAGGATCAAAGAACTGTAATTGTAAAATATTTAGATCAATACTTTTATTTTACAGATGAGTAAACTGAGGCCTAGAAAGGTAAATTGCCCAGAATTGACTAATAAATGGTAGAACCAGTTATTGAACCCAGTAGCTGAACCCAGGTCCTCTGATGCCAAACCCAGCCCTTATTCCACTGGATGGTCAATTTCAGAGTGATGGTGAGTATGAAGGAACCACCATGTCAATTCACAGGTCAAAATGATGTGATATCATTTGTGAACAGAGTGTCAAAGGATCAAAGGATAAGAAGGAAATAAAATTTGAAAGAAATTAAAAAAAAAAGTCATGGGCCACTGGATGAAAGCAGGGACTGGAGAAGAAAGATGAAGGTAAAACATCTCTAAGTGTTGTTTGGTGGAGGGAGAAAAGACAGGCAATCATTGGCCCATAGGCGATATGACTCACTGTCCTGAGTTAGAGCCTACTTTCTTTGATTTTCCATGTCTAGAACAAGCTTCAATTCCTATTAGCCTGACTGTGAGTGAGTCTTCATTTAAGTTGTTTGCATGACTCTGCATCCTTAAATTTCATATTTAGTTGTATTATTGAAAAGTAAATATGACATATGTGTGCATATCTTAAGTGTAAATTAAATTGCTAAAAGTTTCTTTAAGACAATTTGAAGTCTTGTTTTTTGTTCTGGTGTTTCTTTGTTCCATTTGATTTTAGCTAAATGATCTCCACGTACTGCTACTTAATGAGAAGAAATCATTAAAAAAAACAATGAAACTTCGTAAAAAGACAACCACATACTACTCTCTAAAACTATTTCAAGGAATCTTGAAAGATTTCAGATTATGAGTAGGAGACACCTTGTTGGAAGAGAATGATTTGGGCTTGAACATGAAATTTACAATAGATTATGAAGTGCTGAGAGATAAGTAGGATGTTGTGAAGGGATTGTGAAGGGGCCTGAGCACCAAATCTAGTCCTCTACCTGTTTTTATACATCCAAGAGCTAAAAATGACTTTTAAATTTTTAAATACCATAAAAGTTGATTTTTATATTATAAAAACCATTCTGAGTTTCCATCAGGACAATTTGGCCTGTTGGCCATAGGTCTGTTACCTATATACCTACCTGTATAGTGAAGTGATGACCACTGGCCTCAAAGGCAGGATGTCCTACTCCTCACATATACTTACTGTGTGACTCTGGGGAAATCATTTAGCCCCAGTAAACTCTCAAAGACTATACGTTATAGTAGCAGAGTTACGTTGTGTAAGGAGTCCCTTTCTGCCAAGTTTCCATCTCAGATAAATCATAGCATACAAAACCAAAAGCAAAAGCTATTCAGGTAAAAACTTGGGTGTTGAAGGCAGGTATGATTTGATTACATTCACATTTCCATCAGAAATGTTATGAACAAGTAAAATTTTCTTTACTCTCAAGAACTTAGGTGGCAGAGAGATGTGTGCTAATGAGTGTTAAGGGAGGAAGAAAACAGGTATTTATTAAGTGCCTGCTGTATGCTAAGGGCCTCACAAATATCTCATTTGATCCTCACAAGAATCCCCACAGGTAGGTAATATTGTTATCATCCCCATTTCACAGTTGAACATATTGAGGCAGATTCAGTGATTTGCCCAGGGTAACACAGTTAGTAAATGAACAGAAATGAACTCAGGTCTTCCTGACCCTGGGTAAGCATTGTGCCACTTGGCTGCCTTAAGGTTGACATCTTGTTAATTCAAGTTTATTGTTGGTATGAAATAAAAAATTCATTAGTCACTGAACTGTTAATAAAAGGAGGCTTACTTAGGTATAGAATAGAAACTTGTCAGAAAGTACACAGTAGCACTTCGCTCAAGTAGACAAAGCCCTCTTTACCTCATTATGAAATTGTCTGGTCATTAGGGCAAGGGTGAGATAAATCATGTCGTCGAAAGACATCACCAATACTGAGGGGTCTGGATTCCACTTGGAGCCTTTTTATGCCCTTAGATGATCAGAAAGTCAAGTCCGTATGGTCAAAAGCTACCAGAAAGCTGCAGCAAGGAAGGCATAGGGACCAGTCAGGTCTCAGCTTTGTTGCTTTTTAGCTGCAAAATAGCAAAGTCAATGTTGGTGGGGAAAAGGGAACGCTCATAGAAATTGGTTCTGTCACCCTGAGGAACTATTTAGTGCATAGAAATGAACATGGAGCACTGTGTGTGGTAAGCAAAAAAACATTTTATGAGAACCAGAAAGTATAATTCATAATATTTGCCATGCCAATTATTTAAAATAAGTCCAGATTTCAACAAAAATCTCAGACTGATTCTATTTATCTATACCATACAGTATCAAAAAGGTTTTATTAATAATTTGTAATAATTTTATTATACTTAACTTTAAAATATTGCTTTAGTGAGAGTAATAGTCTCAAGGATCTAAATGAGTTTTGTATAGTATCTTGCATATCATTTTGAAGTGCTCTTCCTGTTAGCCATCAGAGGTCATTTATGTGTCTGTAAATGATATTCTAGGGGCATGTGTGGAAAGTCATAGAGAGGTCATTTCTGATCTTGTTCCAGGTCCTATAGAACTGATCACAGCAAAGAAACCCCTTTCACATCTAGACCATTTTGATTTAGATCTCCATCTTTCCTGTCTTTCAGTTTTCAGGGATTTATACAGGAGATGCCTGGCCAATTCTGGACTGGACCAGAGAAAATCTTAGAGTTCATTCTCAGTTCAGATTGTGAATTGATGGCTGCCCTCTTGTTTTCTCATTTCCTCTCAAGGTTTAAAAATAAAATTTCTAGTACTTTGTAAAAGTAATCTGAAACTTTTTTACATAATCAAACACATACATTATATACTGCCTTAATTAGTCAAAGTTCATAAAAATGATACTGTATATACACAGTCAAACAGCTGGGCTTTAACAGAATGATTAATTAATCAACAAGCATGTATTAATCATATGCTATGTGCCAAGCTAGGTGGCCCAGTGAATAGGGCACCAGACTTGGAATCAGGAAGACCTGAGTTCAAATCCAGCCTCAGACACTTATCAGCTGTGTGACCCTGGGCAAGTCACTTAACTCTGTCTCAGTTTCAAAAGCCGGGGAACTAACCTGATCTAAACCTATGGAAAATCTAAGTGCTATAATCAAGTTATATTTGGAAAAATTAAGAGTTTGTCAAAGGTGCACTTAATATCTAATATGACAAGTATAGTTTCACAATAATTAGTGTGTCAAAATATTGGGAATTTAATGCCAAATTTATTTTTAAAACCAGTGACCATAGCAAAAGGATTTCATATTTTAAAAAAATTTAATGTAAAAATAGATAAAGTTTATTACAGGTCAATAAATGTAATTGTTTTACTTTGTCCAAAATAAATACAAGATAATTTCAAAGAGTAGAAGCTAGTATCTGGGTAACTCAGGAAAATGCTGATACAGAGCCATGCTCCATTGGTTGAGCTTTGAAAGAAGATAGGAATTCTAGGAGGTTGAAATGAAAGAAGGTGTATATTCTAAGCATAAAGGGTAAGGCACCAGAGACAATCATTGCAAAGGCAAAGAAAAGATAACTAGAATGTCATGTATGAGGAACAACAACAACAAATGAAGAAACATTTATTGAATTAACAGCTTTTTTCAAGAAAAACAAATTCCCACATTGGCCATGTACAAAACTGTATGTCTCATTCTGCGTATTGATTCCCTCACCTCTCTGTGGCTAGCACTTTATTATCAGTCCTAGGAATCATGGTTGGTTACTACATTAATCAGAGTTCTTAAGTCTTTCAAAGGTGTTTGTTTTTGCAGCATCATTGTCATCATTTACATTGTTTCCCTGGTTCTCCTTTCACTCTGCATCAGCTCATACAAGTCTTTCTATGTTTTTTCCCGAAACCATCTCTTTCATCATTTGTTATGGCAAAATAGTATTCCATTACATTTGTACACCATAGTCTATTCAAGCATATCCTATACCACCTATGATACTAAGTTTGCAGTAAAATAAACCCTGAGCACGGTCTGTCCCCACTCATAGCTTAGGTAGCACTTTGCCCATGTTTCTCTTAAGGGGGTTTTATTACTATTTTTTTAATTATACTTGTTTGTACCTATGTCCTATCAATCAATCAATAATAAAGGTTTGTTAAGTAAATAGTTTGTGGCAGGCATCCTGGTGAATTCTGGGGTTACAAAACACAAATGAAATAGCCCCTACCCTCAAGGGACTTCTATTCAATTATGTAGCAGTGTGTATGTAACTTTTTGTTGTTTGTTACTTAGCCATTTCAGTAGTTTCTAACTCTTCATGACCCCATTTGTAGTTTTCCTGACAAAGATATTGGAGTGGCTTGCCATTTCCTTCTCCAGCTTATTTTACAGAAGAGGAAACTGAAGCAAACAGGGTGAAGTGACTTGCTCAGGGTCATGAAGCTAGTGTCTGAGGTCACATTTGAATTCACATCTTACTGACTCCAGGCCTGGTTCTCTACACACTGTGTGTCACCTAGCTACCCCAAGTTATACGTAACTAAATACATACCAAAAAGTATATAAAATAAATACAAGATAAATTTGGGCAGGAAGAGGGTACCAGTGGCTCGAGGGGGGACAGTCAGGAAAGATTTCATATAGAAGGTGATACTTGAGCAGTATTTTGAAGGGATCCACAGACTCTAAGAGGTAGAGGTAAGAAAAAAGTGAATTACAGCCAGACAACAGCCAGCGCAAAGGCATGAAAAGGGAGGTGGAAGGAGATGGTGGAGAAACAGCATTGAGGCTATTCGGTCTGGTCCTTAAAGGATAATAAGGGAAATAATGTATAAAGGATTGGAAAGGTAAATTGTAATTAGGATCGGAGGAGTTTATATTTGATTTTAAAGGCATTATCAAATCATTTAAGTAAGGGAATGAGTTGGCACAAAAATTATGGCGCAGGGGGGCGGGGGGGGGGGACAGACTGTAATGTAAAACCAAGGGAAGAAAGCAGAACCAAAAGAACGATGTGTTGGCAATTACTGTCTTTGGTGCTACTTTAAAATTAAAATTATTATTTATTACTATTAAAATTCATTCATCCAGGATAGTATAGTACAGTTGTTGTTCTTGAACGAGAGAATCTGAGCTTAAATCTTCCCTCTGGAACTTATTACCTATTTGATCTTGGGCGAGTCATTTCAGGTCTCCCACACATATATTCCAAGTTTCCTCAAATGTAAAAAGAGGGGATGGGACTAGATGTCTTGGGAGGTAACTTTCAATTCTAGATCTATGGGCCAATAGGTGAGCTTGAGCAAGCCACTTAATAGTCCACTGCCTCAGTTTCTTCATATGTAAAATGAGGGAGTTAGACTGAATAGGTTCTGAAATCTCTTCCAGATCTGGGTCTCTCTGTCTCTCTCTCTCACTATCTCTCTTTTATTGTTTCTCTCTCTCTGTCTCCGTCTCTCTGTCTGTCTCTGTCTCTCCCTCCTGCATTAATGATCATTTAGACCATCATTCATTTCTTGTGACATTTAAAAACACTGAAATCCTGGTCAGTAATAGCTCACTTCATATTTAAAATACCTGAAAAAGGCTGAAGGGTTGCAGTGGGCTTCCATGTAGCTTTGAAACAAAAAGGCTATTCAGAAGCTATCATCTGATTGGAACAACCCACCCCTCCCCACTGGCCCAGTGACCTGGAATCACTTTTTTCCCCCCGTCCTTTGTTTCTGTTTGTTCCTCTCACAATCAAGTTTAACATCATCTTAGCCTCAAATTATCTTGCTGGAGGTAGAGCTACTTACATCTTGTATGTTTCCGAAGGTGTTTGTAGCCATTTCCAATGGTTTGTTGTTTTTCTCTTGGGCATCTTCAATCATCCACATCTAGGGCTTTTGAATATGACTTGAGGTAGTAGAAATTTTGGTTATGGTGGCCAGAGAAAATGGGGCACAAACAACCATGGAAATCAACATCGTGCACACATCCAAAATGAGGTCAGTTTCTGGGTGAGTTGGGGGAGGGGGGGTCGAGAGCTCTTCACCTCTAAAAACAGTTCAGAGGCAAAAGGCACCTTGTTTCAAGGTTGCCTTTTTTTTTCCCTTTCTCTCCGCCACAGGGACCAAAAATAATAATCCGGAGGCAATCTTAGCTACTTCTAGTCCGGAAGCCTCCTCACTATGGCACTCAGGCATCCCTTGCAAATGATTAAGATAGCCTTAGATGTGGGGAGGCTGTTTCTGATCCCCTTATCACAGAGTAAAGTGAAACATATTTGACTTGTTAATAAAAATTGAAGATGGAGTTACAGGGAGGAAAAAGGTCACTCTAAAACCCAAACAAAGACCTTTTGGTCACACCCAGGAAGGACAAACATACTTTAACCTCAGAAACAGAGGGTGAAAACTTCCTGGTAGGAGCCTGCCCTAATTCACCCTTAATTGTCATTAGAGGTAAAGGAGGTGGGGGGAGGCAAACCCAATTCTACCGTCTGATTTCAGCTGCTAGGAAAAAGCAAAATCTCTTCCAGGTCAAAGCTTGGCAGTATAAGTCCACACTTACCTAAGCAGCTGTAAAAGTCATTTCATATGTGAATGGGACAATACATAAGTTTACTGCACTCATTTGTGAGTTGTCAGTACATAGGATTTTAACTTCGCTTTTGAATGAATTGCCTTTCATTTCTTTCTGTGGCTCCCTTTCCTCATTCAATGACTATGTATTTTTTATATATATTTCAGAATGCAGAAGTCACCTTAAAATAACAGCCTCTGGTAGGATTGGATTGCTCAAAGAATCCAGATTTTACAAAGGATCATAGGGCTAAAGTTGAGAGGCATCTAAGAGGTCCATCTAGGGTCCAGCCCCATTCATCTCACAAATGAGGAAACTGAGGACTGGAGTAGGTAGATAACTTGCCCAAGGTCCCATAAGTGTTAAATGGCGGTGATAGAATTTGAATCCAGATTTTCTGACTACCTTCCAATATTCTTTCCACTGCATCATGATGCTACCATCCAAAGGCACCTTTGTATTTAAGGAATGATTTCTTTTTTTCTTTGAATAATCCTACACCCCATCCAAAGCTCATTTTAAGCTTTAAAAGGAAGTCTTTTTCTGATTTCTGAAGTTTCTTGTCTTCTTCCTTAGAACATAAATTCTTTGCTAGTGGTTATTTTTCTATTTATTGTGTCTGTATGTCCACTGTGTCTATGTCCATTGTGTCTGTATGCCCAGTGTGTCTGTATGCCCAGTGTGTCTGCATGCGCAGTGTGTCTGTATGCCCAGTGTGTCTGTATGTCCACTGTGTCTGTATGCCCAGTTTGTCTTATGTCCATTGTGTCTGTGTGTCCATTGTGTCTGCATGCCCATTGTGTCCGTATGCCCAGTGCCTGACACAGAATCTGGAACAGAGTAAGTGCTTAATAAATGCTTGTTGATTGATTGATATGTCTCCTATACTTCCCCCTCCAAAAAATATTAATCTGTATTTACTTTGTTTATAGGTACAAGCAAAGCTGCTACCAGAAGCCAGATCTTCTGATTTCCCTTCCAAGGTTCTCTTCACTGCCTCATGTCACCACACCACAGGAAATTGCTTAAAAAAGAGCCCTAGCACTTAATAAATGAAGGGAGAAATACCATCATAAGCTGATGACAAGCAAAGAGGGAGTTAATAGTAATTCTTCTACAACTTCACAAATCATTTCAGATGATTCAGTTCAGTGTACTGCAATAAGGGATGAATTTGGAGTCAGAAGACCTGTGTTTGAATCCCAGGTCTTCTACTTACTATCCCTGTGACTTTGTCAAAGTGGCTTCATTTCTCTGGGCTACAGTTTCCCCCCTTCTAAAATGAGGGGGCTGAACTCAGTGACGTCTAAGATCCCCTTCTCTCTGGATTAATGACCTTAGTACCATTTTTCCATTTGAGGGATTCAAGTTTTTAGATTCTTAGTCTTAAGAATGCCTTGGGCTAACAATAGAGCTGCCTTTATCATGTCTTTAAGGAAAGAGTTTTCGTGGAAAGAGCACAAATTTGAAGTTAAGGGGACCCAGGGGTGGGTAACCTACAACCTTGAGGCCACATGTGGTTCTCTAGGTCCTCAAGTGCGACCCTTAGACTGAATCCAACCTGGATCTGTTCTGTGAAGTTTAGATTCAAGCAAAGGGTCATACTTGAGGACACAGAGGGCCACATGTGACCTTGAGGCTGCAGGTTCCTGTAATGAGAATGTAAATTTTTAAGATCTTCCCTGCCCCTAGGCTAAAGTACACCTGGAGCCTGGGGTGGGAGGCTTGTTTTTCAGTAGATACTTCTTGATTGGCCAGTGAGTCAATAAGGTTGTTACATTCTCTGAGCCAGGAGAAGGCTATATAAAGCCCTGATGTGTAGCTTTGTTTTGGGGCTGCTTTGAGAAGTGTTCTGTGATTTGATCAAATGAAACTCTGGAAAGCCATCATCCAGGCCCCCTGGCTTTGAAACCCAGATGTTGATTTGGTATGGATGTAATGGTTGGACAGTTTGGAAAACTGTCTACTTGATCTGTTTCTCTGTCTTGATAATTCTTTCTGTATATTCTGAAGTTCGGGGTGCTGACCTTTTCCCCCTGAACTAGATAAATGATACATATTTGACTGATTAAAGTAAGCTTGTTAACCCATTTTGAGTTGCTTTCTTTTAACAAAGCAGATCCAAGAACCTGTGCTGGCAGCGACCCTGGGGACGCTTGGGGTGCTTGCCGCTACAGTTCCCCACCTCTGTAAATCTAGACTCTGCCACTTACTACCTATATAACTTTGGGAAAATCACTTAAAGTTTCCTCATATGTAAAGTGAGGATAACTGACCTAGATGACTCCTTAGATTTCTTCTCTCTCAGGATCTCTGATCCTATAATTGAATGACTCCCCTCCATGAATCATTTTTCAACCAGCATTTCAGAGGCTTTGTTAAGATGTCTTCTGAGAAATGTCTCTCAGTATTTTCGTAGGTCACTAAAACCCACTTTGAGCTTTCTTTCCTCTTAAAAGTAGAGGACTTTGAGTTCAGAAAGATATGAAATGACTAACACTCCTATAATGGGATTCTTTTAAATTATCAAAGCATTCTCTTTAGTGTTACCTTGACCTCAAGAGGTCTATTTCCTAATGTTCCCAGTGATAGGGAACATATCATATCATCTTCAAGCCCAGTTCCTGATTTATGAATTTGGCAAATTAGATGGGAAGATGCCAACAAAGCACAACTAATGTTTCCCAGCTAAGTTTAAGACCACCAGACTGACCTTCTGCAAATTTATTAGGTGGGTCATGTTAGGATTCCAAGATACATAGGATTGAAGAGTTGTAAGAGCTCTTAGAGGCCTTGTTGTTCTGTTGTTTTCGGTCACCTCCAACTTTTGATGATCCCATTTGGGGTTTTCTTGGCAGAAATATTGGAGTGGTTTGCCATTTCCTTCTCCAACTCATTTTACACATGAGGAAACTGAGGCAAACAATTTTAAGTGACTTACCCAGGGTCATACAACTAGGAAGTGTCTGAGACCAGATTTGAACTAAAAAAAATGAGTCTTACTGACTCCAGGCCCAGTCATCTAGTTGCTCTATCTGTGGCACAACAATCAGCTCCCTCTGCTTTAAAGGAGTGATAATTGAGGCCTAGAGAGACCAAGTCACTTGACCAAAATCACATACTAGGTTGCAAATAGTGAATTTGAACCCAGGACCTTCCATTGTACCATAGTACCTCCAAACCCCCTTCTACTCAAGTATTTAGAATCCTTATGTGTTATCCTGGCTTCCTATACACACATACACAAGGCATATACAGAAATACACCTAGACAAATGCCTTCCCTTACTAGGCATCTCCCAAAAATCACAGAAGCATAGAGCTTTTTAAAGCTGACAGAGAACTCATTGCTCCTCTAGTCCTCTAGATTAAAAAAAAATCCTTCCCTAAAATATACAAGCTGTCCTCCAACCTTTATTTGAAATTTTCCAATGACAGAAGAACCATGACCTCCTGAAGCAGTTTATTCTATTATCAAATAGCTCTAACTGTTAGGAAGTTTTTCTCATGTCAAATAATAACTTTGTTCTCTGTAACTTATAGCAGAGATATCAAAGCTATGCTGAGCAACACTACTGAGCTTAGCCCAAACCAGATAATAATATAATTGGGAAAGAGTTAACAAAATAAACAAAAATACATAAAATATAGATACCATTACATTTTAAAACTAAGTCAATATATACCATATAGGGATCTTTACATAAGGATTAGTGACTTCTGTTTCTAGTGGATTTTGACACCAAATGAGTCATAATTTCATAGAATCATAGATTTAGGGGTAGAAGGAAACTTAGAGGTCTTGAGGTCTAACCTTCCTTAGAAGGTTAAATAACCTACCTTATTTATTTATTTTTTCTATTTTATTTTTGCCTTTTGGGAGGGAAATTAGGGTTAAGTAACTTGCCCAAGGTTACACGGCTAGTGGTGTGTGTGTGTGTGTGTGTGTGTGTGTGTGTGTGTGTGTGTGTATGTTAAGTGTTTGAGGCCAGAACTGAACTCGGGTCCTCCTGACTTGAGGGCCGGCGCTTTACTCACTGTGCCACCCAGCCTCTAACCCTCCTCATTTGACAAAAGAATCTAAAGACTAGAGCGATTAACTAACTTGCCCAGGTTCTCATAACTAGTAAATAATTAACATGGAATTTGAACCTGGGTCTTCCTGACTTGAAGTCCAAAGCTTTATTCACTACATTGCTTTGCTAGATCCAGACCTTTGCGTTCTATCTTCCCCTATCAAAGCTGCCACCATATGTCACAAGAGGTTAACTGAGACTGGGTGAGCAAAGGCTTTGGGATTTCGGACCCAAGTTTTTAAATGTAATTTATTCTGAACTTAATAAAACAAACATTTCCATAACAAAGTTGGATAGAAAAACAGGATTACACGTGAAATTGCAGATCCATTATGTACAACTCAGTATTCCTTTAAAATATACAACTAAGTTGTCATGTGACGTTTTCCCCCTTCCCCTACTTCGAGATGGCTACCATTAGATACAAATCTGTATGTGTGTGCCTTTGTATGTGTGTGTATACATGTATATATGTGAGTGTGTAAATATAAATAAATATATGTAAATATAACATACACACATGTAAGTTATTTTCTGGATTCAAACAGCAGCATCCTATATAGAATTTTTGTGATTGACTTGGGTATTTATAATAGAATAATTTGATCATTCAAAATTGTTCTTAAAACAATACTGCTGTTACTGTATACAATGTTCTCTTGCTTCTGCTCATTTCACTCTTCATTATTTTGTGGAGGTCTCTCCATGCTTTTCTAAAATCACTGAGCTTATCATTTCTTATAGCACAACAGTATTCCATCACAAACATATACCACAACTTGTTCAGGCATTCCCCAATGAATGGGCATCCCCACAATTTCCAGTTCTTTGTCATCACAAAGAGAGCTGCTATAAATATTTTAGAACATTTAGATTATTTTCCTTTTTCTCTAATCATCTTGGGACATAGAACTCAAAGCAGTATGGCTGGGTCAAAGGGTATAGTCAGTTTCCTAGCTCTTTGGGTATAATTCAAAATCTCTCTCCGCAAAATGGTTGGGACAGTTCATAATAGCAACAACAATGAATTAAGGTCCCAATTTTTCTAACATTTGTCACTTTCCCCTTCAGTCATTTCAGTCAACCTGATAGGTGTAAAATGATGTCTCAAGTTTGTTTTAATTTGCGTTTCTCTCATCAATAATGATTTAGAGCTTTTTTTTTTTTCATAGGACTAAAACTGTATTGATTTCTTCATTGAAAAACTGCCTGCTTATACCCTTTCACTATTTATCAACTGGGGAATGATTTTCATTCTTACATATTTGACAAATTTCTTTATATATTTGAGATATGAGACCTTTATCCAAGGAACTGTGTACATAAAAAAAAATTCCTCGATTTTCCTGTTTTCCTTCTGATCTTGTCTATATTTTTTTTACTTCTACAAAAACCTTTTTAATTTAATGTAGTCAAAATTATCCATTTTACACCTCATAATGCTACCTCATTTGTTCATAAATTGTTCACCTATCTACAAGTCTGATAGATAGTATGTTCCATGTTCTTCATTTTTTTTTATATCTAAGTCATATATTCATTTTAATCTTATCTTCGAGGGGTGCCTAGGTGGCACAGTGAGTAAAGCACCAGCCCCAGAGTCAGGAGGATCCAAGTTCAGTTCTGGCCTCAAACACTTAACACCTACACAAAAAAACTAGCCGTGTAAACTTGGGCAAGTTACTTAACCCCAATTGTCCTACAAAAGGCAAAAAAAAAAAAAAAAAGAAATCTTATCTTGGTAAATGGTGTAAGATATTGGTCTATGACCAATTTCTGCCTAACTGCTTTCCAGCTTTCCCAGCAATTTTTACCAGATTTATTCTTATCCCCAAAACTTAAGTCTTTACACTTAGTAAACCCTAGGTTACTGTATTCATTTGCTGCTGTATATTGTGTCTACTCTGTTCTACTGCTCTACTTTTTATTTCTTAGTCAATACCATATAGTTTTGATAATTCCCGCCTTATAATATAGTTTAAGATCTGGTACTGCTAAACCTCCTTCCTTTACATTTTTTTCCATTAGTTCCTTTGATATTCTTGACCTGGGGCCCAGTTAAGGGCAACACAGAATTTGAAAAGATAAACCCTGATTGAGGGAGTTAATGATTACCAGTTGGGGAAGTTTGGGAAAATACAGATAGAAGCAGGCTAAGGACTAGGTACATGAGGACTAAATTCCACAATTACCAGGCTCAGATTAGAAGCCATCATGGTCAGAATACAAGTAATGGGATGTGTATAGGGAGTCAAGAGATCAATAAACTGGTATCACCAGAGCCAAATCACAGAATTTCAGAGGTGGAAGGGACCTCAGCAACTGTCTTGTCCAACCTTTACTAAAAAGGAATTCCCACTATCACATACCTAACAATTTGTTATCCAGCACCAGCTTGAAGACTTCCAAATAAGGGAAAACAAATAGCTCCTGAGGTGGTCCATTACATTCCTTTATAGTTCTAATGTTTTAGAAAATTTTTACTAATATCAGGCTTAAATTTGTCTCTCTGTAACTGCCACCCATCTGTCTGAAGGGTGAAGAGGAGGAGGAATACATTAGAAAATGTATGTAATGTAATAACAAAAAAATTATCAATAGAAATAGTTTTAAATTAAATCAAAAGTCTACTTGGGCTTCTTAGAAATTCATAGGATCACTGATTTAAAGCTGGAGCCCACTGAATCCAACCCACC
Source organism: Petaurus breviceps papuanus (assembly GCF_028583685.1). Lineage (NCBI taxonomy): Eukaryota > Metazoa > Chordata > Mammalia > Diprotodontia > Petauridae > Petaurus > Petaurus breviceps. The sequence goes on along the minus strand of NW_027185889.1, from coordinate 4,139,526 downwards.
CCTTTTATGGTTGAGGAAACTGAAGCACTAGGAGAGAAATGATGTACCCATAGTCACATAGCAAGTAAGTATCTGAGATTTGAACTCATGTCTTCCTGTCTTCCTGACCAGGATTCTATCCATTGGTTTTCCAATCTCAGGTTACTTCGCTATAAATACTCAAAACTATGCCTGGGTTAAATTCAAATGAGGTTAGAGAGAGTCACAAGGACAGTCCCATGATTGATGCAGTTACACAATAAGGGGTAGGATGATGTCCTAGAAAGCTCTTCCCTTATGGGACCCCACTAGAAGGACACTATAGTAACAGAACTCAAGAGTGTCAGGATGGACAGTAGGAGTCGTGTTTCAACTTCTGGATAACTATGCAGTGGAGAGTTAGCAATAATCATAGAGAAGAGGCAAATCCCCATTACTATGTGGGCACCCTGTGCCAAAGTTCTTATTTATCCTGTCCAGATAACTTAGATTGCTAGTTGGATCAGAGGGTAAGAGAATCTGACTAGAACTCAGGAAAATTTTATATACATATATATATATATATATACATTATACATATGCATAATCTATACACACACACATACTAACTATATGACCCTAGGTAAGTCATGTAACCTTTCTCAGCCTCAGTTTATCCATCTGCAAAATGGAAATAATAATAGCATATTTCTCATGGGATTGTTGTAAGGCCCAAATGAAAATACATGTACAGAGCTTTGCAACCCTTAAAGCACTATATAAATGTGAGTGATTGTAATATTTTCTGAATAAAATATTGAAATAAAACTGATGATCTGAACAAAAGATTTTGGTTTGGGTTTTGATTTTTTATAGCCAGAGCAAAAAAAGTATGTTTCTGGAAACTGATACTATCCCAGAAAACATGATTGCAGCACTACTACCCCCATTATCTCAGGGTAGGTTACATATGACTAATCTGATAAGGCATGCCAAAGTAAAATAACTAGGTATTAATGCCCTAGACTTCTTAGGACAGTTTTTCCCTTTTTCTTTTTGAGTATTAGAGGAGGCTGTCTGAAGGTATAATGTTTTCATTCTAGTGAATGTGGCAAGATGGCAATTTTGAACATATGGGTCCACTGCCTTGGATGCATGATCAACAAATTTAATCAAATAGAAGTGTATCAAGTGACTGCTATACTCAAGGCATCATACTAGGTATGGGAATGTAAAGATAAAAACACCACAGTCTGTGTTCTCAAGTTACTTTGGTTCTACTGAAAATGAGGAGGTAAGACTAGGTTATCTCTAAGGTCATAGGATCATTGATTTAGAGGGGAAAGGGACATGGGTCAGCCCTCTATAATATTTACCTAAGTCATTAAGATTGGAAGACCACAGGCTTCCTAGGGTAACATAGGGATCAATTTTGGCCCTGTTGTCTTTAGGGTTACATCATTTCCTTTCACACATAAGGATATGTTGGGTAGTAACCTCTAGGAAATTGAATTGCAATAACAAAACTAATTCAACGTAGTCCTATATGAATTAACTAATCAATCATTTCAACACTGTGGACTGTCTGTCAGATATATTGCTAAGATAGTTGGGGACTTGTAATTTCAGGAGTAAAGAGGACTTTCTAAGGAGGACATGACTTCTACCAATGCAAGTCAGGACATTCTCTGCAATTTATAGTCTTAGAGAATCACCCAGAGCACTAAGAGGTTAATTGACCTTTCCATGGTCAAATAGCAAAACTGTATCAGGATTAGGACTTGAACCCATATCTTTCTGGATCCAAGGCTAGTGCTAGTTCCACTAAGTAACATTGTTTCTCCTAATTTAATTTAAAAAAATAAAAGGCAACATATATTTGGAAGTCTACAATCTTGTAAATATGTCTCCTTCTCTGTATCAAATGATTGACATCCTAGGGTTATACTCTTATCATTTCTTCCCCAGATTATTGCCAAAAAGCTCCTCACTGGTCTCTGGGTATCAAGTATCTCCTTTCTCCAATTCACAGAATGCCCAGAGTGATTTTTCTAAAACCCAGGTCTGGCCATGCCATTGGCCTCATTAAAAAGTCGTATTGCCTTTAGGATAAAATACAAAATGTCTGTCTGACAGACATTTAAAGCCTTTCACAATGACTCACACTTCCCTTCACCCTCTCTACATTTCAGTCAAACCAAAGTCAATGGCTTATTTTATCCTATTCTATTTTGCATGACTGAGCTTTCATACTGGTCATCTATAGACTATTCCTGGAATGTACCCCCTCCTACCTCTGCCTCTTGGGGTCTCTAGCTGAATATCTTTTCTAATGAGAGAGACAGAGAGACAGAGTGAGAGAGAGAGAACTGTTAGTAGATTCTTCCTCCTGAAATTACCTTGTACCTTATTTTTGTATTTACTTATGTAGCAGTCCTCTGATATTATTGCCTCTGGTACAACTCACACACACTCATACTGGTGGGCTGAATCTCCAAAAGGCAGCTGGCTATTGCTCCCCTCAAAATTCTAAAATTAAGTTGTCTGGTACTATTACTTATAAACCCCCAACCAAAGAGCTTCCTATTAATTATCAGACAGTAGTATCAGTTAACTTGGGGAGGGGGGGTGGAATATTTACTGAAGTGCTTTGACAAAAACAAGAGTTACCAAAACACTGCCCCCAAGCCAAGGGTACACTGTCCCCCAAACACAAAAGGTCTCCAGGGAGATGGAAATACCAACATTTACACTTATATGTAGTCATGTTAGTTCACTCTAGTAGAATGTAAACTCCTCAAGTTCAAAGATTATCTGTTTGTTTTCTTGGAATTCCCAGTGCCTGGAACATTATTTGTTGAATGAGATTTGCAATTTCAATATTACAAGCAAATTCCAGTGGCACAACAGAGTCTTTCAAGCAGATCAATATGAAACCTAACATCTTAGAAAATTACCTGGAAGACACTGAGAGGTTAAGACACTTGCTCATGGTCACACAGTTAGTTTTTTTTTTTTTAAGCAATTGGGGATAAGTAACTTGCTCAAGGTTACACAGCCAGTTATTTCTGGGTGTGGTGCGAAGTATCAGAGCCTGGATTCGATCCCAGGTCATTCTGGACTCTGGGGCCAGTGCTCTTACTCACTGTGCCACCTGGCCGCCCCTAAGCAATTGGGTTTAAGTAACTTGCTCAAGATTACAGGGCCAGGTGTTTCTGGATGGGTACTAAGTGTCTGAGCCTGAATTAGATCCCAGGTCATCCTGACTCTGGGGCTGGTGCTCTTACTCACTGTGCTACCTGGCTGCCCCTATGGAGTTAGTTTCTGAAGCTGAATTTGAACCAAGGACATTTTAACTCCAAGTCAAGCACCCTGTCTCCTACACCATTTGTTCAGATACCATACAAGGGAACAAAGAACTGAATTGCTAAATGGCCAACAAAATTCAATTATTAAAAGTGGAAGAGACAAATCGATCATTCTCTCAGCTCCTTTACTGTATGGTGCCCATACTTCCAACAATTGACCAATTGGAGAATAAGTAACATAGTCATTCAAAAATAGCTCACTTATCCCTTGACTTAAAACTTGGTTTGGTGGCACATCAAAAGAAACACTGAGGGCAGCTAGGTGGCTCAGTGAATAGAGCACCAGCCTTGAAGTCAGGAGGAACTGAGTTCAAATATGACCTCAGACACTTGACACACTGTGTGACCTTGGGCAAGTCACTTAACTGCAATTGCCTTGCCTTCCCCCCTTCAAAAACAAAACAAATAAACACTGGATTTGGAGTAGGGCAATATAGGTTCAAATACTGTCTGTTCCACTTATACCCTGTGTGACTTTGAACAAGTAATAATGTCTCTGAGTTTCAGGTCCCACATATGTAAAATGAGGCAGTTAAACCAGATGGCTTCTAAGGGCACTTCCAGATCAAATTCTATGACCCCGTAATAAACAATATGGGAAGAGCTTTCCTCAGAACTTGAAGAGCATTTAGTTCTTAAAAAAAAAAAATAGGCCATCACATTCTACTTTGTACCAGATACATTTGTGTGAATTGCAAAGAAGTGGTTTAAAAGATAGAATCTGGAACTGAGATGGACAGAAAAGCAAGTGAAGTGATCATGTTGCAAAAGTAATCAACATGAGTATTGCACTAGTATCTCTGAAATATCAGACAAAAGAGGAAAATAATTCAATGTTGGATGGGTTCCCCTAGGGGTGGCATAGAGAAAGTCACTGACAAGAGACAACATAGTAATAGTAGCCTTGACTTCAAACTCAAATAGAAAGTGATCCCTCTGGGCTGCATATTGATTTAGAAAACCACAAATGAGCATTATCTGTGTTATATTGTATTTTTATTTATTTTATTAAAAACTTCCCAATTACATTTTAATCTGGTTCACCCCACTCGGGAGTACTGTAGGAATCAATTTGCAGCCTGCTTGCTGGGAGTTTCACACCTCTGGTGGAGTAGTCAGGAAGATCTAGACTCATATCCCACCTAGACAGACAGTTTATAGCTGTGTGATCCTGGACAAGTCTCTTGATGTTTCTTGACTTGGTCACCTATTTGTTAAACAAGGAGGTCGAATTTAACTGCCTCTAAGATCCCTTACAACCTAGTAAATGTTTATCAACTGATGCTCAAAAAAGAAAAAAAAAACATGACACACTTTTAAGTTTAATCAAGCATTATTTACATTTTCTGCATCACTTTCTTAAAGCTAGAAAGCAACAGAACAATCTCTGATTGGTAGCATTTGTCAATTTGTAAAAATTAAATACTCAAGCTGAAAACTTAATAATCAGTTCTCCCAAGCCTGCAAAGGCTAACTCCAGCACACCCTTAATATAAATTAAATTAATGACTATATGATCCTCAGATGAGAACCCATGGATCTCTAACACTTAATGTAGCAATTTGATCTACCCTTTCAGGGTCTCAACCAATTCCCTGACACTACAAATTACAAAGAAGGTGACAATCAGCATTGGCAGAAGTTTTTAAATGGGAGCTCCTTACAGACGAAATTTCAAAATGTACTAGGAGATGGAAAAATAAAAAAGAAAACAGTCCTGATTCTTACTTTTATTTCAAGCTAGACCTGTATCAGTCCCACAATGAAACAGCTTGTTAAAAAGTGAACTATCAATTCTATAAATATATCATTTTTGTCTGCCTGTGAATTGCTGGACTAAGAGGCTTGACTGTGTTGGTCACAACTAAATGATTTCCCAACTCATTTGAATTAGTTTTGTGGTCAGTATGGACACCAAACCATACTACCCAAAGAAACTGCCTGATAGAAGTTCTCTTGCAGTGGGAGACCTCAAATTGAATTTAATTCTTACCTTCTATATTTCACGATTATTTCAGGTAGGCCGAACTGGGAAGTCATCATAAGGTAGAAGTCAGAACAAGCTTAAAACCACTTCCAAGATAGTCTTTGGATAAAGGCAGCCTCCCCCAAAAGGAGTTTGTTTGTTAATTGCTTTGGTCCACTTTACAAGGTCAAATCCATTCTCCTAATGATGAATTTCATCTGTTCTGGTGGAGAAAGAAATGTTTTCTTTCACTTCTACGTGTGGTAAGAACTCATTCATCTCTGTAAGTTCTGAAGAGAAATCGAGCTACATCAGAGAGAGAAGTATTCAGAGGGCAACTGATGGCCAGTAAGATATATTGAATTCACTTTCCTGGGACAGACATTCAAATGGTAACAAGTGATAGAAAACAGCTCTATATTTCAGCATGATGTGTGTTCTCTCCTGATGATTAAACCCCCTGTGGGCCATCTGCATTTAATGGGTTAGAACTACTTTGTAGCTGTAGCTTTTTCCTTCCCTCACTCTTATTTATTTGAGGGGAGACCAAACTGAACTCTTTAAAAGTACAGCATGTAAGAAACCCTGCCAAGAGAATCAGAAAGAAAAGGCAAATTTATTGCTCAATGTTGTTTTAAGCATTTAGCAATATAAATAAGGAGTGTAGATAAATGTGTACATGTGGACGAATAAGTGACTCTCTGTTTATCTCAGTTACATTATTTGCCTAAATCCCAGTGCAGAATTAGCCCAATTACTTTACATAATGGCTAATGCTGTCCCTCAGTTGAGCTATTAGGCAATGTGCAGAACTGAAATTAGACAGAAGATGGTGTTCTTTCTCTTAATAAAGTAACACTTGAGGGGGGAGGGGAGGAGAGGGAAAAGGGTGATTGGATTCATCCTGAGCAACAGTTCCTGCAGATTAATATCAGGAACAAGTGTGAACCATATTGTACCAAAATTGACTACACACTACTACTCTTACTAATGTAATTGAGTTGTTCTTAGCACTTTGAAATGCTGATGAAATTAATGCCTATATTTATGTGGAGTGGCGTTTCCAGGAACCACGCTCTTTATGGACATCGGACATCTCATTATTCTTCATTGTGTTTTAGAAAAGTAGGCTCCTATAGGGAGACACTGTCTGTGTACTGACACGTGAGATGATACTGCACATCAATGGCACATCTGGGAGTAGAAACAGCTGCCTTTTCTGCTGATGAATTTATCTCAAACAGAATCAGTGGGAAGGATAGCATGTGGGGACTTTTAAATCTAAAAAATCCTTCACACGGTTGCAAATGTTAAAGTGATTTATCTACCTACACGTGTATGCTCTAGTGATTCTCTCTTGACAGTCATTTTCATTTTTTAAAGGATGACATTAAGCAGCACTTTTATTTTGTGTCTGCCATATGTATTAATCTGTCCTTTCTCCCTGCATATTTTAGAAAGAAAATTAAGGGGGAAATGTTTTCCTTGCATAATGCCCCCTCCCCAACATTCTCCTCCACCCCCCTGCTTTGAACAGAAAATATCTACAACAAAAGGCTCCTTAGTGGCTTTAAAAAACATCAATCAGTTTCACAGCTGGAAGCAGAAGGATCTAGATAAGAGTATAGCAATTCTTCAATTAGAGCACTGGTTGCAACTTGGTTTTTCCATTAGGGAACAATATTTTTTTTAAAGTAAAACAAATTTAACCTTCCTAATGAAAGGCAAAGCGTTAACCTAAAGGAGCAACAAGTACATTTCTTTCTTTTCTCCTTATTTTTATGGATTAGGAAGGCTTCTGCCTCTTCGAACCTCAGCAGCAACCCCCATCTTCACCTTGGTAAAGATCAAGGCAGGCAGACCAGGGTAAAGGTTTCTTCCTATTGAACTTAAAAATTCATCTCCTCCAGAATGTTTTTTTTTCCTGTTATATTAAATTATTCCAGTAAGGCACCCTGAAATAGTAGATAAAAGAATAAAAGAACCATCCTCAAAGCCAGGAAGACCTGTGTTCAAGTCTTGCCTCTGACACAGTGGCTATGTGACCCAGAGGTGTCACTCTTGGTGACTTAGGCAGCTCTCTAAGACTACCAATTACAAGGAATGTGCTGACCTGCCGTTTAGCACCCCAAAGCCCATACTCTACCAGTGAATGAGAAAGGAGAGCTCCAGTATTCTTGGAATGAAGAGAGCTTTCACACGGAGATTCCTTCAGGCTGGGTACTTCATGATCTTGGTGTCAGTTGTAGAATCTTTCCCCAATCCCATAGAAAATAAATTCCTTGAGGGCAGCAACTGTCTTATATTTTCATCTATTTTCTTTGCATAGTAGGAATGTTTAATTCATGTAATTGATTGGCTTCATACAAAATTTCAGAAAATAATTGGCAGATCCCCATATTTTTCAAAAATCTTGAACTTTAGTTATTTTTTAAAGAGAGAATAGTCTACAACTGGAACTCAGTATTTGATGTAATTTCTTACAAAACTATAGGCCTGAAAATATTTTTACATTCCTGGTGAAAAGAAGAAATCATCCAGAGGGTCAGCAGAAATTTTCATCCAAAATCAGGCTCTCCAAACCATTGAAATAGGAAGTTAGCTACCTAGGAGTGGAATACATGGAGTTATGCCATTCCTTGGTCTCATTCAGATTCTCCTTCAGAGAAAGAGAAGTCAAAGATTAGTTATGTGTCATGGCGGGGGTACACATTGGTACACAAAGGGGAAACACTAGCAGGGGTGGGGAACCTGCGGCCTTGAGGCCACATGTAACCCTCTACAGCCTCAAGTACAGCCCTTTGATGAAATCCAAACTTTAAAGCCCCTTTCTCCCCCACCCCACCCCCAGTGAAGCAAAGGGGGAAAATATAAACTTAAGAAAGGAGAGAACAATGATACAATAGTAGGACAATTCAGAGCCTTTTAATTGGTCTTGATCTGGGCAAAATTATGAAGGTGGTGAACCTGAGACTCACCATATTAATGCAGACAGAATATTGGGCTTGGCATAAGGAAAACTTGAGGGTTCAAATCTCCCTTCACATAATAATTGTGTGACCCTGGGCAAGTCACTTATCTTCTCTGACCATCAGCTGCCTAATCTGTAAATGACCGAAGTTAGATATGATGCCTTCCAGTTTCCTTCCAGTTCTAAATCTATGATCCTATACCATTTGTCTTCACATGTCCTCAAATTTGAGTGCACTTTTCATTTCTTCTGCCTCCCCTAATCTTAGTCACTTTTCTAGATCCCATTTTGTTCATGTTGCCTTCTGCTAGACTAAGACACCCTACCCTTCTTAGATAGCAACTTTTCCCAAATCAGACTTGACTGGTGCTATTTACCATGCCATTGAGGTCCTGCTTTATGGCAGACCACACATTCCAGAATCTTCACATTGCTCCTCTTCACATACTCTATGCTCCAGTCCAACTGGATGACTAGAATTCCCAGAATTCAGCATTCTATCTCATATCTACAATGCACTTTAAAGCATGCAAAACACTTTATATTATTTCATTTGAACACAGCTTTGTGACAGGGGGTTATTATTTTCCCCCATTTTTAGAGATGAATGAAGCCTGAGAGAAGTTAAGTGACTTGCCCAGAATCATATAGCTACTAATTGTCTGAGCCTAGATTTGAAGTCATATTCTTCTGACTTCAAAGCCAGTGTTCTTTCTTTTGCCTTTAATTTAATCAGTCTGATCTGACATATTAATCCCTAGTCCAAGTATTCTTATTCTGTGTGTGTGTGTGTGTGTGTGTGTGTGTGTCCTGGCCTTCTCTGGCATTCTATTGAGGTCTATACACCCCTGTACAATATCAGGTTTTTAAACGAATAAAATAAAACACATAGGATTATAAAAGAAAACCAATTGTATTGAAATATAGTTATAAAACATTCTGTAAAAGTTCACAGACCCCCCCTGTCTTAACCACTAACTTATTAGATAGTTATCTATTTTCATAAGGACCTTCTAGAAGGAATCTTTCAATCCACAGGAATGTGTTTAATGGAGAGAACTTCAGGCATGATTACAAGCTAGTGCAAAAGATATTTTTGGCCAGACAGGCCTGGCATAACTCCATGTATGCAACTCCTAGGTAGCTAGCTTCCTATTCCAATGATTTGGAGAGCCTGATTTTGGATGAAAATTTTTGCTCATCCTCTGGATGATTTTTTAAAAATCTTAGCAATTTGTCTCCTGTATTCCTGGATTAAAAGAAAATATCTGAACTACAAATTATGGGAAGATGCACATAAAAATGAGCATGCTCAATGCCCCACTCAAGCCAGAATCTAAAACATAAAGCACTTTTGAGAGAAAATATCAGCCTATCAACCCAACTGTGCCATGTACTTTGGTTTGTTGAGATTATATGCCATTCTATGTTAAGAAGGGGTATAGGAACTCCCTCCCTGGGATTAATTAAGAACTCTAGGGATTCAATTTGTCCTTGCCTGACACCATGACCAAATGTTTGAGAACAAATAGAATGAGAAATGGTCACATACAGTAATTTAATTTGAAATTTCTTACTGAAACCAAAAAGAATCAAAATTTATGGTTACAAAACACTTTAAAGTTTACAAAGTCTTTTGAAAGACACTCTTTTTTGAGCCTCACAGCAATCTTTTGAGTTAATATTCTTCCCATATTTCAGATAAGGAAACTGAAATTCAGAGAAGGTCACTGACTTGCTCAAGTTCAGTCAATCAAAAAATATTTATTAAGCACTTACCTTGTGCCAAACACTGTACTAAATAATGGGCATAACCCAAGTGGGGAATAAAAAGGAAAGTTAAAATCGCCTTTAAGAAACACATTCTAATGGGGAGGAAATAAGTAAATCGCTAGTTATATATACACGGTATGAAGTTTTGACTTCACAAAAACTTTTGGGACACTTTCTACAACATATGTAGAGTGGATGGGAGATTTATCTTATGAGGAAGGCACTATAAGCTGGGGAAATCAGGAAAGGCCTCCTGCAAAATGTCAGATTTGAGCTGAGACTTGAGAGAAACCAGGGAACCTGAGAGGTGGATGTCAGGAGCATGCCAGGGATAGGAGACAAGAGAGGGAGTGTTGTGTGGGAGGAGAGCAAGTGGTTCACACAGCTGATAAGTGTAAAGGCAAATTTGAACCCAGGATTTCCCATCTCCAACTCAAATAGACTATCTACTAGACCAGAAAACCTTTGACACTACTTTGCAGAGCTAGTATATGAATTGTTGGGCTATGAATTGTAGGACTGATTTAGAGAATGTCTTATGAATCCCCTTTAAGAAGTTATTTCCCTTAAATGATATTGTTTATTATTTTATGCAAATCCCCCAGCTCTTCTACTTAGCAGCTGTGTAGCCTTGGACAATTTCCTTCAACCAATCCAAGTCTCAGTTTCCTTATCTATAAAATAACACAGTTGGACTAAACATAGACATATCAAACTCATGGGGGGAAAGTAGCTGGAAAAACTCTGGAGTGTACCCCAACCAGATTAGAATGTAATTGGGAAATGTTTAACAAAAGAAATAAAAATACAATAGATAACGTTAATTTGTCATTTTCTAAGTCAATATGTAGTCTTATCTATGGTTTACTGGTCCACTTTCTATTTGTATTTGACACCCACTGGACTAGAGGAGGTCTGGGGTATTTTCTGACTTTAAATCATTATCCCCAACTTTACTTACAAAATTAAAAAAAACTTTCCTATATTTTTCTAAAATAATTGTGGCAACCCTACTCTTAACCATTCTTGTTATTACATAGGTATCTTTGGGTAAGTCACTTCACCTCCTTGGGCCTATAAAATGACTGGGCTAGAGGAAAGGATCTCAGAGGTCCCTTCTGGCTCTGAATCTACTATCTTATAATATGACTGCACCTAACATTAGTATATATTGTGTCTAATGCTGTGTAAGAGAGAGATTGCAAGGTCCAAAGCCTAAACAATTTCTTTCCTGAATTATATGAAATCATTTGTTAGATTTCAGTTCTATATACAGCAGATTGTATGACAGTCTCATTCTCTCCTAAAAACTTATGCATAGGGGTGGCTAGGTGGCGCAGTGAATAGAGCACCGGCCCTAGAGTCAGGAGGACCTGAGTTCAAATCCGACCTCAGATACTTAACACAAAAACTAGCCTTGTGACTTTGGGCAAGTCACTTAACACCGATTGGCCTCCAAAAAGCAAAACAAAACAAAACTTATGCATAGCACATCTTTGTTGTGAGACTACTAGTCGATTGAGTAGTGGGCAGGATTGTGTATAGCAGAAAGTAGGAAAAGTTAGGGGAAAGGGTGAAAAAGAAAAGGATAAATGGCTATTGTGCATTTTTAATGATGGCTGTTGTGAAGAAAGGGTTTTTTTTTTTCTTTCAGAAGTAAAAGGATCAGCAACTTGACAGAGGTCAGGTAAGATGAAAACCTATCAATGAATATATTTCTGCAATTTACATACACAATTGCATGAGTTTACTCAGTGTTATAATGGTTAAATAACTACATCACCCTTGTAAGATAAGGAAAGCTTGTGAACAGTGAAGACCAGCATCCCAGAAAGCTGGGGGTTTTTTGGTATGTTTTTACTTTCTTATGGAATTAGTGGGGGGGCGAATGCACCTACTTTAAAAAAAAAAGAAAAATATCGTCATACTTTGAAATAACTCACAAACATGTTCTCTAACAATATTTCACTTTATTTTTTTGAGACAAACTGGAATCCTTGCCCCTATTGACCATTAATTTATGTGTCATCACATAGTCCAAACATGAACCAAAATGATTGGAAAGGGGGTATGTAAATCACCTTTTTAAAATGAAGAAAATATTGCTGAAGAAACTTGGGAATAATATCATTAGAGAAGTAAATGGTGAACTGGACTGAACTATTTCCTTACCAATATTGTAAGAATAATAAACATATGGAAGGAAGGTACATTATCAAACCTTTCTGGGCCAGTAAGACCTTACTAAAACTCTTTTGTTGTTGTTATTAACCATATGAAATTTGCTTTGTAGATTTTCATTAGCCTGGGGCTAGAGTTTGAGGAAACTCAAGAATTAAAAGGGAATGATAAATACAGGCAAAGATTTTAAGGTACTTAAAATTTTACAGCAAGTTTTAAATTGGAGAGTTGAGGCAACTGAAAACAGTTTTCATTTGAAAAGTTTAGCCCTTAAAAAATATATTCCGAAAGTTCATATTCTCAGTTCAACTCAATTTCTAAAGTAATACTTTCTCACATTTTTTCTAATCATATACTCAGAAAAAGAACAAAAACAAAAACAACTTTCTTTGAATCACAAAACATTCTAAATATACCCTTTAAAGAAAAGGAAAATGTTAGAAATGATAAAAAATTTTCTTACTCTTGATTCCCTGGGCAAAAGTTAAGAAGTTCATTGTGGGGTAACATAGGGGAAAAAAAAAAACATGAACACCCAGAGCAATAAAGACAAAAGTTTATTATGAAGTCAGGGCATGTTGGTTTAGGATGTCCATCATCTCGATCATGTTTGACTTTAAATTTTATTACAAAAAGTCATGTCTGTTTATTGTAAATATTTTCCTGGTGAAGAGGCGGTACTTGTAGAACTGAAATATTATTTCTCTGGAATTTAATCTTTCTAATTTTGTTCCTTCATGTCCTATTTGAAAGAAAAGGACTCCTTCCCTTTCCTTCCTCCCCCACCCCACCCCCTTGCCCCTCGAAGTTTGTGAAATTAGCAAGAGGATTCAAGGCAGGCAGGAAAGCTGTATCCTATGCTAATCACAGCTATTGAAGTCCACTTCAATTCAATTAATTTACTTTGCCTTTATGAACTTGGGAGACTGTTACTTTCAAGGAGGCTGACTTTTCACTCATCTGAAGGAGCTTGGAATGTGACAGGGGAAAGGGAGGAGAAGTAAATCAAAGGAGTTAGCAATTTTCCAGATGCAAAGTTATTTTTCTTCCTTTTTTTTTCCCCCAACAGGAATTTGAGTAAGTCTTTTTCGGACATTTTCATTCCTTATGTGAAAGAATGGTGACTCAAGGACCGAAGGTAGGAGAGATCCAAGAGGAAACACACAGATATGTATGGACATATGTGTGTATATGTACATATATACATACATTCATATGTGTATACATATATCCCATTAAATAGCCACAGGGCACTATCAACCACTTTAATAAAAAGGTTTGTTTTCTCATTTATACTATTTATCTATTTGAAATCCTTAATCAGGAAAGCTTTTTTCTTCCATTCGAAATAATCTGACCATTAGGTCCACAGAAAGATCGCATTTAGAAAAGTTAGCCTTTGAATTATATGTGAATTCAGTACCAGCATATTTCAGTTACGAGCCTTGACACCAAATCTCATGCAAATGTTGCTCATTTTTTAGTAGTAATTCTTCATGCAGTGGAAAGGTCCTGAAACAGAGAGATCTAAAAGCCTCTTCGAAAATCTGAATATCAAAGTGTCAGCAAGGAGGAGTTATGCACACTGGGACAGGAACCTGGAGAGGAGACATACTTTTAATTCCCCAGACACCCTACTTCAGTATTTACTTGCTATGCTGAAATTTTCCCCAGTGGATTTCCTCCTCCTCTATCAGGTATTAATTTATAGGGAAATCCTTGGTATGAAGCAGTCACATAAATCAATCTCTAGCAAAGGAATTTGTTTAATGCATTTATTCTTTTAGCAGGTTTTATGATCATATTTCATCGACTGGTACAATAGAAAAGGTTTTACCACTAAACAGGGTTGTTTGAGATCTGTGCATGGTAAACCGATTTGGTCTCTTCTACAGATTCGTTCTTAGATTTTATTGTTAAATAATATTAGTATTCATTGTAAGCTGGCCTCCCCGTCTAGCCTGACCTTTCACAATCCCCCCCCACACACACACACACAGAGCAGCTTACTGTTGCATCCTTTAAATACGAGAAAGTAGAATGGTTTTTTTTTTTCGCTTTGCTATGAAAAGAAAAATAAAGGGGTACTGTATATTACATGGCCCATGAAATATTGGCAGTGTGCTCTTTAGCCTTCATTCGAAGGACAGCAATGCTAGAAGACCTCCTTTCAAACTCTGGCTTTGTTTCGAATGCATGTCCATTGGTGGCCCCAGAAAGGAGAGAGTCAGTGAAAAAGTTGTTGAGGGGAACATGGCCAAACTGGTTCTGGTGGTTTGAAAACCCCGTGTAACCGGAATCTGTCCGAGGAGAGTGAGAATATGGTGTCATGCAGGAGGAAGTATCACGTGGCAACATGCAGGAAGTAACCACAGAGCCACTCGTTGCATTTCCTGCCCACATATTGTTTTGAATCTGGAATATAAAAAACAAAGAAATATAAATATATTTGTGAAATCTTATTCCTAATAGCTTTTCTTGTATCTTTAGCTTTTCTGTCACTGAATTAGCTTTGTCCCTGTCCTATCGCTGGCCATTTTCTCACTTGAGCAATGACTGAAAAATGTTTAGTATTCAACACTAGCTTCAAAATCATTTTACTTTAATAGAACCCAATAGACTGTGAATTTGACCCTGAATACAGAATTCAGTGAATTCAGCCTCAAGAAGCTAAGACCATATTTTGAGCAGGAAGGGACATACGAGGTCATTTACATTTCATTTTACAGAAAAGGAAACCAAGTTTTATAGAAGTTTAGTGGCTTCACTAAGGTCACACAATGAGAGTCAGAATTCAGACTCTAAATCCAATCTGATGTTCTTTCCAGTACACCTTTTATATAAGTATTTTTAAAGAAATATAGCAGATACAGAAAACATTTTTTAGTGGGGGGCATTTGCTCAACCTATGATTTCACTAGTGTGGGGAAATTCTTGTATCAATGATCTATTCATATCCTTTGGGGTCAAAGGGGGTTTTAAAATATGGCTTTCTAGACAAAATATGAGTGAGTAATTTTCCTAGTTTTCTAAACCAGCTCCTCTGTGGGGCATACCCTGTTTTAAAATATTCCTAGCACAAGACCGGTGTGCTCTCTAAAGGTCTTAGCTATCACAGGCACTTGGCTGAATAAATCTTAGCCTTTTTTCATTATCTTGGGTACTCTATCACCTTTGAGACAGAGCTCCTAGAACCCTTACAAAATGTACATTTTCCAGACATTTGTTTTATGATTTATTGAATATGCAGTAAAGTGTAACTGAAGTTAGAAGGATCAGACAAAAGAAATATTTAAAATATTACAATTCTGAAATAGTAAAGCAAAATAGAAAAATCATGGAAGTATTCTGAAGAGAACATAAAAATGATAATAAAGCTTACAGATGTATGAAGGTGATTTGGTGTGGAATTCCTTGTAAAAAAATTTTATAACTCAAATTGTTATTAAAATGCAAAAGGGAAGAATTCAAACTGGACTAATGAATTAGCACAGATACAATTTTCCAGAGGCCTGGAAGTATTCGATTTTTGTTTTTGTACCCCCAGCACCTAGCAAAAGGCCTGACCGTAGGAACTTAATAAAAGATCGTTGAATTTCATCAAATTGAACACAATCACTCTCTCCTCTACCCCCAGGAAATATTCAAATGTGAGGATGGATGAACAAAATTGAATGTGTGTAGAATGGAAAATTTAAAGTGAAAATGTAAGGGATATTCAGGGGTGTATTGGTAAATGTTTAACAACTGTCTCTCTGATAGAAAATGCATATGGGACACACTTCTGAGCTTAATCTTTAGTATTAATATTTTCTCCATCACTTTCTTAAGTGTCCACAATTAACAAAACAAGGAGTTAAGCCTTGATTTTGGTGATTTTCAAGGTGGAAATGCTCACACTAAAACTTTTACAATAAGCTCTCCTGAGAAGTTCAAGCCAGCTCCAGCATATCCCCAGATAAAGTTTTTGTTTTGTTTTCTTATTCTTCTTGTTTGTTTTTGGAGGCAATGGGGGGTGGGGGGTATGTGACTTGCCTAGGGTCACAGCTAGCCTGAGGCTGGCTTTGAATTCAGGTCCTCCTAAGTCCAGGGCTGGTACCCTATCTACTGTGCCACATAGCAGCCTCAGATAAACTTTTAAAGGAAGGAAAGAAATGAGGCCTGGAATACGGTTACCAGAAAGCATAGATAAAAGCTTGCTTAGGGAAATAAGGCAAAGTGACTGGACAAGTTGCTACCATCATTAATGCACAATCAGATTCAAGCTAGAAAATTATTACATGCCACTATGTGTCCAGAACTCTAGTTGGTGTTATTTTGTCGTTGCTCAGTTATTTTCAGTCACAACTACTTGTGACTGAAACCACTCTTCTTGACCCCATTTGGGTTTTTCTTGGCAGACATACTGGAGTGGTTTGCCATTTCCTTCTCCAGCTCATTTTCCAGATGAGGAAACTGAGGTAAACAGAATTAAGTGACTTTCCAGGGTCACACAGCCAGTGTCAGAAGCCATGAAATCAGGAAGATAAGACTTTCTGATTCCATGAACAGCACTCCAATGCACTATGGCACCACCTGACTGCCCCAGTACTAGGTGTACTATATAGAAAGAAAAACAAAATAGTCTCGCCCTCAAGAAGCTTACATTACAAAGGGAAATATAGATTAACAGTAATCCATAGCTTGTACCCTGCCACCTAAATGTTACCCCTAGCTATTTTCACCCGTGCATAGATAAATACAAAAATGTGTAAAATAAATGCAAGATATTTTAAAAGATGATGATAGGTTAACTGATTACAATACTTATAAATGGAGACTTTTCTGCATTTGTTATTTGTATTTTTATAATCAGTGTAATCAGAAATTCAAGTAAGAATGCTATTAGTTGGTTCAGAATGGTTCAGAAATTCAAATAAGAATGATATATACATATGTGTGCACACACATATGTGTGTATACATGTATGTATATGCATGTGTATATGTGCAGGTGTGTGTGTGTGTGTGTGTGTAATTTCCCCATAGTGGCTTTGGCAGATAATTCATCCTGCCCCAGCAACGATCTTCTTCCAATGTTCATGTCAAGGTCATACTTCCTATATTAATTTGCATTAGTTATCAGTCAAGTACAGAAAATATACTTACTGTTGCTTCTAGTGGAGTACTGGTTCCTTGTTGCCTTGTATCCCCTGTGCCTAGCACTATTTCAGATATGGAGTAGGTGCTTAATAAATACTTATTGATTGACAGATAAATTAAAAGTTCCTGAGTCTCTTTACCATTCAGGGAAGACAAAAAGCTACTTAGCAAGAGAAAATAGATGTCATCCTTGTGTGTGTGTGTGTGTGTGTGTGTGTGTGTGTGTGTGTGTAGCAGGGGTCTTTATTTATTGGCAAGCTGCTCTTTCAGTGGTTGTCATAATGGATTAGATCAGTCATAGAGTGTTATTTTTAGAATACTGCATGTTTTTATTGCTTAATTACTGAAGACTATGCTTTAAATTCAATAATGCTGTCCCATTCCTAGTTGAAATTTTTACACTCAGCTAATCTTTGTGGCATCTTGGGCAATGTTATTTTAATTTAGACTCACTCTATGATATGCATTCTCTTCTGAACAGGACATAATGATCAGTGCCAGTAACCACTGATGGATGTGTCTCAGACTAACAAGGAGAACTGTTAATGCCATTACTCTGTCACACATACAGTTCCTCTGACTAGATCTGAGTGATTTTCTTCTGACTTATAATCAGACATCATGTTAGATACCTAAGACCAGCCAAAATCACTTGGTTCTGGGCAACAGATTTCAGGAACTGAAAGTGAACTTGTTTTCCAGTAAAACTAAAGTTTTAAAGGTATTATTATGTTATCATAGATTTACAAATGAAAGGAAACTTGGAGATCAGAGTTGAATCACCTCATCTCACCAATGAACAAACTGTGGTGGGAAAGTCATATGATTTGTCAAACGTCATTCAGCAGGTAATGTACAATTTAAAGAAGGGGCAGCATTTGAACCGGGGGGAGCACTCATAAGCAAGAGTATATAATTAAATTTTCAGTGTGACCATTTGCACCTCAGAAATTAGCTACTACAAATTAGGGCTTAATTTGCTGTTTTACTGATTGTCTAGACTTTTAAAAGTGTTAATAATGTCAATATAGCCTTGTTGTTAAACATTTACCATCATACCTTTTCATTGCTCTATATACACTGCTGGAGTTCAGCAGGAATTCAATAGGGCAGAGGTATCAAAATCTTTCAGCCTCTTTCAGAATCCAGAGTGCAAGTCAGAACTAGACTAAAATGTAACTGGGAAATGTTTAACAAAATAAAGAAAAAAAAAAACAATACTACATAAATAATGTCAAGTTGTGGTTTTTCTAAGTCAATATGTGTTTGACTTCTCTGCAAGTAGATGCTCAGAGAATGAAGTCATAACTAGACTTGACGTCTAGTCAATGTAGGTTCATGATAATAATACTTCACATTTATATCAGTCTTTAGGGTTTACAGTGTGCTTTATTTTATCTCTGATTTGAACCCAGGGCCTTCTATTACAAATCCCATATTCTTTAAATTTCACTACACTCTGTTTCAGCTTTTAAGGAATTTGGCATCTACTTCTTATTACTAGAAAAAACTAATGGTGTCCCATTCCAGAAATATATATTCCACAAACTGCTTTCATAGACACACATACACACACACACACATACACACACTTTGTCAGTGTCACTTTATATTATTTAAAAGGTATTCATATTCACTAGGTCATTTGAGCCCCATCCCCTTAATCCAGTCCTGGGATCCCTGTTATCCCCAACTATGACCAAAACTAGAACCAATGGAATTGTGGCTCTAAGAAGTGTAGGGATTTCCCTGGAGTCATATAAGTAGTTATTAACACAGGATAGATTCAGATTCACACCTTCCTGCCTGCAAAACCAGCATATGTATTTGTTCAAAGTTGTTGAGCTTGGAAGAGACCTAAGAATTCATCCACTCTTGGGGTCCTTTACCACATTTGTGGCATGGAACCTTCTGACAATCTGGTGAACTCTATGGACCTCTTCTCATAATAATGTTTTCAAATACTTGAAATAAAATACATGAGATACATAAATAAGATACATGAGGAAACCAGTTCTACTGAAATACAACTATCAAAATATAACTTTAAAACACACACACAAGGGCAGCCAGGTAGCATAGCGAGTAAGAGCACCGGCTCCAGTGTCGGGATGACGTGGATCGAATCCAGGCTCAGACACTTATTACCCAGCCAGAAACACCTGGCTGTGTAACCTTGAGCAAGTTACTTAACCCCAATTGCTTAGGGGCAGCCAGGTGGCTCAGTGAGTAACAGCACCGGCTCCTGTGTCGGGATGACCTGGGGATCAAATCTGGGCTTAGATACTCAGCACCACACCCAGAAATAACTGGCCATGTAACCTTGAGCAAGTTACTTAACCCCAGTTGCTTTAAACACACACACACATAAACACACACAAACCAGTTAATGAACTCCAAGTTCATTTCCCTCATCTTATGAATAAAAGATGCCCAAGGAGAGGAAGTGACTTGCCCAGTGTCACTCCGTTAATATGTGACATAGCTGAATTTAAACACATTTGATTCTCAATTCTGGATTTTTCTTATAATGCTATGCTGTTTTTCATCATTACAGAAATGAAGTTTTATACAGAAGACAGTGTACAGGAAGAATCTGTACTGGACAGAAATAGAATTAACTCTGACAAGTCTAAAAGATGAATAAAATTAAGGAGTAAGGACAAAAAAGAAATTTGAGGTGAAAAAGTTTTATATTCTAAGCAGAGCAAAGAAGGTGAACTAGAGGTGAAAGATGGCTTTGGGTACTTTAGATCTTTGAGATTCTCTGACAGACTGAATGCACACAAGGATAAATAGTAACATGAAGGCAGTAAAAAAAAAAATCACACATCTCTTCTGTCCAAAGGGAAATAGATAACGCTCTCCCTATGAACTAGAAAAAGACAATAATTCATTAGTTTCCATGACACAAACCAACACATTCATAACAACAAGGGCATTTTCTCTGAAAACGTGTAACAACCCAACTCTATCACCTCTACCGTTGAGGCTCCATACAATAGCAATATTTTCAGAAATTAACCAATTCCTACAAACACAAGGCTCCAGACACATTTTATTTTAGCCCTTTAAAATGGTCAAATATCTTGAAAATATTTCTCTTGGGAAACTACTTTTATAATTTTTCAAAGTTAAGGTGTAAATTTTGGGGGGTTGGGATTGTCCTTAAAAATAAATATATTTTTGCTGTTAAGATGCTCTGATTTTAAAAGTGATTTTAATCTTATTGCAGAATTTTATGTATTTTTTAAAACTTAAGAAAGACCTGGTGGCACAAATGCCCAACTCATTCCTGGAAAATATGCACATAAAAAGACATGGTCCCAAAGTAGTTTGAGCCTATTGTGTCTGAAGGCTGCCCTCAGGTCTCTTCAAAGATCTGAATAATACTATGATGCATTTATACAGAAAAATATGACTAGTTGTAAGAGTATAACATTTGAACTAATTCCTCTTATTTGTTCCCTATAAAGAGAACTGGTTTAGTCTGGGTAACTGGTCAAATTCCAAGTTTTCAGGCCTCAGTTTTCTCACCTGTAAAATGGAGAGCTGGGCTGGAAGGTCTCTATGGTGCTTTTTAGCTCTAAAACTGTGATTCTTTAATGCCCCATTTTTATAACTTAGAGGATCTTGGCATAAGAAGGGACCATAGGGCTCACATATTTTAAACTCCCTTCCAATACAATAATGCCTTCTACAATGTCCTTAGCAGATCCTGCTCGAACACTTCCAATGAAAGGGACTCAGTGCTTCTTGAGTTAGAATGGATCATTGTTGGATAGCTTTGTTAAAAAGCACTTTCTTATAAAGACTCTCCTTGTCCAACATTATCCCATTGGCTCTAGTTCTGTCCTCAACTAGAGGACACATGATAGGATAGGACTAGAAACAGAACTTGTGATTTTATTGGTTGGTAGAGGGAGGCTCCAGGACTGGATCACTTCCTCTATCATTGCAGGTCAGCACCTTCCCTTTAGAGTCTTGGAGAGCTAGCTACAACATTGAGAGCTTAAATGACTTGACCAGGGTCATACAGTCAGCAGGTGTCAAAGGCAGAATCTGAATCCAAGTCTTTCTTATGTGGAGGTCATCTTTCTACACACTGTGTCCTGTTTCCTTCCATTCATATAATAGCCTGCCTGCCTTCCTTCCTTCCTTCCTCCTTCCTTCCTTCCTCCTTCCTTCCTTTCTTTCTCTTCCTTCCTTCCTTCCTTCCTTCCTTCCTTCCTTCCTTCCTTCCTTCCTTCCTTCCTTCCTTCCTTCCTTCCTTCCTTCCTTCCTTCCTTCCTTTGGCAATTGGAATTAAGTGACTTGCCTGGGTCATACAGCTTATAAGTGTCGGAGGCTGGATTTGAACACAGGTCCTCTTACTCCAAGGCCAGTGCTCTATGCACTGCATCATCTAGCTGCCTCTGATAGCCTTTCAGATAATGGAAGCTGTCCATCCCGGCCCTCCATGTTTTGTTTAAGGAGATGTTTTCCATATCTCCTCACAGGACATGGTCTCCAGATTCTTCACCATCCTCATCACTCTCTTCTGGTTGTCCTCTATCTTAATGATATCTCCACAACTGGACATATTTCTCCAGATGATAGCTGAACCTCAATTTCCTCTTCTGTAAAATGAAGACAATATCTATAGAATCTACCTCATAGGGTTATTGCGGGTCTCAAATAAGAAGGATAAAATCATAGTAATGCCTCATCTCTCTTGATTAGAAACAGTTCCTCAGACTTCAAAAGAGAGATGATTATATCTACGAGAATACTCCCATCACACTGATTGCAACCCTGCTGCACCTAAGCAGACAACCTTGATGAGTTGGTGTGGTCAAAGCAATTCATTCCCTGGTGTCCAATATTCTGCTATTGGACTACTCTGAGCTTTGTTGGGTTGGTACCCAGAGAAACAATATACATCAGACTGCACTTCCTACTTCTGAATATTACACCTACATTATTAGGCAGCCAGGTGGTTCAGTGAATACAGCACAAGACTGGGAGTCAGGAACACTTGAATTCAAATCCTGCCTCACACATTTATTAACTGTGTGACCACCTTGGGCAAGTCATTTAGCTTCTCTGTGCCTCAGTTTTCTAATCTGTAAAATGGGAATAATAGTACCTAATTCATAGTTACAAGGATCAAATGAATTTAATCTATGTACCGTGTTTCCCCGATAATAAGACCTATCCCAAAAATAAGCCCTCCCCTTACTGTGTAAGATTCCTCTTAAATAAGCCCTCCCCTGAAAATAAGCCCTATTGAGATTGCTACTGTAGTGAAGGTGATCCCCTGCGCTACACGCTACATTACAGTACCCTCTGTATGCACCGTTCCCTCCCCCCCCCGGTGAAATGCACGCCACGCTCCGAGCTGCATCCAATCAGAGCTGCAGCAGTGAGCGCGTCATCCTGTTCTTCCCCAGTGATTTGCTTGCTGGCGCCATTGAGAGCAGTGCTGTGGAGGAGAGCTGAGGCAGGACAACATAAGCCCTCCCCTGAAAATAAGCCCTCTGGTGTTTTTCTTTCCAAAAAATTAATAAGACAGTGTCTTATTATCGGGGAAACACGGTACGTTGACTTTAAAACTTTCCAAACCTTAAAGCAGTATATAAATCCTAACTGCTATTACTATTATTGCTACCATTGCTTTATCTACAAAACTGATATGTTTAGCCAAGATGTACTACTGAATAAAAAGATTTGAAGGATTATTAACCTCTTTAACTATATACATTATATACAGAGAGAGAGAGATGGGGACAACATTTTATTATCTTGAATTTATGGTCTACTAATCTCCCCAGGTCTTTTTTGTCGCCTATATTAAAATCAAGCCAAGTCTTACCCATCCTACACTTAAAGATTTATGATGTTTTTTAAGGTTTTTTTTAACTTGAATAGAGGGCTTGTCATTTACCAATTTTAAATTATTTAATATTCTTAATCTTTTTTGTTTTTTTATATATTTTTATTTTCAGTTTTTAAGACCAGAAACCTATTATAAAGAAGATATCCCAAAAAATCTTAGTGCATTTTAAGTTCTAATAGCTTAATTACTATTAAAAATTTAAAACTGCATTAAGACTTTTGGGACAGTCTGTATAAGTAAGTGAAGTAGTGAATGATGCCATTTTATTCCACATTTAAGGGAACTTTTTCTTTTAGAGAGGTTGTTAATTCCTGGAATTTTGGGTTTTCTTAGTAGGAGAAAGAGACATAGTGGATAAGTAGACAGCCTGGGAGCCAGGCACAACTATATTCAAGCCAGCCTCTGACCAGCCTCTGACTGACTACATGACCTTGGGAAAGTTGCTTACTTTTCAGTGCTCTAGACAGCTCTTTAATACTCCAATTTGCAGAGAGGGTACCAGTCTGCATTGGTAGAGGGAGTCCCCATAGGAAAGAATTCAAAGGTCTAGTAGTCTATAAGTAGTGCCTATCCCATTAGTAAGAGTACTGTTCTTCACTCTTGAATGGTTTTATTGTATCTCTACCTTAAGGAAATGTCTCAGATTAGAAGAATTTTCAGGTTCTCCATTATATATAAAAATGTCTGATTGCCCCTGGGTACCATAGCCAGGAGCAATAACTATATCAAATATTGGCCACATCCTCCTTTTATATGTATGTAGAAAAAACGCATGTCATTATATTTACTTCTCATTGTGTTTAAAAAGAGTTGGGGACCTCAAAACATTCCAGGTCATAATGTGCTTTGCAACGTTTTTTTAAAGTTCTAGGGATAAATATGTTCAAAGCATTGTCCGGGGAACTTAGCCAACTGACTCTCATTAACATGAATGGAAGTTCAGAGAATTTACTATATAGTACTTTGAACATTTGCTTCTTAATGTTGTTTTTCTTACCAAATAAAAAAAAGTTAGCACTTAATGTTACCATGGCTTTGGAATTTGGGGCTAGAATTATGCTCAACCCCATATGCCCTTCAGATTCTTTCTAAAGTGAAAACCGTGTACATACATCTTTTCATGATGATCAGAGAAAAGGAGTAACTATAAAAAAGGGGTTAAGATCAAAAATATAGGGGTGGCTAGGTGGCACAGTGAGCAAGAACGCTGGCCCTGAGGACCAGGGATCAGTTTCAGCCTCAGATACTTAACACCCACACAAAATAACTGGCCGTATAACTTTGGGCAAGTTACTTAACCCCAATTACTTTAGAAAAAAAAATCAAAAGTCTTTGTTGTGGAAATATCTTTATAATTAATATTTATCATTACAGTAAACCAGCATTTAAAAATATGTCTTATTACCTACCATATAAATGATAGTTATATTATTTTTAAGGAAAAAATGGTTATTACAGTTTGCAATGTTCCATTCCTTGTGTTCACTTATTTTATTTTGGGGGAGTATATGACTTTTGGGAAGGATGAGGTTCAAACTTAATTTCCCCCAAAATTTCTGACCTTTATCCAGGATGTCCCAAAGATCTTGGTGTAGGTTGAAGCTAGGAGTTTGGGGGGACTACTTCTATAGCACTTCAGAGTTGGTAAAATGCTTTATCCACATAATCCTCACAACTCTATGAGCAGACACTATTATATTTTACATGTGAGGCAACTGAGGCTCACAGCAGTGAAGTGATTTGCCCAAGGTCACACTACTAATAAATATCTATGGAGGAATTTTATCTGGGGAAAAGTCTGTTAAATTTATACTGAATGGTAGCACAGCAAGTAAGATCACCAGCCCCAGTGTTGGGATGACCTGGGGAATCGAATCCGGGCTCAGACACTTAGCACCCACCCAGAAACACCTGTCCACGTAACCTTGAGCAAGTTACTTAACCCCAATTGCTTAAAAAAAATTATACTGCAAAAGTCAAAATTGAACCTAGTTGTCTATTCATCTCATAGGATGCCTGAACTAATGAGACATAGTGTTAAATAGTTTTAATTATTCTAGACCCTTACTCTCTTAGTTGTTCTACAGCTGACACTCAGTGATTCAAGACATTAGTCATAGTGTTGGGGGGTTTTTTTTAATGGTGGGAGAAAATAATTATCCACAAAATTTTTTATTGGAAATCCAACAAATATCCAAATTATCTGACTTTAATTTAAAAAACTAACTTCACCTTCCTAAAACAATGAGATCCACCCCAAAGTGGAATGGACTGGATGGTTGCTTGTGTGAGGAATATGGGGTCTACCTCAATCAATGCACATAAAAAAAATTAAGCTATAATTTACAATTTTTAAAAGTTAACTTTTAAAAGTACACCAAGACGGTTGAGTGATTTGCCCATGATCATCACCCTGATAGTATTGACAATTTATCTGTAATTAACTGGGGGCACTGAGAAATTAGGGTGGCTAGGGGGCGCCACAGTGCATAGAGCACCAGGCCTAGAATCCAAAAGACTCATCTTTGTGAGTTCAAATCTAACCTCAGCTGTGTGACCCTGGGCAAATCACTTAACCCTGTTTGCCTCAGGTTTCCTCATCTGTAAAATGATCTGGAGAAGGAAATGGCACACCACTCCAGTATCTTTGCCAAGAAAACCCTAAATGGGATCATGAAGAGTTGGACACTATGGAAGGGACTAAAATGACAGCAAAAAACTGAAAAATAAAGTGATTTGCCCTTTGTCCCACTGGCTAATAATCCTGTCAGACACAGAATTTGAATGCAGGTCTCCCAATTCCTTGATCATTCCTGCCTTGTGACTCTCTGACTATTGTTATGATGAACAAAACTAGAAATAGCTATCTATTACTAA
Organism: Petaurus breviceps papuanus; assembly: GCF_028583685.1. Classification (NCBI taxonomy): domain Eukaryota; kingdom Metazoa; phylum Chordata; class Mammalia; order Diprotodontia; family Petauridae; genus Petaurus; species Petaurus breviceps. Next base: position 4,113,413 of record NW_027185889.1, on the reverse strand, counting down.
GTGAATCTAGAAGAGAAAAATATGTTAAAAAGAATTTTTTACTTGCGAAGCCTAACAAGCACAAATGATGTTATGATACACATTTCTGCATATTAACACAACTAAAAACAACTCAGAAAAACCAATCCATGGAACCAAATGGGAATAAAAGAGGCTTGTGAAACACCTGGAAATGCATCAGTAAACATCTGCCCTTTAATTGAAAAACAAGCTCAAAACCTGACTTTTTACTATATTTATATTTCCAAAGTGGTCAGTTTATTTGCTTATTTATTTATTAATTTTTTGAAAAGAAAGGGCTTCTATGCAGGAGTTACAGATTAAGAAAAAATATACACCTAGGAATATGGTGCCCTTCATACAAGCATGAAAGATTAAAAAATAGATATATAGGTGATTATCTCCTGCCCACAACTCAAAAAAGATAGGAGTTACCCAAGATGGTTCCATGTATCTTACATTAAAGCAGAAAAGTAAAATAAATGAGCATTCGAGGTTTTTATTTCTGCCTTCCTGGTTTAATAGCACACTTTTACCTTACTTTCTTCCACTCACTGTTAACCTAGACACCCTGTTAAAATTAATTAGCATATTATCACCCCATAATATACATTGCCATAAAACTTTTTATTGTTTCTCTTGAAAAAAAATTATAATATGGTATCCCTCAAAAACAGCTGTAATTTTCTATCAGTCGGTTACATTAATTTTACTCATGTATCCATTTCTTGAAAAGTCAAGGTGTAATGTTTGATTCTTATTGAGATAAAAAAGAAGAAATATTCACATAAAATTTACTTTTTAGAGTTGCATTATTTTTCTTTCACAATATCAGTAAAATGGTGAGTTCTTTGGAGCCCAGAAAGAGCAAATGGACATTCTCAAATGTCTGATTTAATTCCAGTGAATAACCATTTTGAGGTATATCTAGACATACAAATAGGTTGAATTAGTTAACAGATCCAATTAATTCTATTTTACATATAGCCTAGGATATAGTTGGTGGAAAGAGGCACTGTTTTATCAGTATATACTAAATAGAATCTATTTCTTTTCAGTAAGACTGTCTAAAATTCATTTACATTCCATAAGACCTTCAAAATATTTTTTCCTGGGGCATCCAGGTAGCACAGCGAGTAAGAGCACCAGCTCCAGTGTCAGGATGACCTAGAGATCGAATCCCGGGCTCAGATGCTCAGCACCACACCCAGAAATAACTGGCTGTGTAACCTTGAGCAAGTTATTTAACCCTGATTGCTTAAAAAAATATTTTTTTTTCTTCAAATGTTCCATGGTTAAAAATTTTTTTTGCAATTTATTCTTAAACTAGATGGGGTATAAAGTCTAAAGTCTGTTAAAAACTAGAGACTAAAGCCTAAAAGTCTACTAAAGTATTAGTATTTGATTATCTTATTTGATTTTCTTGTATGAAACCATTTGGGGATGACTATAAGAAAATGAGTCTACCATTACAGCTACTACTAACAGACAAATTTTACATAGTCCTTTAAGGTTCCCAAAGCACTTTACACATTATCTTATTTGAGCCCAACATTCTTGCCGCCCTCACATTCCTCCACTCGATAAAATCCAGGGGCTTCCTACTGCCTCTAGATTCAAATTTCAACTCCTCCCTTTTTGAAGTCCTTCACAATTTTCGCCCAACCTACTTTTTTTTCTGGGTGATCACACATTACTCTTCCTCATGTACTCTTTGATCTGGCTAAACTGGTCTTCTCTCTTTCCTCATAAATGACTCCATCATCTCCCAACTCCATACCTTGTGCCAGGAATGGATCTCTTCCTCACTGCTTTCTCTTAGAACACCATTGATTCATTCAAAACACTGCTCAAATATTAAGCCTTTTCTAACACTGTCAACTACTAATAACCTCTTTCTCAAACTACCTTGCATTTAACTACATTGTATTAATAATTTTTATATTTATTGTGTATCTTCCTGTATATGGTATTATTTTACCCCTGATTAGAATGTAAACTTATTGCAAATAGAGACTATTTCATTCATTCTATTTGTATCCCCAGTGTCACATGCTTGGTATACAGCAGAATTTTATCAACTTGATAGGTACTATAGGTATCATTTTACCTATTTTATATACAGGGAAACTGAGGCTCAGGAAAGTTAAGTAACTTGCCCAGAGTCACACAGTGTCAGAGACTAGGTCTTCCTGAATCTAAATCCTGCACTCCACTACAACACATTGCCACTTAATGAGTTCTCCTCTACCATGAATGGAGGGGGATAAAAAAAGATTTGATATGCTTTCAGCATTGGTTTTAAACTATTTAAAATTCAAAATATCTCAAATATAAAATGAGAGGAAAACTAGATTGAGTAATTTTTTTTTAATTATACCAATAATGAGTCCTGGAATTGTATGATTCAGTATAAATTGAATTTGTTTTTAAGTCATTCCTACCAAACTTTCACGTTTCCTTTGAAAGAAAAAATTGTCCTTGGCATAAAATGGGAAAATATATTTTTAAGATCAAAAGTTAAGACAACACTGTAGAAGAGAAATGTATATTCCTGGATAGTTTCATAAAAATGTGAAAATTTCAGATAAAAATGCAGATGAATTCTGCACAGTTACCCTGATATTTTTTCATATTTGTTTTGTTTTCCTAGATTCACACTTTTTGATTCCACTAACTTCACCCTTAGTAATTGTAATAGACAATTGCATTATATCAATGAAGTTATGTAATTTATTACCTCAAATAAAATAGCAAAATGCCTTTAGTAAGGAGGATAAAAATAATAGCATGTAGAATTTGTCTTTTTTAACAAATAATTTTTACATATGAAATATTTCCTAATGGTATTCTGTAAAATTTGTGTGCTTTAGGGGAGGCTAGGTGGTGCAGTGAGTAAGAGCGCTGGCCCAGAGTCAACCAGGTATCGGTCCCGGCCTCACCCACACACCAAAAAAAAACTGGCCATGTAACCTTGGGCAAGTTACTTAACCCCAATTTCTTTTAAAAAAAATTGTGTGCTTCTTAACATATAATCATGTCCTTATGTATCTATATCTTAACAATAAAAAGTTAACATTTACATAGTGCTATGTTGACAAATCATTTGTACGTAAATGCCATTTCATTTGACAAGAAAGGAAAAAGAAAATGTTCCTTGATTTATCAGTCCCTAAGTCTTATTGATACCACAATTCCAGTTTTAAGAAAATTCTCATTAAAAATTTAAATATGCTATAACTCTTGCTAAACACTTTGATTCATGGTTTAAGGAAAAATTAAATCACGGAAATCAAATGTGCCAAGATTTTTATAAAAGGCACATTTGGACATTACCTTTTCTTTACCCTAAGCTTCCAAATTACATGAGCTTTGAAATCTCTCTTGAGAAGGGGATCCCTTTCCAAATATGTGAATGAAGGTAATTATTATGTGTCTTTTGCTTCTAAAGACAACACATTTGGAACTTTATTTTTGCAATTTTAAAATTAATTTTTCAATATCTTTGAAATATACCAATTTGAATATGTTTTAGGAGTGAAAGTATGTAACGCTATCTGGAAAGAAATACCATATTTCACAGCCAATATAAGGTTAAAGAAACACTGTATACACAGGAGTATCCAGCACAATTTTCTCCATTTTTATATTACAAATCATAGATTTAAGCCTCTAGTCTATATATCCTCAAAAAGGTTAGAGCTTCCTACTTTTTTACAGAGTACATATGTTCCTCTTCCAACAGGTTTGATTAGCTAATTCTGTCATTCTACCATCATCTATTTTTCCTGATAAGTTTCTCTTTTATTCATTAATTTACTCATTTAATCCTCCTCTAATTTATAGAGAATACTAAAAAATGGATAATTGCAGTGAAAATGTTTTTTAATAGGATATCATCTAAAATGACTAGTCTTCTCTTATTTATTATAATCATTAAATTGAAATTCATTTCCTTCCATTTATTCATTTGTTTCATATCTAATAAAATCCATTTATGATTAATTTGTTACATTTTTCTAGTTCAACTTGTCACTTTCATAATACAAGAGATACAATCAAATTCTTTGCTATCCCATTTCATTGCAGGGTGAGGAGGGGATGAATTTTAGAATCTTAGAATCTTGTAATGACCAGCAAACTAGAAATTATTCAGTGTTAGTGGCTCAATGCTTATATCCAAGAAATATTGCAAAAAAATTTCACTTCACCTCATTTATTTCCTTTATTTTTATTTTTTAAAACAGCATATGTAGTTAATCTCATCCTGCCTCAGCAACTTTTCAAGTGCTCCTCATTTTTCCCACCACATTTACAATTGACATTAGTACAATATGCAGTAGAGAATCCATAAAATATGCTTAACAACTGTGTGAGGCAATCATTTGTTGCCCTGGAAGTTTTAAAACTTTGGAGTCTGAGAGGAATGTCTGAATTATCACTACTCACCAGGTCATTCCACTGGAACAGCTGATAATCACTGAACTTTTCCTGAAGGAAACTATAGATTTCTTGCCAGCAATGAAAGGATTTGGGTTTGATCATTTACTTTAAATTGTGGATAAAATATATTGCCAAGTACACTGAGAGAAAAATGATACTTTCTCCAAATGGTCAATTAACTGTTTAAAATTTTCACTAAAGTGAAATGCTAAAACTTACTCTTTGGTCTCTTAATTTAAAAAGGAGGGGCATAGTAATTCTATTGTCAGTCATTTAAGCATTTACTATTATACACTGTCTATTATGCTTGGGATATATTTTAGAAAGAAAAACACCATCCTTGGCATTAAGAAGTTTTGTGTTCAAATAGATTCAATTCACTTTGGTTCAAGGTGAAGTTTAAGAACAGTACAAAAATACATGATGGAAGAACCCCATTATACATGGAGCCTGGGATTTGGATGTCTTTTTTTTCAGAATTTTTTTTAAATGTATGAACACTTTGCCATTACAATATTCTAATTAGCATTTGTTGAGCACAAAACTAAGGAAAGCTGTTTAATTTGTGTTTTAAATCAATGTTGATCACCCTGGAAATGATATATAATTAAAAACCAAAGGTTGACACCTCTGCTTTGATCTCCCTTAACAGATATTTTTAAAGAGCTTAGCACAACTTGAGAGAAACCAAACAATCAATCATTTTTTAATTTTGTTTTTCATTCAATAAACATAAGATTTCTTTATGATCGTGCAATGGGTGCCCATAAAAGTCATATATAAAGTTCTGGTAAACTAAAACTTTATTAAATAATTACTACTCTAAGCTTTTTTTGAAATTTTTGAAAGAATAGAATTTTTCTCATGAGAATAAACCAGGGAGAAATTCAGAATATACTGAAACTTTCCCACAGGAACCATATTTAGTAGACCTAATTCAAGAAAAAAAAAATTAAATTGTATTTCTCCTTTAGTTGTAATGAGCAAACAGGCTCCCCAGATAGCAAATTTAACTGCATGTTTGATTAGATTTCACTGCTACATATGTGAAAATTGAAACCATTTCCCTGATTCTAGGTTGGCAATGGCGGGGGGGTGGGGGGAGAGGGGGGGAATGGCCTTATAAGACCATTCTGGCAATTTATGCAAACAAGTCTTCCATGCCTGTGTTCCTTGCAGGACTTTTCATAAAACGCCAGTGCTAGAATATAAAGTAGTTTAATTCACTAGTATAATGACAAAGAGTGACTCTGGATTTTTTAGTTTATAAAAGCATAGTTATATGATGTAAATTTTTCAGGTTTAATTTTAAACTATGATTCCATGATTTGAATTATGATGTAACAAGTTTAGGAGTGAAATGGCTATTTCTTTTTAGAACCCTGAGGTTTTAACTGAGGAATAGTATGGTGCAATAGAGAGAGTATTGAACTTGGAGTGGTGAGGAAACCAGGGTTCAAGTCTATAGTCTGTTATTTATATATAGTACCTACCTCTCAGGATTGTTATGGGAATCAAACGAGATATTTGGAAAGCACTTAGCACAGTTACTGGAATATAGCAGTGCTTAATAAATGCCTATTTCCTTCACTTATTTATTTAATAGCTATGAGGCCTTGGGCAAGTCACTGAAGCTTTCTAAGCCTCCGTTTTTCTGTCTGTAAAATAGATACTAATACTCAGAGGGTTGTTGGGAGGACAATGTATATAAAGTGCTTCACAGACTCTGAATCGTCATAAATAACATCCACATTTTGTAGGCTGGTGGTCTGAATACAACATTTCATAATCTGTTTGTCACGCCCAAAATATATTTTTTCTTTAATTATGCCTCTTGGAATCCCTATCACCTATAAAAAGTCTTTCCCCAAGTTGTTCATGATCCTACATCCCCTAGAAATTACATCACATTTTCTTTGTCTATACTATGTACTTAATCATATGGGTACATGTTGTTTCCCTGATAGAGTTAAAGCATCCTGAGAGCAGAAAATTGTTCTTGCACTTTGTAAGAGCACCTAGAACAACCCTAGATGTGGTATACATTTCATACACACTTGTTCATTTGTGCTAAAGGCACTTTAGAGATCATTGACCCCTCTGCTTTTCTCAATAACTAAGTTGAGGTTGATTTTTTTTTAAAGATCACTTGGCTGCTAAGCATCAAAACAAGGACTAAAGTCCTTAAAATTGGCCACTAAAACTTTTCATTTTAACAACTCCATATGGGTAAACCATAAAATAGTCATGCTCAGAAGTGACCATTTGCAGGCACAGATCATGAATGCAGGTAAATCTAATATTTATGCAATATTATAAGTGATATAGGCACAAAAATTAAGGATTTTGGCAGGGGAAGATCTGTTCTATTTCTTAAGAATTTCATGATGTAACAACTTCAATGTGTAGAAATATTAGGGGTGGCTAGGTGGCCCAGTGAGTAAAGTGCTGGCCCCAGAGTCAGGAGGACCCAAGTTCGGTTCCGGCCTCAAACACTTAACACCCACACAAAAAAATTAGCCGTGTAACCTTGGACAAGTTACTTAACCCCAATTGCCCTCCAAAAGGCAAAAAAAAAGAAAAGAAATGTTGCCACAGAGGACATTGAACTGTATTTTCATCAGCTTCAGACAGAACACATCAAGCATTCTCATCTGTTTACTGATACCATATATTACTATTCTAAAGAAAAGGTTAGAGAGCTATTCTCTTTCAAGAACCAGCTCAAGCACCATCTTCTATATGAAGCCTTCCCTTATCTCACCAATGACTAGTACAGTGCAATCCCTCTCAAACAACCTTAGCTTTAGCTACTTTGTATATATATATTTATTTAGTGATTATTCATTTATGTCAAATGTATGTGTATGTGAATTCATATGTGTATGTTTATAATCATATGTATATACCCATATATTTTATATATGTATGAATGTGTACATACATACCTGTTTATAGATGTATATACACATTTATTTGACTATATATGCATGTGTATATGGGCACACATATATGTATTCATGTATGTAGGTATAGTATAAATATAGCATACACAGGTTATACACATTTACATGCATATACAGATAAATGTGTACATGTGGGTATTGTATTGCCTATATGTACATGTGTATGTATACACACACAGATGTCTATATGTATTGTGTGTGTATATATATATTTACACACATATACATATATATACCCATATGCACACATTTCCATTAGAATGAGTAAGGATGATTCTTGTGAGTAAGGATTATTTCATTCTTTTTACTTGTATCACAGTACCCTGACCCATAGTACTAACTTAATAAATATTTGTGTATTGTTTGATTGACTACCATATCAGATAGTTCAAAGTTTAATTGTCATAATAAGGGGAAAAAATCTTCATAGGATCATTCAGTTAGAACTTGAAAGGACTTTGGAGACCTGATCAGGCCTACCTCCTTCATTTTGTAGATAAGGACACTGAGGCAGAGAGAAGTTCAGTGGCTTGAGCAAAGTCCCATGGTTAGCATTTGTCTGAGGCAGGACTGAATTAAATTCTCATGAGTGCACAAGTGTGGCCCTCTTTCCACGGAAAGTTTCTTTCAACAGCTCTCTATGATTCCTTGTTATGTCAGAAACAGTGAAATTTGACAAGAGCAAATGCCATCAACATGTCTACTCATGAAGAATCATGGTTGTTAGAACTTCAGAGATTATTTACTCATAAAATTTAGACCTGGAAGAGCTCTTGGGGATTATCTACTTCAAGAATGATATTTTACAATTAGGAAACAGGCCTCCAAAGAGGTATAATCACTTGTCCAAGTCCATTGTTCATTGAGCTAGAACTCCAAACTAAAACTTCCTTTCTCCCTATTGAAAGTTCTCTCCTTTATATCACAGCCTATATGAGGACTGCTGCCACTCTTTCTGAGGGTAAATAAGGTGAATTTGTTTGGAAAGTATATCCATTGCCTGAATTACCTTAAAACGTCTGTATGTTACTAAGATTGAATACCCCGACCAGATTTTTCATTCTTTTATTTTGTTATTCCGCCTCCAACTTTTTCTAATGCTTAACTATTCTTATAATTAGTCACAGTAATCAGATTAGATTTTCTGTTGCATTGGATTTTTGGATTCTACAATAGTTTGTTTCCAGTATAAATTTCTATTTCTAGGCCCCATGAAAAAAAGTTTCCTCCAGGCTGAAGCTTGGCAGACATGAGCTCAGGCCTGGAAATGATTTTTTAAATCAAATGAGAAAAACTTCAACTCTGTCTCCCTCCCACTTTTGAATCAGTAAAATAAATAAATAAAAGTAAATTAAAAATTGGGAGGTTTGTATTTATCCTATGCATGAAGCCTTGATTTGAATTTACCAATTCAAATACACTATTTTATTCCATGTTTCATCCACTAAACCACATCAGTAGCATTTCTTTAAGACTAAAAATTAGTTCAGTGACATTAGGTATATATTTGTGTATGTATATATTAAGGTCTTGATTTTTAGTAATTTTTTTTGGTGTTAATAAAATCTACTAAGTTCATATTGTCAATTATTTTTTTTTTCTCAATGTCTCATTCTAAAATTGCCTATGCTTACAAGTCTGGCCAAACTGAGATTAAATCAGTAGAGCATTTGGGTATATCTATCGTAAGAAGAAAGAAAGCAAGAATGATCCTAACCAGCTCATTACTTTTCTGAGGAATTTCTAAACCAATCCTCCTTCTTTGGGACACCATGACAAAAGCAAATAAAAACACAGCATACCCCCAAACACCATGCAATTGTGTACTTTCCTGTTCTACTTTACGTTCCAACTCCGTGTTACTTAGTGAGTCTTCAGTAATAAGGCAACAAAGTATGATGTTATGGATATGAAAATGGAGATGTACAGAGGAAGATAATGGGTTAAGTAGAGAAAGAGACAGAGAACATAAAACAGAATAATATATAAAAAAGAGACAAGAAGTTAAAAGAACATAGCAGAAAGGAGTTGCATAGAGCAAAGGAGAAGGAAGAAAGGAAAAGAGGAAGAAAGAAGAGTGAAGAAGAAACATATTTGAGGACAATGAAAAAAAATGAGGCAAGACAAAAAAAGCTATCCACTATTGTTCTGTGCTTTTCCTTTTGAGAAACATTATGCTTTTAATGTTTTGCATGTCAAAATATCATTTGAGTTTAACCCTTTGAGAGGCAGTTTTGAGAGAAATGTACCAATAACTCTATGGTCCCTATTTGCTTAAATAATGGCAGCTGGAAAAGACTTGATAAAACATTTCTCTGTTGATATTTTGATAAATCTTTAAACTTAAAATGTTAAATAAATATATACATTCTACTTTCTCTACTGACTGCCTGATATTTGTTAAAGTCCTTAATGTTTATAGAGTTTCCTCAAATATATTGTAAGTTCCTTGAGGGCAGAGCCATGCTTTTCATTCCTGTGGCAGCTCTCCTTCTCTGCCCCTCACTCTCAGTATTTTGCTCTGTGACAAGCACATAGTAATATAAATATTTAAATTTCATCATCTATATGATGTTAAGATTCAACATAAAAGGAGTTGCCATATCTCAAAGAGTAAAAGGAAAGGTATGAGAAACTCATATATTTTAGGTGATAAAAAAAACAAAGAGGTGATTGAATTAAGCTGCAGAATGAGACATACTTTTATACGTGACTAGTATGGCAATTTGTTTTGCTTGACTCTGCATACTCCTTACAAGGGTTTTTTTTTCTTTTTTTTTGGGGGGGATTGGGTAGAAAGGAGAAAAAATATGCTTCTTAATTTTCAAAGAAAAAGAAAAGTTATGTAACAAATGAAAACCTGGCATTTCTTATAGAAAAAACCTGATTTGACCCCCTGATTCTTCTAGCATCTTGGGCCATCTCCAGTCATCCTGATTGATATCTGGCCACTGGACCCAGATAATTCTGGAGGAGAAAATTAGGCTGGTGACCTTGCACAGCCCTCCCTCACTCAAATCAAAGTCAATTGCAACTCATGTCATCATCTCCCTGATGTCATAGTCCTCTTTGAGAACTAAGGACAAACCATACAGTCACACACGAAAAACCTAAACTGCCAAGGGAAGAAGACATTTGGATAGCACACTACTCAGTGTGGATTGTTAATGTCCACAAAGAGCAGAAAGGCCCCTCCATTCTAAAAGCTCACTCAAGGAAAACACAAAAGACAAAAGGACCACATGAAATTAAAAGTCAGAATCCGTGGGCAAGATTTCACTTTTTATGTTCAGAATACTATAAAGGTTTCAGCTTGGTAAATTCATCTTCATAATTCCTCATCATTCATTTAGCCCACCTTTCATTTATATGTATTTTCCAATCCATATGCCATATCACATAGAATTACATGACTTGAAATTAAAGGTCTTAGGGTATGATATGGTGATGTTTATGCTGAGGATTCCGTAACAACCATAATGATGTTACAAATGCACAATAATAATGTTTAATATATATACCATATCCAGATGCCCCAAACATGTATGCTTCTAATATATAATATCTAAGATATGCAGAGTTTATATATGTACACATATGTGCATATAAATATATGTTTACATACATATGTGGTAATATAACTAAGAATTAGCAAGGGTAATTGTAAATCTTTCAAGGTGGTACAATGAATTTAACTCTGAAAATGAAACAGTCAAAGTACAAATTCAAACTAGTTTTTGTAACTGCAGGTCTAGCTACTGCAATTTTTTTGTACACTGCTCAAAAGAACTGAAGACAATAGGAGTCTCTGGGAAAATGAACAACATAATTGGTCCAAGGTTAAAAACAAAAACAGCAAAAGAAAACAGATGCTTTGGCTAGGAGTGTAGGTTTCATGGAACTGTTTCCATACTGGGCCATGGTTCATCAAGCAAAGCCCCAAAGGTATCATGCCATACAATGTTTTATTTATTGCAATAGTTATCAAAGGATCTGAAGAGTGAAAGTATACAGTCATGTACAACAGCCTCCAAAGGAGACACTCTATATGCTCATCATTAAAGAAAAAAAGTAATCAAATTAATTGGGCAAAGACTAAAAGAAAAGATTTGTTCTTGAAAAAGATTTTAGATGTAATTGTCTATGCATTTCTTCTTGCTATATAACAAATCACCAAGTATGATATCATCTTCACTATTCCATGTTATTTATCATACCTGTGGGTAGCTGTCAGTCCTCGGTAAGACAGATATATCATAGGTGGCAGCAAAATGGCTTTTAGCTTGTTGTATTTGGCCATAACGTTCTCTTTTTCTCCATTTAGCTCTTCGATTTTGAAACCAAACCTATATGAGAGAAGTGGAATGTTGTTAAAGTACCCAACACAGTTAGTATTTCATAAGAGATTAATGTCTTGCCTTGCATAAACGAAATAACTGAAAAGCCATGCAAAATGTATGACAAAATAGCCCAAATACCACGGAAGTACAGAAACACAGGCCCATAAGGCTTCTTTCAAAGTCTGTCTCCATTTCAAAAGAAGTCAGTCCTGACATTTCTGTTTTACCCTATGTAATATCTTACAGTAGTAAGTTGTCTAGATGTCTCTCTCAAGATTAACTTTCCTCAAATGATGGAAGAGAAAAAAAAATCGTAGAGTATTCATGTATATTTGGAAAAATTCCAGTTGTTCAGATTTTATAACTATTTAGCACTGAACCAGATGACCTGGCTTTGCCAATAATTAGCTAGATGACTAAGCAAAGTTTTCCGAAACTTAGTTTCGTCAATGGTAAATAGGATCATTGGACTCAATTGCTTCCATGAATTCTTGCAGATCTGAAATTTTGTGAATTACATAACCTCATTAGAATCCCAGATCCAATTCTTCAAGGCTGAAACTCTTTGAGATATTTTTATTTTAGAGTTTCAAGGTATGACCATTAAACATCAACCCAACCTGCCTACCTGACTTGGATATGATCTGATTGAGTAAAAGAATGCTAGACTAAGTCATGAAAAAAAGAACCCATGCCTATGGATCTGGATTTAATTCATTTCACACAGTGTTGAATGTTGAGAGATAAACATAAGGATATCAGTATTAGAGAGCTGCTAAAATATTCTGGCTCTTGATGAAACTGTAAAATGATTGACTTTATTTTTTATTAGAAATAAATGATGGGGACAACATTTAGAGCACAGCTATCTGTAGGGTTTTTTTTTAAATTTACGAGGTATATAGATTTGCTGGATATATGGAATGTATCTATAAAGTTTAATTTTTTCTTACTAAAACTAATATACTTTTAAATATTCCAAAATTAAAACCAGAAAAATGGAGACAATTGCACCTCAAATAATAAAAGCTCAAATCTTTGACCTCAGTCAACAACTTCATCCATTTGTTCAAATCTTTGATTTTTCTTCTACAACTCATCCAACTACAAACTGGAAATACTTAAAAAAAACAAACAAACAACTTCTAATGGATTCCCAAAGGAACATCGTTACACTTATATGTGCAATGTGACATATTTTGTAGTTGAAGACCTACAGGCATTTTTATTCCATGAATATATGATTAATGCATTGATAGGAGATACAAGTGGGCTAACTGAAAGTGTTAAGCAGAGGTTACCCCAATTGATATTTGATAAGCAGGTTTCTAGATGATTTTTTTTTTTTAGTTGCCGATGTTCTTTGAAACATAACTGCTTTTAAAATGTGGCCTACTTACGATGGACCTATATGGAAATGAAATACAAAAAATGTACAGCTGAACAACCTTCTGCTAAAAGTGACTTGAACTTTTCACTGTGTGCACGTGTATGTGTGTGTGTGTGTGTATGTATGTATGTATGTGTTCTCATGTCTACTTGTCTTTCATGGTCTTTACCTTTTTTGGTTTATAATGGTCTAAAAACTTAGAGATGCTTTAAACACCAGTTTGATATTTCATTGCAGATTGCAGATTTAACATGGTACTTTGAAAAACTGATCCAGAAATCAAAACAAGATACAGGGACGTACCCATTGAACATAATTTTCAAAGAGGTCAATTGGTAAATTTGTATTAGCCATCATACCTGGGGGG